>NC_051308.1:7431898-7745769 GCF_015220235.1 Choloepus didactylus | reverse complement strand
GGGGAAATTTTAGGTTGTATATATGTTACTAGAATTTAAAAAAACTTAAAAAAAATCTGTGGTGCGTGGGGGGGATTAAAGATTAAAAACCAGTACTGCTCATAGTCTTCCAATAGAACAGGAGGGGGGAATACTTCCTGACTCATTCTGTGAGACCAGCATCACCCTAATTCTAAAGCCAGATGAAGATACCACAATAAAAGGTTACAGATCAATATCCCTCATGCATACAGATGCAAAAATCCTTAGCAAACCAAACCAACAGCACATGAAAAGAATTGTATCCCATGATCAAGTGGGATTTATCCCAGATATGTCATACCCATTAATAGAACCAAGAGGAAGATGACTTGACGTTTCAGCTGACCCAGAAAAGACGTTTGAGAAAATTCAGCATCCCTTACTGATAAAAACACTCAGAAAACTAAGAATAGAAGGAAGCATTCTTAATGTGATACAAGTCATATATGAAAAACCTACAGCTAACATCATACTTGATGGGGAAAGTCTGAACACTTTCCCCTGAGCTCAGTTACAAGACACCACTGTTATTCAACATTGTACTGGAAGTTCTAGCCAGAGCTATTAGGCAAGAAAAAGAAATAAAAGCCATCCACACGAGACAGGAAGAAGTAAAACTCTTCCTGTTTGCAGACAACATGACCTTTTACATATAGAATCCTGAAAAATCTGCAACACATCTAGTAGACCTAATAAATGAATTAAGCAAAGTGGTGGGGTACAAGATCAACACACAAAAATCAGTGGTGTTTCTATACACTAGTAACAAACAATCTGAAGAGGAAATAAAGAAAAAAAAAAACCCATTTACAATAGCAACTGAAAGAATATAATATCTAGGAATAAATTTAACCAAGGATGTAAAGGACTTATTCATGGAACACTACAAAACATTGCTGAAAAAAGTTAAAAACAAAAACCTAAATAATTGGATAATTGGAAGGACATTTCTTTTTCATAAATTGGAAGACTAAATATTATTAAGATGTCAGTTTTCCCCAGAGTAATATATAGATTCAACACAATTCCAATCAAAATTCCAACAGATTTCTTCACAGAAGTAGAAAAACCAATCATTATACCCATGTGAAAGTGAAAGCAGCCCTGAATTGCCAAAATCATCTTGAAAAAGAAGGGCGAAGCTGGAGGACTTACCTTTCTTCATTTTAAGACTTAATACAAAGCTATAGTAATCAAAACAGCATGGTAGTGTCACAAGGACAGACATATAGACCAATGGAGTTGAATTGAGAGTTCAGAAATAAACCCTCACACCTTTGGCCAACTGATCTTTGACAAAGATTCCATATCCACTCAGTGGGGAAAGAATAGTCGCTTTAACAAATGGTGCTGGAAAACCTGATTCAGCATATGCAAAAGTTTGAAGTTGAACCCATACCTCACACCATATATAAAATTTAACTCAAACGGGATCAAAGAAAGACCTAAATATAAGACCCACAAGTGTAAAATTCCTAGAGGAAAACTTAGGGAAACATCTGCAGGACCTTGTGTTAGGTGTTGGTTTTGTAGACTTTACACCAAAAGCATGAACAACAACAGAAAAAATAGACAATGGGAGTACATCAAACTTAAAAACCTTTGTACATCAAAGGACTTTAGCAATAGAGTAAAAAGACAATCAATAAAATAGGAGAAAATACTTGGAAACCATATATCTGATAAGGGCTTAATATCCAGAATTAATAAAGAACTTTTTCAAATCAACAGCAAAAAGGCACATGACCTGATTAAAAAAATAGACAAAAGTCTTGAATAGACATTTCTCCAAAGAGGATAGATATTGGCCAAAAATAAAAGACTTCCTACAACACAGAT
This sequence comes from Choloepus didactylus, assembly GCF_015220235.1. Lineage (NCBI taxonomy): Eukaryota > Metazoa > Chordata > Mammalia > Pilosa > Megalonychidae > Choloepus > Choloepus didactylus. Next base: position 7,743,909 of record NC_051308.1, on the reverse strand, counting down.
GAACCTTGAAGATACCATGTTGAGTGAAATAAGTCAGAGACAAATGGAAAAATACTGAATGGTCTTACTTATATGAAATAAACAGAATAAGCATATTCATGTAATCAGAAACTGAAATACAGTTTACCAGGGCCAATTCAGGGAGAGGGTTGGGGAGTTAATGTTTAATTAGTATGGAGTTTCTGTTTGGAGTGGTGGAAAAGTTTTGGCATTGGATGATGGAAATGAAGGCACAATTTTGCGTGTGCAGTTAACATCACTGAATTGTGTATTCAAAAAGAGGAAAAAAGGGAAATTTTACTTTGTATGTAAGTTACTGCACATCCAAAAAAACTAATAGAACTGTATAGCACATTGTAAACAGTTTGCTAAAGTTAATTCTGCAATTATATATTGTTGCATGGATTGTAACAAAGGTATCACATTAATTCAAAATTAATAGGGAAAATTGTGTGGTATGTGTGTGGGAGGTGTATGTGAACTTTGTACTTCTTGCATGTTTCTGTAAACCTATAATTGCTGTAATAATAAATATAAAAATTATGCTATATTATAAAGCTTTAATAATTGAAGCAGTATGACAGTGCGAGACAAGTCAATGGCAAGATTAAAAGGCCAAGAATATGTTAATTTAGTATATGATAATGGTCAGATCATAAGTCAATAGAGAAAAAGGATTATCCAGTAAGTGCATATATACTAAGGAAAAAAAACTTTAGTACTTTGCCATACATAAACATTAGTTCTAATTACTGTATTCAAATTCACAGATCCTTTCTTTGCAGTATTTTATCTGCTGTGAATTCAACTCAATTTGTCTTTTAGATATTGTCTCTATAGACAGTTCCATTTGAATCTACTTATATTTTGTTTCACTCCTGATTATGTATATTTTTCCCTTTACATCCTTGCTCATATTTATAATAGCTGTTTTAAGATCCTTGCCTGCTAATTCCATCACCTCTTCCATTTCTGGACTGTTATTACTGATTGATTTTTTCCTCTTGCTCTGAGTCACATTTTGATATTAGGAGTATTTTTACATTGTTGAGGACTGGATTTTGTTGTATTGGTTGCGTGTTGTGGTTTATTCTGGCATATAGAGAAGTTATTTGTAAGTCAGATTGAGCCTTGCTTTTAAACTTTTCTTATGACAGGGCCAGAGCAACCTCTAATCTGAGGCTATTTGAGCCTACTACTATTGCAGCCTCTCAAGTATAAATTGCTCTTAAAATTATTTTAGATAAATAAAAAAACAAAAGACTTTATCTTTCTGAGGAATCTGCCGAGTGCCCTGCATATTGCCAAGCTCTTGGCTGGCTTTGGCTGGTGTGAACATAAACCATCCCCAGCCCTGTATGAGCTCCAGTTCCTCCTACTGCTTTCTAGTGGTTCTTTTTCCAGCTTGCCACACCTCAGGGAAGCTTTACACCAAGCATGCCCGGAGTGGTATTCAATCGAAGACTTGAGAGGACCCCTTTCCAGATCTCAGAAGCTCATGTGCTCCTTCCCTTCCCTTCTGCTCTTCCTCCCCATTCCCACTGCCAGCCACCTCTGGGCTCTGTTTGTATCCGCCTCTTGTGCTACAGCTTGGGCACTGCCTGCAGTGCTGGCAGTAAGAGGCTCACCCCCTTTTCCTCTCGCAAGGATCACAGGGCTGCACTACCTGCTGTCCAGTTTATGAAAACGATTGTTTCATATATTTTATTCAGTTTCATAGTTGTTTCTGTACAGAACTTTCCAATATCAGAATTCCTTTGAGAGTAGGCTGTATTGCTATATTAGTTTGATTCTTTGGATGCCTTCCTCTCAAATAATTTGAGAATATTGAAATAATTTCATTTTTTAGATCCATCCCTCTCTTTTTAGCCATGTTCCTCTTCAGAGCTGTGGTTCTCAACCGGATGATCCCTTCCCCCTCCCTGCTTCCCCTGACCACCCTCTCCATGGAACATTTAGCAATGGCTGGAGATCGTTTTGGTTGTCACACTAGGGGGATGCTACTGACATTTGTGGGTAGAGGCCACGGATACTGCTAAACCTTCCGCAATGCACAGGGTAGCCCCCACAACTAAGAATTACCTAGCCCAAAATGTCACTACTGACTAGGTTGAGAAACTCTTCATAAACCCTTTTTTCTCATTAGTCTTAGAACTTTCCTTCACAAAAATGTAGGACTCTTTATTAGGAACTCAAGATGACATCACCATTTTCTTCAAGGTCCTTGTCATCTCCTGCTCAAGAATCTGTGCTCTTCCACTGGTTTGAATTGGAACCATGCTTTAGTTTTTTTTGTTGCCTTCTTTGTTGAATTTGTCAGTGCATTTTTCTCAGTTTACATGATTATTATGGTATTTTTGTTCTTGCATAACACAATAGAGATGGAAAATACTGTGTATTCTTAATTCTTTTTGGGTAAAGATCAAAGGAACAGAGGCTTAAGAGGTGGAGTAATATTTTCAGTGACTCAGAAATGTCAGATGTGGTTATTAATAATAGTGTTGATTCAACTTCACCATATGCAATTATTTTTCTTTAACAAAAAAATTGATTTTAGTTAAATTTTGGTATGATATGACTATTAGAATAATTTATATTGAGTCTATAATTTACAGGCTAGGTTAGAAATAGGGGTAACACTGATCCTCTGGCTGATTTTCACATTATGCAAGTGTAAGTTCCAGTAGAAGAATATAAATCACCATTTTCCATACCCCCTGTTGGCTCTTGTCAAGGTCACATTTGTAAGTTTGTATTTTGGCCAGAGAAAGCATTTTATTACATCTACTTTGCTTGGCTTTGTGAGTTACAAGAAAGAATAAAACACATAAACATAGTCCTCTCATTCCTTTCTCTCTAGGGCTACAGGAGCTGAATGTAAGAATTCAGTTCATACACTTTAAGAGATGTGCAGACAATATAAAGTTACAGCTCATAAGACAGAATCAGACTGTGTTGTGAAAAGGAGACCTTAACAAATAATCTCATCTAGCCTCATTTTATAGGTGATGAAACAGGCTTAAAGTGGTTTAATGCCTCCCAATAGGTCATGAAGGTGGCTACAAAGAAAACTGAACTTGAACACAGGTCATATGTGTTGTGCTAAAGTTATGATATTCAAGTTCTCATCGTTACTAGACCTGTGGTCTTTTCCTTCTGGGTTAACATCTGCCTCTTTATCTCCTACCATCTCCAGGGTCTCTGGCTGTTTATGGGTCTCACCCCTAGCAGGGAGGAGGGCCTCTCCATTAGTTGTGTAGTTCTAATTGTCCCTGACGCTTGACTGTGTAGCCTCTCAAGTGCAAGTCTTGCCCTTAAATTTATTTTAGATAAATTAAAAAATAAAATAACCCTGTTCTTGCGATTCTTTGCTTGTTTTTCTCATAGTCTGTCAGATACGTTTAAAAGCTCAAGCATCAGAGGTTCTGTTTTACTAAAAAAAATTAACTGCTTTGGTTTCCAGACCTTTTGCTGGTTTTAATCATCAATCTTTTGATGGATTTTGCATTTTCTTAGTGTTGGATTACATATGCCTATCACAGAAAAAGTAATACATGTTTGAATGGTTAATAGACCATTCAATTCTTGTGCAAGCTTTTAATGAAGTCTTTTGCAGAGCTTTTTGGGTCTGTGCCTTAAATTTTTCCTTAATGAATCAGGTATAGGTATGTATGCTGCTTTCTTTTAAATGGAAGGATGTAATTCACATGTTTTCATCTCTACAACTGGGGGTATTTGTTACATTGTTAGGTCAAGTTGATGGATCAGATATACCCATCGCTGACAGTGTTGGATGCTTAGGTTGTAAGAATGCTTAAAATCCATGCCTCACAGGTTTGTTTAAAATGATGTTTTAAATTCTTTCAAATTCATCAGTGGAAACACACCTTTCAAATGTTGCGTAGAATATTAAATGAAGGTATCTGTCAAGAACAAAATCTAGGATGAAATATAATTTCAGAAATGTGGACTTTCTTTTGGTTTGTTTATAATTTTGTGATTATCTTCATGCTAGATTTTTGTATAATAGAATTCCTTTGAATTGTAACAGTTGCATGTTAAAAAAGATTCAAAATGCATTTTGAGTTTTTTCTCCAAAATATTTCCATCATTCTAAATAGGAACTCTGTACATTTTAAGCCTTAACTCCCTATGCATTTTGAATTTTTGAATTTTATGCCAGTGGTAAAATTAAACTCCTTTATTTCTTTATGAAAAAAACTAGATATATTTTTGGCCATTTGATTTGAGCCATAAGCTTATTCTCTAACTTAAATCTGTACTTCTGTTATGTGTTTATGTTTTTGATATTTGCTTGAGGGTATATTCATTTCTTGGTTTTTCATTTTAGTAAGGAAGAGTTTATTTGGCCTTATGTACTATAGCAACTCATCACCAATTTTGAACCCAGCTTTCCAGTAATTTCAGCTATCTGAATACAGATAAGAGCCAGGGAATTTTATTTAAAAAGGGTAGTAGGGATGACTTAAGTAGCAAAATAGATGCTACAGAATCTACAACTTTCCCCATAGGAAATTTCCTCAGTATCTCACACAGAACCTATTTAGTCTTGCTTAAGGCAGTGCTCTAACAAGCCCTTTATGTGGTTTTTCATGCCCACAGCAGGTTGAAAGCAGCAATGCAAAAGGGACTATTAGAGTCCAGCACATAATGTGAAGCAGAAAAGGAAAAGTCCAACAGCCATAAACACAACTCGGAAAACATGGTGTCTTTGCAAGCTTAGCAGTAGGCATTCTGCCTACATACCTAGTCCCAGGTGACTTCCAGTAATTTCAGTAAACCTTGATGTTTATAGTGTTGACCCTTAATCATTGGGAACAGGTTAGAATGTCCAGTGAGCTCTAAGAACACCAAGAAGCAGCACACATTTTAGGAAGATAATTCTTCTCGACTTGGTTACGCACCACTTAGCTTTGGCTCATCACAACATATTGCCGTATGTTTTAATACCTGTTTTTAAGAAATAAAATATTATAGCTATGTTTGGTGCCCTTTCCTATCCCCTTTGTCTCCTATGACTTGTGCTATCTTAAAATTGATATTCATTATTCCCATGCATGTTTTACACTTTACTTTATAAACAGAAAGGAGTTATCTTTTGAAATTTTTATATAAATGGCATAATGTGTACATATCTTTGGCCATTTATTTTTTTACTCCATTTTGGGACTTACCTATCTTCGTAACCCCTGTTATTCATTATTAGTATTCCTTTGTCAAAATTACCGTAATTGAAGTTTTTGGCACAGGGTCTGGAAAGCATCAGGCATGTAACTATTTATTATTGTTACTCTTTCTTATTATTATTTTATTAATACTGATTTTAATTATTTTTATTAAAAAAATATTATTCCCAAAAAAATTACCACAATTTACTTATTCATTTCCTGATGACAGAGGTTTGTTCTTGTCCTCTTTTTTTTTCCTTTTATACTACACATAATGCTGCAATGAACATTCTTATACATGTCTATATATTTTATACATGTGTAAAATGTTCTCTAGGATATATTCCTAAAGATAGATCTAACGGTTCATGAGTATTTACACAATTTCAACTTTACTCTTTGTTGCCAAATTGTGCTCCAAAATGCTTGTACCAATTTTCCCCCTTCGCCAGCAGTGAATGAGCATTCCTGTTGCCCCATTATCTTGCCAGTACTAGGTTTTGTCAGATTCTTTTTAACTTTTATTTTTATTCATTTCATGGATATGAAATTGTATCTCATTGTGGTTTTAATTTATATGTTCCTGATTTCTAATATGCTTGAGCATATTTTATGGTTGTGGTTCATTTGGGTTGCTCTTCTGTGAATTGCCTTTGCTTTTCTATTAATTTATCTTCTGACTATTGATGTATACGAGTTTCTTCTATATTCTGAACACTAATCCTTTGTCAGATATTTGAGTTTCAGATACCTTTTCTCAATCTATAGTATTTTTATTATACAAAAGTTTTTAATTTTAATAGAGTAAAAGATACGTCTTTTCTTTGATGGCTTATTCTTTTGTCTTTTTAAGAAATTCTTCCCTGTCGTGGAGGTCATAGATATTTAGTTAGAAAAATTTGCAAGTTTTGCTTTTTATCTTTGTGTCTTGAGTTCATTTGGAATTTATTTTTGGTTATGGTATAATAGGGACCTATGTTTGCCCCATGAAGATACCTGACTATTCCAGTATCGTATTGAATGGTCCATCATTTGAAGTTGCCATGTAACATCTGTCACATATAGAGATTCAGATGTCTTGATCTGTTCCTGAGGCTTTTGTTCCATTGTTCTGTCTGTGCCTGTTGCAATACCATACAGTTTTCATCCTACCTGGTAGGGCAAGTTTCCCCCAACATGCTGGTGTTCTTCAGGAGTATCCTGACTGTACTTGGCCCTTTGCTTTTCCGTATAAAATCCATCACAGCCTCTCAAGATCTTAAAAAAAAAAATTCCTGCTGAGATTTTGATTGAAATTGTATTATATTTATGAATTAATTTGGATATATCTAAGTTTAAAATAAAAAATATTTGGGTGCCTAAAAGAGTAAATGCCTGGTTTTTGCAAAAATTGGTCATCAAGAACAGCTAATTCTTAAAGAGTTCTAAATGTTACAAGGTTTTATTACATTTAAATAAGAAAAGTACACCATCAAAAATGTTCATTCATATATTGGGATAATTCATAAAATAAATACTGAAGCATCTTTAGTTTTTCATTATGCTTACTAATTTTTTCATTCATCAAGTATTTGTTTTAAAATTTGTTTCAACAAGGCCTTTTACTGCAGAATATAACAGAGGTTTGAAAATATCCAACAACTGGTAATAGGGAAGTTTTTCTCTGATTTTTTTGAGTACAGTGTATATATGATATAATTCACCTTTTTAGGTATACCTCAGTTGATTTTGGAGGGAAAAATTTCCCGTGCCAGCAAATGGCATGTGACAGATTGCCTATACTTTTAAAACTTGCCTCAGAAAGTTGACCTAGTATTTATAGATAATGGAATTGTGGCTCCATTCCATGTGGTCAGGCTGGATTAATTATTTGCTAAAATTCCTTTTTGTCCTTCCATAGAGGCTCACAGCCAGCAAAGGAAGCAAGCAGCGTAGTCGGCTCTCCATCATGGCCCAGTACCTCTGCCATGTTCGGAATAGCTTTACAATTCCAGGTCGAGCATTTGTCCCCAAGCCAAAGGTGAGTTTGCTTATTTGTTTTAATATACCAGATTTAGGTGTTTAACTGTAAACATTGCTCCCTTGAGGATGAGTCATAGGAAAATTATATCGAGGATCTGATCTTTGTTTATATTTATATAAACAGCTGTACCGTAACTTCTTCTTTACCTCTCCTAAATAAGAGCCATGAAAATGACAATATGAATAATGAGTTCTTGTTCTAGTTTTTCTCTCCCTTAGAAAAGTGACCAAATGTCTCATTTTATGCATGTTGTCCTAGTATTATTATTATTATCATTAGCATTAGTATTGTTATCATTATTAACGTCCCCTTTTACTCCTAAAAGTATCCCAGTTTGGAAGATAAGTTATGGTCGCCCAACCTTTGAGATAAGAACTCAGTATTTTTTGTGGTTTCTGGTAGAGACTTCTGATTAAAGTTATATAAAACATTATTTCCGTAATCTTAAAACTTTTTCCACTGTTTTGAGAGATCTTATTTTGGCAGTATTATTTGTGATAACTTATGTGAAAAATAGTTGGCTATTAATTAAACTGTGCTTTTACTATTATATGCTAATTACTGAGGAGTAAGTGCTAATTACAAAAACAAAGTTTCTCTACCACAAAATAGAAATGAAAAATACTAGTTTCTATTTTAGCAAAACCATTGATGACTTACTATAAAACATGTAATATAAAAACACATCCATTTCTCCTTTAAATGCATATTGAACACCTACTGCATGCAAAGCCTGGGCTAGGGAGGGGTACAATGATAGGGACACAGACATAGATTCTACCTTCAGAGATTTTCACAGGCTAGTGAGGAACAGAAGTTTCCCTTTGGTTATTAGAGCTCTCAAATATATAGTCTTGCCAAGTTTCTCTTACATCATTTTACTTTCCTAAATAAAAGTAGATAGCATGAAATAATTGTACTGAATTGTGTAAGAAACTGTGCACTTCATTTTTATTCTTTTTTTTTTTCTTTTTCAATGAGTTTCTCATTTTTTCCCTTTTCTGAGTTTGTTAGTTGTAGTTCTTACTTGAGAACTTCACTGTAAAAGATAGGATCAAGGACAACATTTAAGGGAGGTAGAAGAAATTTGACTGTTGAAAGTTAAACTAATTGAAGTAATTTATAGCCTACTTAGTGGTCTATAGATTTAGACTGGGACTCCGGCCAAAGGTGTGGGATCCACTTGTATATTTTAGTGTCTGGTGAGTCCCCCTGTTCTTTGATGCCACCTTGCTACTCTCTGCCATGATATCTACTTAATTGTCAGCTGTTTCTAAATCGAGCTCAAGGAACTTACTATCAGTACCACCTCCCTTCAGCATCTCAGTGTTTCAAGAACATTGAAAATCACTTCTCCTGAAACAATTAGATCCAGATACAATTTAGTGGCTGAAGAGATCTTAGAGGTTATCATCCAGTTTAACATATTTGTGCTTTCAGACTTTCCATCCTAGAACAGAGGTCATTGTAAGGAAGAAAACCAGGTGTGACAGTGTAGCTTTTTATCATCTTGAAGAGCATATATTTTGAATAGTGTAAGAAGCTATTATATTAGAAACCAAGAACTTTACTTCTAGGCCTTTTTTTTAATGGAATTTTCTTGAGCTATATTAACACACCATATCATCCATCCGGTGGCTCACATTATCATCATATAGTTGTGCATTCATCATCACCACAATCGATTTTCAAGCATTTTCATTACCCCAAAATAAATAAATAAATATAAAACAGAACACCCAAAACATCCCATACCCATTATCCCCACTTATTATTTATGTATAGATTTTTGTCTTTATTTTATTACTCATCTGCCCATCCCCTGGGTAAAGGGAGTTCAGTCACAAGGTTTTCACAATCACATGGTCACATGAAAAATCTTATAGTTATACAGTCATCATCAGGAATCAAGTCTACTGGATTACAGTTCAACAGATTCAGGTATTTCCTTCTAGCTATTCTAATACAGTAGAAACTAAAAAGGAATATCTATATAATGTATAACAATAACCTCCAGAATGACCTCTCAATTCTATTTGAAATCTCTTAGCTACTAAACCTTTATTTTGCTTCATTTCTTTTCCCTCTTTTTGTCAAGATGGCATTCTCAGTCCCACAATGCCAGGGTCAGGCTCATCCCTGGGAGTCATGTCCCATTGGGGGGAGGGCAGTGAGTTTATTTTCAGAGTTGGCTGAGAGAAAGAAGCCACACCTGAGCAACAAAAAAGTGTCTCTGGGGGTGACTCTTAGGCGTAATTATAAGTAGGTTTAGCTTCTCCTTTGCAGGAATAAGTTTCAAAAGGGCAAGCCCAAAGATCAAGGGCTTGACTCATTAAACTGGGAGTCCCCATTGCCTGCGAGAACATCATGAATTCCCCAGGTAAGGAAGTTTAATATTTCCACATTTTTCTCCAGTCCTTCAAGGGGACTTTGCAAATACTTTTATTTTCTGCCCAAAATACCCTGGGATGTATCAGGGTGTTACATTAACCTGTACAGAATAACAAGATCTCATTCCCTGTTCTAAGTTCCATGTTGTTTGAATAAATTGACCATACAGGTTAAGTTAGATAGTGTGCTACAGAAAATATAAATTTTGTACCAAATGAACATGTCAAATAACAGTTAAAACTCAGGAATAGATGTGACTGCTATAAGAGCTTACAATACACGAAGCTTTACAGTAAGCCTTATTGAATATTCTGTACTCCTGTATCGCTGATTGCCCAATCTCTGCCCACAGTCTATTCCCTGACAACCTGTGCTCTCGAATTCAATTCTCAGCATTTGCTCATTATAGATAGTTTATATTACTGAGGCCTTACAATATTTGTCCTTCCATTTTTGGCTTATTTCACTCAACATAATGTCCTCAGGGTTCATTCATCTAGTTGCATGCCTCACAACTTCATTCCTTCTTTTTGGCCATTCAGTATTCCATTGTAGGGATACACCACAGTTAGCCTCTCCATTCACCTGTCATTGTACCTGTAGGCCATTTCCATCATTGCAAATCATGAATACTGCTGCCGTAAACACCAGTGTGCAAATGCCTGTTCATGTCCCTGCATGCTGTTCTTCCAAATATATACCAAATAATGGGGTTGCAGGATCACATAGCAACCCTTTGGATAGCCTGCTATGGAACCACCACCCTGCCTTCCAGAGGGCCTACACCATTTTACTTCCCAACCAATAGTGAATAGGTATATTTCTGTCTCCACATCTTCTCCAGCACTTGTATCTTTCTGTTTATTTTTTAAACAGTTTTATTCACACCCAACACAAAGCATCCTAAGTGAACAATCAATACCTCCCAGTATAATCATGAGAGCATTTCCATTTCTTCTGCAAAGAAAGAAGAGGAAAAAAAACAAAAGAATGAAGAAAAAAATTAAAAAGAAGAAACACCACCCTCAAGAATCCCATACCCCTCCCTTATATCCCCCTCTGTTGACATTTAGCTTTGGTATATTGCCTTTGTTACAATAATAGGAAGGATATTACAATGTTAGTGTTAACTATAGACCCTAGTTTGCATTGACTGTATTTTTTCCAATGTACCATCCCATTTTCAACACCTTGCAATATTGACATTCACTTATTCTCTCATGTAAAAACTTTCTTAGATTTCTACATTTAATCAACATCATTTTCCACTCTAGTTTTTGCTTAATTATACAGTCCCAATTTTTATCCTGTCTTTCCTTCTGGTTCATACATGCGTCTAGCCTTGCTCTTTCAACCATACTCACACTCAGATTTTTCATTATACTTAAAATATTGTGCTATCATCAGATAGTATTGTGCCATCCATTTCTGGATCTTAATAATCAATCCTGTTGAACATTCTGTACTTTTCAGCATCAAATGCGCGATCTCTACCCTCTTGCTACCTCCTGATAACCTGTGTTCTTAACTTCAACTCTGAGTTTGCTCATTATAGTTAGTTCATATTAGTGACACCATACAACATTTGTCCTTTTGTTTCTGGCTAATTTTGCTTAATATAATGTCCTCAAAGTTCTTCCACATTGTTGCATGCATCATGACTTTATTCTGTCATCATGACTTTATTCTGTAATATTCCATCGTATGCATATTGCACACTTTGTTTATCCACTCCTATGTTGATGGACTAGGCTGTTTCTATTTCTTAGCAATCAAGAATAATGCTGCTACAAACATCAGTATACAAATGTCTGTTCAAGTCCTAGCCTTCAGTTCCTCCAAGTATACATCTATTAATGGGATTTGCTGGATCCTACGGCAATTCTATATTTAGCTTCCTGAGAAACCACCACACTGCCTTCCAGAGCGGTTGCACCATTCTACATTCCCACCAACAGTGAATAAGTGTGACTCTTTCTCCACATCCTCTCCAACACTTGTAGTTTTCCGTTTTTTTGATAATCACCATTCTAGTAGGTATGAGATGATATCTCACTGTGGTTTTGATTTGCATTTCCCTAATAACTAGTGAAGTTGAGCATCTTTTCATATGTTTTTGAACTGTATTTCCTCTTTGGAAAAGTGTCCATGTCTTTTGCACATTTTTTAATTGGGTTGTTTGTCTTTGTGTTGTTGAGTTGTAGGATTGCTTTATATATTCTGGATATTGAACCCTTATCTGAAATACGTGGCTTCCAAATATTGTCTCCCATTGCATAGGCTGCCTTTTTACTTTCCTGACAAAGTCCTTTCTTGCGCAGAAATTCTCAATTTTGAGGAGATCACGTTTATTTCTTCTTTCATTGTTCATGCTTTGGGTGTTAGGAAACCAGCTCCTAGCACAAGATCTTTAAGATATTTCCCTACATTTGCTTCTAAAAGTTTTATGGTCTTAGCTCTAATGTTTAGGTCTTTGATCCATTTTGAGTCAATTTTTGTATAAGGTGTGAGATAGGGGCCCTCTTTCATAATTCTGGATATGATATCTAGTTCTCCAAGCACCATTTATTGAAGAGGCTGCTCTGGCCCAGTTGAGTCTACTTGACTGTCTTATCAAAGATGGATTGTCTGTAGATGAGAGAGTGTGGGGAACCAAGCTTTTCATGTCACTTAGACCATGTCCGGGGCGGTGGCCTGGAACGCTGGGTCACAAGCCTGCATGGAACGCCTTGTAGGCATGCCTTGTAAAGATGTGTGTCTTGTGACTATGACAGCAGCGTTAACCATTGACCCCAAATTGTTCCTTCTTATCCGCAGCAGGATGTAAAGATTAATATCTGAGAGACCCTGAATGCTTTTGATCACATAGCATAGTCTAGCTTTGTGTAACAAACGAATAAATAACTGGAGCACAGGTGCATCAGCACCCACTTGGCACACGATGCTGTGGGTCCCCTGCTCCCTTAAATCATAACTTTGTGTCTGTGTCTCATTTCAGCATTGCCCTGTCAGCAACAAGAGAATCTATTTCTGAACACTCAATTCTATTCCATTGGTCAGTATTCCTGTCTTTATGCCAGTACCATGCTGTTTTGACAATAGTAGATTTGTAATATGCTTTAAAGTCAGGTAGTGTGAGACCTCCTACTCTGTTTTTCTTTCTCAAGATAGTTTTAGCTATTTGGGACACCATGCCCTTCCAAATAAATTTGATTATTGGTTTTTGTATTTCTGAAAGTAAGTTGTTAGGATTTTAGTTGGTATTGAATTGAGTCTATAAATCAATTTGGGTAGAATAGACATATTAACTATGTTTAGTCTTCTAATCCATGATCACAGTATGTCCTTTCATTTATTTAGATCTTCTTTGATTTCTTGGAGCAATTTTTTTTTTGTAGTTTTCTATGTATATGTCTTTTATGTCCTTGGTTAAATTTATTCCTAAATATTTTATTCTTTTGGTTGCTATTGTAAGTAGAACTTTTTTCTTGATTTTCTCCTCAGATTGCTCCTTACTAGTAAATAGAAACACTAATGATTTTTGCACATTGATCTTGTATCCTGCCACTTTGCTGTACTCGTTTATTAGCTCTGGTAGCTTTACGGTAGATTTTTTGGGATGTTCTACATATAGGATCATGTCATCTGCAAACAGTGAAAGTTTTACTTCTTCCTTTCCAAATTGGATGCCTTTTAGTTTTTTCTTGCCTGATTTTTCTAGCTAGAACTTCCAGCACAATGTTGAAAAACAGTAGTGACAGTCTGCATCCTTGTTTTGTTCCTGATCTTAGAGGGAAAGCTTTCAGTCTTTCCCAATTGAGTATGATATTAACTGTGGGTTTTTCATATATTGCCTTTATCATGTTGAGGAAGAAGTTTCCTTCTATTTCTATCCTTTGAAATGTTTTCATCAAGAAAGGATGCTGAATTTTGTCAAATGCCCTTTCCGCATCGAGATGATCATGTGGTTTTTCCTCTTTAATTTATTGATGTGATGTATTATGTTAATTGTTTTCTTGTGTTGAACTACCAGTTTGTTAGCATGTAGTCATTCCTGTGTCTTCTCATTATCCTACTTTATTTCTGTGGGATCAGTAGTTATGTCCCTTCTCTTATTTCTGATTTTATTTATTTGTATCCTGTCTCTTTTTTCCTTTGTCAGCCTACCTAAGGGTCCATTGATTTTATTGATTTTCTCCGAGAACCAACCTCTGGTTTTGCTGATTCTCTCTTGTTCTCATGCTCTCAAGTGCATTAATTTCTGCCATCATCTTTGTTGTTTCTTTCCTTCTGTTTGCTTTGGGCTTGGTTTGCTGTTCTCTCTTTAGTTCCTCCAGATGAGCAGTTAAGTCCTTGATTTTTGCTCTTTCTTCTTTTTTAATATAAGCATTTAGGGTGATAATTTCCCTCTCAGCACTGCCTTTGCTGCATCCCATAAGTTTTGATATGTTGTGTTCTCATTTTCATTTGCCTGAGTTACTTACTGATTTCTCTTGTAATTTCTTCCTTGACTCACTGATTGTTTAAGAGTGTGTTGTTTAGCTTCCCTATATTTGTGAATTTTCCAACTTTCCACCTGTTACTGATATCCAATTCCATTCCATCATTATCTGAGAAAGTTGTATAACTCTCTCAGTGTCTGTTTATCTGTAAATATTTTAAACTCTCCCTCATTTTTGAAGGACATTTCTGCTGGATTTAGAAGTCTTCATTGACAGTTGTTCTCTTTCAGTATCTTGAATATATCAAACCACTGCCTTCTCACCGCCACTGTTTCTGCTGAGAGATCGACCTCAGTCTTATCGAGCTTCTCTTGTATATGGTAGATTGCTTTTCTCTTACAGCTTTCAGAATTTTCTCTTTGACTTTGACGTTTGATAATCTGATTAGTAAATGTCTTGGAGTAGGTCTATTTGAATCTATTCCATTTGAGGTACACTTTGTTTCTTGGACCTGTAATTTTATGTCTTTCATAAGATTTGGAAATTTTTCATTGGTTATTTCTTCCATTATTCTTTCTGCCCCTTTTCCCTTCTGTTCTCCTTCTGTGATACCCATAACACGTATATTTGTATTCTTCATGTTGTCGTTCAGTTCACTGAGACCCTGCTCATATTTTTCCATTCTTTTCCCTATTTGTTCTTTTGTTTGTAGGCTTTTGGATGTCCCGTATTCTAATTCAGTTAATACTTTCTTCTGCCTCTTCAAATCTGCTGTTGTATGTCTTCATTGTGTTTTTCATCTCTTCTTTTGTGCCTTTCATTCTTGTAAGTTCTGTTATTTGTTTTATCAAGCTTTTGAGTTCTTCTGTATGGACACCCTGTGTCTTCTTTATATCCTTTATCTCTTCTCATATTTTCCTTCAACTTGTTGATTTGATTTAGAAGATTTGTTTGAATATCTTTAATTAGTTGTTTCAATTCCTGTATCTCAGTTGAGGTGTTAGTTTGTTCCTTTGGGCCATATCTTCATGCTTCCTAGTATGAATCATGAATATTTTTTGGGGTCTAGAATTCTGATTTTCTTAATTAGTTTATTCGCGAGGTCGTTTATGTCTTTTGCCTAGTTTCTTGTTGGATGGCTTTGTTTTCTATGTTTCATCTCTCTCACCGTCCAGTTGTCAGGTTGGCTCTTCCCCACAGTCTCTCCCAAAAACCAGGCACCCACACTGACTAGCCTCAGAGATAGAGGGTAGACGCTGGGTTCCCCAGCAAGCTCTCTTTGTGTGGTAAAATAAGTCTGCTGGCTCCCAGTGGTCTGTTTTTCACTGGTCAGTAAGACCTGGGTTTCTTTTATCGCCCTTCTTTAACAGTTAGGTTGTTCACATTTCTCAGCCTAAACAGGACTGGGTTTCCATGCAGCAGATGTAAACCAGCTCCAATGGTCCTAAGATAGTGTCTAGAGAGTCTTTTAAAAGCCGCTGTATTCCCTTGCACTTTCTGGTCTGTCCAGGAGATGTGCTATTTGGTGACTTAATCATCCTCAGAAGCTGTTTTGCCTCCGAGCAGAGATGCGTCTGAACAGATGGGGCGGAAACTACAGGAATCCTGTGCCCTCACTTTGCTGGCCAAAATCTTACTTAATGTGGGGCTGTGTCTTTACTTGTGGCAGAAGACTCTGCTGTCAGTTTTCTAGCTGTTCCTCAGGCACTCATCAGGCTGCCCAAAGCTGTTTCCCTCATGGGTGGGTGAACGGCTTTCAGACACAGGGCTGGAAACATGGTCTCTGTCCACATTTTCTCAGACTCTTTGTCCCTCACTGACTTGGGCCTTGAAATGACTTCCCCTTTCCCCTGGGTCTCCAGACAGTAGGGGTCTGTCTCACTGCTGTGAGAGATTTTATAGCCTGTGTCCCCAGTGAGAGTGGTCCTGGCTGCTGTTTCTATGCCTTTCCCCCATTGTTTGAGACCAAGTGAGGGGGAGGGGAGAGAACCAGCAGGTCCAGGACGAGAGATTCCTACCTATTATTTTTTCTCTTTCTTTAATTCGGCATTTCTAGGGTCCTTCTCCAGTCTACATCTTCCTCCAGGTTTCTGAACAATTCAGAATTCTCCATTTTTCATTGAATCCCTAGAGAGAGGTTCTCAGTAGCTGTTTATGTCACCATGTTGATGATGTCATTCCCTACTTACAGGCTTTTGTAGTTATGGTTATTACAATCATGCAGTATCTTTGAGCTCTCTTCTTACCAAGGGTTGCTTAGGATGGATGTTAGGATTTTTTTTTTTTTTTCATTTTTATTGAGATTGTTCAGATACCATACAATTATCCAAAGATCCAAAGTGTACAATCACTTGCCCCTGGGTACCCTCATATAGCTGTGCATCCATCACACTTAATTTTTGTTCAATTTTTAGAAACTTTTCATTACTCCAGACAAGAAATAAAGTGAAAGATGAAAAAAGAAAAAAGAAAATGAAACTCTAATCCTCCCCATCCCTAACCAGCCCCCCTCAATTGTTGACTCCTAGTATTGCTATAGTACATTTGTTACTGTTTATGAAAAAATGTTGAAATACTGCTAACTGTAGTATATAGTTTGTAATAGGTATATAGTTCTTCCCTATATGCCCCTCTATTATTAACTTCTAATTGTATTGTCATACATTTGTTCTGGTTCATGGAAGCGATTTCTAGTATTTGTACAGTTGATCATGGACATTGCCCACCATAGGATTCAGTTTTATACATTCCCATCTTTTGACCTCCAACTTTCGTTCTGGTAACATATATGACTCTGAGCTTCCCCTTTCCACCTCATTCACACACCATTCGGCACTGTTAGTTATTCTCACGTCTTGCTACCAACACCCCTGTTCATTTCCAAACATTTAAGTTCATCCTAGTTGAACATTCTTCTCATACTAAGCAACCACTCCCCATTCTTAAACCTCGTCCTATATCTTGGTACCTTGTATTTCATGTCTATGAGTTTACATATTATAATTAATTGCTATCAGTGAGACCCTGCCATAATTGTCCTTATGTGTCTCACTTATTTCACTCAGTATATTGCCCTCGAGGTTTTGTCATCAACCCATTTTTTTTTAAATATGGTTTTGTTCACTCACCATACATTCCATCCCAAGTAAATAATCGATGGTTCTCTGCGTGGTCATACATTTATGTGTTCACCACCTTCATCACTATCTATATAAGGGCATCTACATTTCTTCCACAAGGCAGGAGGGAGAGTCAAAGAAGGTAGAGAGGCAAAAGAAAGAGGAAAAAAAAAATGACAGCTAGGAAGCAGCAAAAGGAAAAATAACCTTAAATCAAAGTAGAATAAAGAATCAGACAATACCACCAATGTCAAGTGTCTAACATGCCTCCCCTATACCCCCTCTTATCTGCATTTACCTTGGTATATCATCTTTGTTACATTAAAGGAAGCATGATACAGTGATTCTATTAGTTACAGTCTCTAGTTTATGCTGATTGCATCCCTCCCCCAATGCCTCCCCATTTTTAACACCTTGCAAGGTTGACATTTGCTTGTTCTCCCTCGTAAAAGAACATATTTGTACATTTTATCACAATTGTTGAATACTCTAGATTTCACCAAGTTACACAGTCCCAGTCTTTATCTTTCCTCCTTTCTTGTGGTGTCTCACATGCTCCCCACCTTCCTCTCTCATCTATATTCATAGTTATCTTTGTTCAGTGTACTTACATTGTTGTGCTACCATCTCCCAAAATTGTGTTCCAAACCACGCACTCCTGTCTCCTGTCACCCTGTAGTGCTCCCTTTAGTATTTCCTGTAGGGCAGGTGTCTTGTTCACAAAGTCTCTCATTGTCTGTTTGTCAGAAAATATTTTGAGCTCTCCCTCATATTTGAAGGACAGCTTTGCTGGATATAGGATTCTTGGTTGGTGGTTTTTCTCTTTCAGTATCTTAAATATATCACACCACTTCCTTCTTGCCTCCATGGTTTCTGCTGAGAGATCCGCACATAGTCTTATTAAGCTTCCTTTGTATGTAATGGATTGCTTTTCTCTTGCTGCTTTCAGGATTCTCTCTTTGTCTTTGACATTTGATAATCTGATTATTAAAGTGTCTTGGTGTAGGCCTATTCATATCTCTTCTGCTTGGAGTACGCTGCGCTTCTTGGATCTGTAATTTTATGTCTTTCATAAGAGATGGGAAATTTTCATTAATTATTTCCTCTATTATTGCTTCTGCTCCCTTTCCCTTCTCTTCTCCTTCTGGGACACCAATGATATGTACATTATTGTACTTTGTTTCATCCTTGAGTTCCCGGAGATGTTGCTCATATTTTTTCATTCTTTTCTCCATCTGCTCCTTTGCGTGTAGGCTTTCAGGTGTTTTGTTCTCCAGCTCCTGAGTGTTTTCTTCTTCCTCTTGAGATCTGCTGTTGTATGTTTCCATTGTGTCTTTCATCTCTTGTGTTGTGCCTTTCATTTCCGTAGATTCTCCTAGTTGTTTTTTTGAACTTTTGATTTCTGCCATATATATGCCCAGTGTTTCCTTTACAGACTCTATCTCTTTTGCAATATCTTCTCTAAACTTTTTGATTTGATTTAGCATTAGTTTAAATTCCTGTATCTCAGTTGAAGTGTACGTTTGTTCCTTTGACTGGGCCATAACTTTGTTTTTCTTAGTGTAGGTTGTAATTTTCTGTTGCCTAGGCATGGTTTCCTTGGTTATCCAAATCAGGTTTTCCCAGACCAGAACAGGCTCAGGTCCCAGAGGGAAGAAATATTCAGTACCTGGTTTCCCTGAAGGTGTGTCTTAGAAAATTGCTCCACCCTTTGATGCCTCAGGTCACTGTGCTTTTCTGCCCAGCAGGTGATGCCTGTTAGCCTATAATTCTTGACTGGTGTGAGGAGGTATGGCCGTGTTCCCCCAGGCTCTGGGGTCTGGTTCTGAATGGAAAGGGCCCCACCCCTTTCCTCCTAGAGAAGACAGACCCCCCAGGTGGAGGTCATTAGCATTTCAGTGGTCTCACTCTCTGCTTGTGCTGTCTCCACCCTTCCCCAAGTCACAGCCCTGGAAACTGAATATGACTTGGGCTTTCTCCACTGAGCCGAAAAAGAAACAGATATTCCCCTTCAGACCCAGTCCAAGGCGACCCTCCGGCTCTCCAAGGTCAGTCGTCACCCAAAGCCTCTGTCTGTGTTTTGGGGATGCGTACCTTTAGTGAGCAGTTCACACTCGCTACTTAAAACCCCAGTTGGAGCTCAGCTGAGCTGTATTCGCTTGCTGGGAGAGAGCTTCTCTTTGGCACCACGAGGCTTTGCAGCTTGGGCTAAGGGGGAGGGGGGTCGCACGACTTGGATCCACAGGTTTTACTTACAGATTTTATGCTGTGTTCTCGGGCATTCCTCCCAGTTCAGGTTGGTATATGATGAGTGGATGGTCTCATTTGTCCCCCCACAGTTATTCTGGATTATTTACTAGTTGTTTCTGGTTTTTTGTAGTTGTTCCAGGGGGACTACTTAGCTTCCACTCCTCTCTATGCTGCCATCTTGTTAGGATATTTTTAGTGGAAAGTGTCTCGCTCTTTTTTTTTTAGTTGTCTAGGTGAGAGTACTTGATGGTGTTCAGGAGTTATTATCAACTTTGTCTTTGATTTATGGATAAGGTACATACGAGATTAAGGCCTTAGGAAAATATTTAATATTTGGAAAACAGCTCACTGTGTCTTTGATTCTCTTTTTAGTGAGGGATGTTTGCTTTTTTGGTAAATGAAACAGATTCATAGCGATTTTCTTTGCATGCTGTTCACTATATTGTAAATATCGCATGCTTTAGGGCAGTGAATTTGTTTGTAATCCAGGAAAGCAGTTATTAAGGAAGAGAGAGATTATATTATGATAAAGGAGAAAACAATAAATCAAATGATTAAATTTCAATTCTAAGGGAACTTTTGCCATACTCTGGTGCTCTGTGGTAATTTTACCACATTAGGGCAGATCAAGAAAATGCTGAGGGAAGCTAGAAATAGTTGATTAATAGTTACATTGAATGAAATTTTTAAAAGTTCATTTTCTTTGGTAAGAAAGGGGGAGAGTCTTTACAAAGATACTAAAATAACAATACAAGATCATCCCTCTGGATAAACCATTCTGAACATAAGAAGAGAAAGTCATGGACACGTTAACTACAGCACAACGTAGAATTTGCTAAGTGCTAAAATCAAGGAACAGGCAGATTCTTGGGGGAATTGAGAGAGGGAGATTTATTTTTATACGTCTCAGAAGAAAAATTGCTCAGAAGAAAAATTCAGTGCTTATCCTCAATCAAAACCCTTAAGAATTAGATATGGAGGGTTTCTTTGGGGATATAAGAAGGGCTTATTTATAACTACCTTAGAAAATTTCCTGCTAGAATCTGCTATCCCTTCTCCTTGTGGGCCTGTTGATTAATTAGCTTAAATAAACTTTATAGGCAGAACTTTTACTATTGTGGCACTATTGCAGTCTTGTGCTGATGAGTTGGACTGATTTCTTGCCAAAATCTGCATCTCATTAATTTCTCTTACATAGTCCCCAACATTTGAACCCCACATTCTTTCCAATTGCCAGAAAAGACAACCTTTTAGGTTCTTAAAAATAGATTAACAGGTCTACTCTATTGTTTCTTAAACTACTAGAGTTGGTGGACATATTCTTGAAGACCTACATACTAAGCTAGGATTTTAAAAAATTTTTGTTTTCATTTCACTGATGAGATAATAAAATTGTTTTACCAATCATAAGACAAAATGTCTCTTGCAGTGCAAATTCAGTTAAAAATGTTTCTATGGCAAAATTAAACCTTTGTCTTTAAAGTTTCTAATGCTGGCCTCTGTAGACCCCTGAGAAACTACATTCTGGGGTTTCACAGTAATCCTTTTCTTCAGTTAGTCTACACATTACCCAAGTTTGGGAAATACTGAGCTATTAGATAATCCCACAAAATTCTGTTGCCATCTTTTTTCTTTTATAAATTGTAGTCATTGGCCTCTTAATTTAACGTTCTTCCCAAGGAATGGTCAGACTTTAGCTCTAACTACTATCCTGTACTCAGATCTTATAGATAAATCACTTAAATATTATATAAGAATTGTAACAGCAGTTTTTGTATTGTGGTTTTTTTAATCTATGGATGCTCTTCTTTATACAGAGGAAGCATAGAATTGTGAAAGTAGCATGGGCTTTGAAGTCAACAAGACATGTTGGAATTCTAGCATTCCTTGTTAGGAGAACTTGGTCAGGTTGATAAGTTGTAGTCTTATGAGGAATAAAAATAATGTGAAATGCCTCATGTGAACACCTGGCACATGAAGACAGTCAGTAAAAGGTAATTATTGTTATGATTATAAACAGAAATATTTATGGACTAAGTGGTAATAATGTAGTAGTACAGATTATAATTTAAGACATATAGACTTTGCCTCTAATTTTTCCTAGTTAGAAATATGGCATATGGAACAAGTTACCCCAAACATGCTACAGATTTAAAGCATAAATGATGTCAATAAAATTTTAGATAAATGAATGATACACCCATGACGTGATTAAGAAAAGGCAGGGACTTAGGTCACTTACTAATTTTGAAGGGCAGCATTTTAAAGGCTTCCAGCTACACTTGCCATTGCTATTGATACCTCCTCGACTTCTGTCTGAAATAGTTTGCAGCTAGTGGATGAGGCACATAAGTAGCCATTTTTCATGCCTTTGTGTTTTATATACCTCATCCAGGATTATTTAATAGCATTTTTTCTCTCTCTTCCTTTTCTTTGTAACTTTAGTTTTTCACATTTATTAGTGGTTTTTATACTTACTGTAGCTGGGATTTTATTGTAAATTGCCTCAAATTATTTTTGAAAGTATGTCAGTCTAAAATAAATTTTATATTATTTTATATAAATATAAATATATCTAAGAGCCAGCTTTATAATTAATTGAACATAAAGTAAGTGTTGAATTGAGACAAGAGTACTTATTACAGTCTAATTTAATACTATTTATGCTTTTCATAGTACTCAAGAAGAAAATAAGCAGTATTACAAAACAAAGTTGCATTTTTGCAGATGACACTTTCATATATGTATAATGTACAATGAAAAGAACAAAAACGTTATTGGAGGCTTCCAGTCAACCAAGATGACAGTTTAAGACACTTCAGGGTTCTGTTCCCCCACAGAATCTCCCACAAGCAAAAACTAGCATCTTCCTCAAAACTCTGGAAAACAGTTAAAGGGTTGCAGTAACTGGGTGAGGGCTAAATCAAAAAAACACAACTTGAAAAAACAGTAGGAGAAGCTCTTGTCACCTTTGCTCAACCCTCCCCCACCCTCTCTCTGGTACAGTATGGAGCCAGCCTGTGTGTGGGTCCTTGTCCCTGTTCTGGAGGTAGCAGGGTAACCCCTAGGTACTTACTGAGGTGTCTGTATGTCCATTCCACTCTATGGGGTGGCAGCCTGAAAGACTGATTCAGGAAACTTGTTTCTGGTTTACCTTCCCAGAAATTGCGTTGCAGTCAAAAGTAGCTTACAGACAGTTAAAGCAGTATAAGAAACAATTAAATGAAGCAGCCTGGGGCAAAGAATTACCTGGTTTAAGACATACAATATTGCACCCAGGAAGTGGGGAGGGGGTACAGTCTATTTCATAAGGAGTAAAGGAGGAAGTAGAATTTCTGTAGATGGGAGAATTCCTAAGGCCAGAGCACAAGCCTAGAACAAAAAGCAGGCTCAGAGAGACAGGGAGAGCCTCATACAGATCTTGATAGAAGGGATAACCTCTGAAGGAAAGCACCAGCCAGCACAGTACCGATTTGTAAAGGCTGTGAAACGTGTTTTTGCATTAGTTTGTTTGTATTAGCTGCTGACACTCGAGGAAATCTTTGTCATATCACTAACTGGATACAAATTTAAGGACAGACAGCTCAGGGACTAAAATCCCAGAGTGAACACTTTAAAATATTAAAATGTGCAGTGTGCAACAAAAGATTACAGGACAAAGAAAGATCTTCTGTTTAGATGTTCTATACATTGTTGAAAGTATGTTTAAGTCTCTATTATTGTAGAACTGTATTCCTTCAGTTTTGTCAGTGTTTGTTTCATATAGTTTGGGGATTTCTGATTTGCTGCATAAATGCTTATAATTGTTATATCATCTTGGTAGATTGACCCTGTTATTGGTGTATATTGTCCTTCTTTGTCTCTTGTAACAAAGATTACAATAATATTATTTCTTATTTATTTATAATTTAAATCTTTAAAAGAAGTAGAGAACATAATTATACTAGCATTTTAATTTACCATGTAGTTACACTTACTAGAAATCTTTATTTCTTAATACAGCTCCAAGCTGCTATCTGCTGCCCTTTCCTTTCAACCTGAAAGGTGACAAGAGCGTCTACTGTTTTTTTGTTTTTGTATGTCTTAACCTTCTTTGTCTCTTGTAAAAGCTTTTGACTTTGTCTCTTTTGTTCAGTATAGTACAGCCACCCCAGCTGTCTCTTTTTTAATATTTGCATGGAATATTTTTTTTCCATCCTTTCACTTTCAGTCTGTGTCTTTTGATCTAAAAGTTTTATTACGCTTCTAAACACCATAGTTGGAGCATGCTTTTTTATCTATTCTGCCAATGTGTCTTTCAGTTGGAAAATTTAATCCATTTGCATTGAGAATAATTACTGACTGACTTCCACCATTTTGTTCTTTGTATCTTTTACATTTTTTTACCTGTTTTGTCCCTCATTTCTCCATTGCAGCCTTTTCTGCAGTCTTCTGCTGTAGGGAAACAGATTGACTCCTTCCTCATTTCCATTTCTGTATATATTCTAAATACTTTCTTTGTGGTTACTGTGGAGTCTGTATTTACATTTCTGTACCAAAACTAGTCTGAAATGATACCAATTTAACTTCAAAAACATGCAGTGTCTCTGTTCTTATAGCCCTCCTTTCCCCCTCTTTTTGTTTGGTGGAGGGAGAATCACACATTACCTCTTTATATTTTGCATGCCCCTACCATAGAAATATGATTATTTCTTTTTTATTTATAACTTAAATCTTTAAAAGAAGTAGAGAATACAATTATACTGGCATTTTAATTTACCATGTAGTTACACTTACTAGAGATCTTTATTTCTTCATACAGCGCCAAGCTACTATCTACTGCCCTGTCCTTTCAACCTGAAAAACTCACCTTAGCATTTCTCTTAGGGCATATCTCATGTTGAAAAACTCCCTCAGTTTTTGTTTATCTGGGAATATCTTAAACTCTCCCTAACTTTTGAAAGACAGTTTTGCCAGATATTGGACTCTTGGCTTGCTTTTATTTTCTTTCAGTACTATAAACATGTTGTGCCACTGCCTTCTTAGCTGCATTGTTTCTGATGAGAAATTGACAGATAATATTATTGAGGATCCCATGTATGTGTCAAGTCTCTTGCTGCTTTCAGAATTCTGTCTTTATCTTTGACATTCATCATTTTTATTACTGTATGTCTCAGAGTAGGTCTGTTTGGGTTTATCCTGTTCAGAGTTTGTTGGGCTTCTTGGATGTGTATATTTGTGCTTGTTGGAATCTGTTATGTCCCCCACAAAAGCCATGTTCTTTAATGCAGTCTTGTGGAGGCAGACTTATTAGTCTTTTGTTTAGGGTGGAACCTTTTGATTAGGTTGTTTCCATGGAGATACGACCCAGCAAACTGTAGGTGAGACCTTTGGATTAGATCATTTCCATGGAGATTTGTCCATACCCATCCAGTGATTAGTTCACTGGAGTACTTTAAGAGAAGCTGAGAGAGACATTTTGGAGAGAAGCTAACAGCCAGCACAGATACTTAGAGATGCAGACAGAAAAACATTTGGAGATGCTAAGCTAAGAGAAGAAGCTCAGAGTTTGCCCCAGAGAATCTAAGAGAGGACCCCCAGATGCTTAGAGAGAAATGCCCTGGGAGAACAAGCAAGGACACATAGGAGCTGAAAGAAGCTAAGAGAGGCAGAAGCCCAGAGACATTTTGGAGAAAACCACTTTGAAATCAGAACTGGGAGCAAAGGACCAGCAGACACCAGCCACTTGCCTTCCCAGCTGACAGAGGTGTTCCAGACACCATTGGCCTTTCTTTAGTGAAGGTATTCTCTTGTTGATGCCTTAGTTTGGACACTTTTATGGCCTTAGAACTGTAACTTTGTAACTTCATAAGTCCCCTTTATAAAAGCCAATCCATTTCTTATACTGTGCGTAATGGCAGCTTTAGCAAACTGGAAGAATATTCATGCCTTCTGTCAATTTGGGGAAGTTTTCAGCCATTATTTCTTCAGATTTTCTTTCTGTCCCTTTCTCTTCCTCCTCTCCTTCTGAGATTCCCATATTGCATATGTTGGTACACTTCATGTTGTCCCACATGTCCTTTAGGTGCAGCTCACTTTTTTCATTATTTTCTGTATTTGCTATTTGGACTGAAAGATTTCTATTATCCTGTCTTCTAATTCACTGATTCTTTCTCTTGCCTGTTCCCATCTGCTATTTAACACCTCAAGTGTATTTTTAATCTGTTATTGTGTTTTTCACCCCCCAAAAGTTCAGTCTGGTTCCTTTCTAAAATTTCTTATTCCTCCTTTTGTTCATGCGTCCTCTTCTTGGTTTCTTTTAGTTCTATGTCCATGTTTTCCTTTAGCTCATTGAACTTATTTAGGAGAATTAACTGAACATCTTTGATTAGTTGTTCCAATGTCTGTGCATTCTCTGTTGTTTATTTTGTTCCCTTGAATGGGCCATCTTCCTGTTCCTTTGCATGTTTTGTAATCACTTGTTGAAGTCTGGGTCAGGTTCTCTCTCTTCCTTCAGGTGTTAGTGTGGATTGGCTGTGTGTTGAGGTTCTTCTTCAGTGCTTCACCCAGATTACACCAAACCCAGAGAACAGCCTGTGGTTCCGTTATTCTCAGGTCTCTGAGCCTGTGTCTAGCCCTGGACATGTTCAGTAACTTTCAAGAATTTCCCAGTTTGTGAGATTGTTTCCCCTCCACAAAGGAGTTCCTGTTCCCAGATTCTCCTCCCAGGGCCCTGGGTTATATTGTTGTTGTGTGATAATGATATTGATGGTGGGGGTGGTGGTGCTGCTGCTGCTGCTAATGATGGTTTTTCTTCCCTGGTAGTTGTAGTCAGCTCAGCTTCTCCACTCCTGCACTCTTCCTTTCACTCCAGCTTTCACCATTGGGTCCACTCTGTGACTCCATGGCCCAGTTTCCCCTTTTTGTGTTGTTTTTCAGCCCCTTGTAACTTCTGGGTTAGGGGTCCCTAAGTCTGTCAGAGCCATTTGGGGTCAATATCTAAAGACACCTGATATTTTTATCTGGGTTTGCCGATATCAGGCCTCAGAGACCTGCATTGGGAATGCACGTTGGGTGCAGACCACCGCCATGTCTAGACTGGGCCTCTAGGACCTGCACAGAAAGCACAGGGGCTTCCAGGTCACCTCTGTGAATCACACAAACTGCCGCACAGATCTGAGCATGCAGAAAGGGCCCAGACTGGTACATTTGTTGCGTTGCTCACCTATTGTTTTTAAGGGTTGGTTGTGTATGTGTGTGTGTGTGTGTGTGTGTGTGTCCTGTCAGCATTGGTTGAGTTGTTCTCTAGCCTTGATTGTCTTCCTGAGTTTTGTGATACTTGATTCTGCCCTTTTTATTGCTGTTTCTATAGGGGAATGTTCACTAGTCTGTCTTACACCGCCGTCTTGATCATGGTCCCATAGGTACTGTTTTTATCTTCATTTCCAATGAGTCATGCTTAATGACCAAAAGCTGAAGTAATGTGTGCAAGGTTACTGTGTGTCTTTGCACCCAGGCCAGAACTTGTACTCAGGTGGTTTGACTCTTGACCTGAAAAGGCTCCATGGTGAGGTAGCCAAGAGCACTGACTCTGGAGTCAGGGTTCCCTGGGTGGAGTCCGCTTCCCCACTTACCTTACAAGATGCATGACCTGGGGCAAATTAGGTAACTTCCTCAGTCACTCTCTACCTCAACTTCCTGTAGGCTGCTAAGAATAATACCCTCCTCCTGGACTTGTTACCAGGGTCCATGCAAAGGATTTAGATTAGGACTGGCATGTCATCCTAAACACCTGCAGTGGCATGTTTCTTCAAATAGAGCATTCTCCAGGTGTACAGAGATGGAGGCAGCCAGCTTCTTCAGGCAGCCAGGATTGAGGTCACAAAAGAGGTGCCATTTGAATGCTCAGGGATGAGTAGTGGCTTGAGCAGGCAGGGTGTGGGTCTGGGATGATTCTAAGGGAAGGGATGCAGTAGGGATGACCCCTGGTGAGGGTGGAGGGGCTTCATACCATCCCATCATTGCCATTTCTAGTCTGGATTGGATTGTGCTGTTATTTTGTATGAAAATTGCTGCTTTTCTGAGCATTTAAAGCACTCTGTTAGGAAGAAAATATTCAAGAGCTAAATAATAATTATTTTTAGAATTTTATATAATACCATCCTTAGCACACATAAAGTGAAATTTAAATACAGAAATATAGGATACACAGACTGCATATAAATCCAGTCACATAAAGCCTTATATTTGTCAAAGCAATCCTACCACATTAATTTGCATAGAAATGTTCTTTTAATTAGAGTTTTTTTTAATATGACATATATGTAGAAAATGATATTTGGTCCTCAAAAGGAATACATACTTTAAACAATGATTTAAATGTCTGCTTAAATGATTCCCTTCCTAATTCCCATATGAAATAGTACCTTTTCATTGTAGCTGTTCCATTAATTGCTAATGACATCATTACAAGAGAGAATGATCTACCAAATGAAATAAGTATAAAATATTTTATATTCTACTTCTCTGTGCACAAATGAAAATTATTTATTCACATAAAAGCTATTCTTCCCACTTCTTGCACTTATTAATGTACAAAGAGCTAGTCTTTTTTTTTCCTTAGTGTTATATCATTAACAATGACTGAGCTTAAATGAGCAGGTAAAGCATCAGAAACAACAGTTGTAACATTTCCTTTGCACATTAGAAAATCCAGTTTTTATTTTCTTGTTAAAATGTTTAAGTTACAGACTTAAGATAAATTATATTTTTAGAAGTATTTTTATGCTTTTAAAAGTTATTTTCACATCCATTATTCATTAATTGCAGCCGTTCATCAGTCAGAGAACAGGGGTGTCCTTGTTTACTTGAGTAAATTTGAGAAAGAAATGACAACTTGAAAGTAACCTTTATTATGCAAATACTAATAATGAGAACATAAATGAGATAAGGGAAAAAAACAAAATATTGTAGGATAAATGAATTTAGTTCCAAGAATTCTCTGACCGGAAGCAGAAGAGGGAAGTGCTTGGGCATTTTTAAATAAACAACATATTATCTCTTAGCTTGTACTTAATACTTTAAAAGTCCTGAAGAGTTTAGTTTGTGTTTGGCTTGGTTTTCCCTTGCTGTGGCTGCAGCTACCAATTTCTTTTCCTTAGTTCTGCCTAATCATAATTTAAATGTGATAATGTTGGCCTTTTTCTAAAATGAAAAAAAAAAAAAGGCAGGTCACAGTAGACGGGGACTTGGGTTGGATGATCTGAAGGGGGTGTACAGCTCTTCTACTCCTAATGTATTCTTCTCCAAAGTGGCTTTAAAACAGAAACGAGTTATTGTGGTCCTTGCCAACCAAATAGCAAAAGCAGATGCTATTCTTGATTAACACCAGGGCAAGTGCTTTTTATACTTGATGGTTTGGTTCTTTTATGAAGTCCAATTAAGTACCCATTTAGAAGCTATATCAACAGTTTATCTTAAAAAGAAAAAAAAAAGCCATCCTCTTTAGCTTATAAACCTTTATAAAGAAAGCAAAACATGAGACTGTAATGGAAAAATAAAGAAATTTTAAGATAGATATAGTTGTACATGATGTTTTGTTGGCATTTTAAACTACCTTGTAGTTTTTAAAGTATTTTAAATTCTTTGTAGAGAAAGTTAAACATAATTTTGATAAATTTTTTAACCTAACAAAAAAAAAAACTGACAGCAGACACCAAAAGCTTCATTCAATATGCATTACACAGTAGCTTAAACATAATCCTTCAGGTTGTACACAGAATTGTTCTCCAATTGGGTGGTTGTATTCTGCTGCTTGGGTGGGTAGAGCCAAGGTTCTGGATCCTTTTTTATACAGGAAGTGCAGAAAATCATGCCAGAGATAAACAGCAGCATTGCTGAAATGAACCCAATGTAGACAGCTCCTCCAGGCTCATGCTTGTTGCTTTCTGGAACTGTCAGATCCAGAAAGTCCGATATCATCTCCTTTGTGTACCACACTGTGGGTATTAAACCAGAGATACCCGCAGACATGAAGCAGACACCCCCAGCAAAAGAAGCGTGGCTCTTGGCTTCTCT
Organism: Choloepus didactylus; assembly: GCF_015220235.1. Taxonomy (NCBI): domain Eukaryota; kingdom Metazoa; phylum Chordata; class Mammalia; order Pilosa; family Megalonychidae; genus Choloepus; species Choloepus didactylus. The sequence continues at coordinate 7,714,439 of NC_051308.1, read as the reverse complement.
GTCTCCTCCCAGGCGGGTGCACTTCATTCCTACTGTTGAAGTGCAGATCCCGAAAGCAGAGAGAAGGCACGCCAGGACCATGGCAGCCCGGGCGGCTTGCACGTGGATGGGGAGGGACAGGCTGGAGTACTTGAGGGTGCAGCTGAACATGCCGGTGCTGTACCACGTGCAGTCCATCCACAGCCCCCGCAGCTGCACAATGGCCGTGAGGATGCTGGAGCCCACATCCATGTTCACCTTCCAGTTGGGCAGTAGAGTGGCCACAAACATGCCAAAAGCCCCCAACAAAGCCAGGCCAAAAGCGAGCAGCTGCAGACCTGCTGATGCCATGAGGGTGCCGTGATCTTCGTCCTCCCTAGGGAGTCCTGATGCTCAGTTAACAGTGGTTCTCAGTCAAAACTAGACTGTGCAGTAAAGAACAAAGCAGCAAAGGCTTGGGGGGGAGAAAAGACAGTCACCATTGGGGGAAAGAAAGAATGAGTCAACAAAAAGTCTTCCAGTGCAGGGGGACCAAAAGCGGGTCTGTCAGACCTACCAATGAGGGAGGCTGTGCGGCTGGGAGAAGGGTCCCACCCAGGATGTCCCGTGCCGGGATGCCAGCCTCCTGTTCTCCTGGGCAGGTGGGTGGGGATGATTGATGCACGGTCTAAAGAAAAGAGCTTCCTCTTTGTTCTGTTGGACACTTAAAATGTCAGTTGTCCGTAAAGTGGGAATATGCCTTGTTTGTTAGGAGATTCAGAAATTTCCACTTCTTAAGCTGCAGGATTGGATGAAGGATTATAATAGAATTATAGGTTTTTAAAAATTGTTTTATTTTTAATTAAAACACTCTATAGGTCACAAGGAAGAAAAGAGTAGTTTTAACCCACTTCTTTTTAAAATGACTTATAAATGTAAATTGGATATGTTTTAAGTATTCAAGAGACGGTTCTAAGAAACAAATACTTCTGAAGCATCCACTGGTGCCAAGCACATGACCCAGGAGAGTTATTTAAGGAGGAGAGAAAAGTAGTGGAAAGAAGTAGAAGTCACTAGCATGCCTGACCTCTAATTTCCAGTTAAAATCCATTTGCAAAATTCTTGCCTAGGCTAGTGCTTGCTTCACTTCAGGTACATGGTATGTAAAACTGAGCAATTAAACAACCCTCTTTTGCTTATGAACATATGAGATCCTCTCTTGGGACCAGAATCATTCTCTGACTCAAATGAAGTAGTCTACCACAAAACCACTCATTCTAAAAGATTCAGAAAGAATGAAAATAAGTACCAGAGAGAACCACAGCATTAGTTTTATGTGAAATGATACCAAAAAGAATTTAATGCCTTATTTTCTTTGTTTGAAAAAGTAACACTGCCTATTCTGTCTGGCGTCCTTACTACCCTATATGAGAGCTATAAATATAGTGGTTTCTGATATATTGCTCTACTTTTTATTTTGTATATCTGAATTAATTTTTGAACCAGCTATTAAAGTGGTTCTATCATGATTCATATGCATTTCACAAAAGGCAGTATGGACTCTGAATCCAAAACATCTGGGCCAAATCTTTGTCTTTATAACCTCTCCGTGCCTCGGCATCCTCTTCTGTAAAGTGGGGAAGATAATAGTGCCTATTTCATAGGATTAAATAAGTTAATACATTTGAAGGACTTAGAACAATATCTAACCCACAGAAAGCACTCAATAAATTGTTGTGGATACTGTTATTAATATTTGTATTTAATTAGTTTATATTGTGTGACAGTTGATGTTTAATGACATTTGAATTTTTCCTTTGTCCCTCTTCCTTCCTTAGTCTGATTTGTTTTTATAGAATCTTAGAGCTGAAAGAAACCTTAAACTTCATCTTGTGCATCATTTTCAGCAACAGATTAGCAGTGTCCAGATCTATCCCATCTCTTCCTGCCTTGCTTAATCCTGAGTCTTTCCCCCTTTTTCTCTGTACTTCCGTGTGAAATCTTCCTCCTAATGTGCTCCCATGGGGCATCACACAGAAGCTGGAAAAATGCTACATATAAAGGCAAAAAGGACAATTAACTATCTACTTAACCCACTCCCTTATTCTCGTGGGGGTGGGGGTGGGGGAAAGGACTTTGTAGAATATTAATAGAGCAAACAATTTAGCTTCAGATGGCTCATCAAAAAGGAATGTCTGGCTTTTGTTAAATATTTGAGGTAATGTTGATCCATGCCTGTAATAACAGTACAAGCGTTCCATAGTTAGAAACATTTCTTCTCTAAAAACTTACACCCTAGATTGTCTGAATTTGCATTGTTCTGTTTTTGCTTATAATCTTAAGATTCAAATCCTACAATTATTAGAAAAGGATTTCACTAGGATTTTAAATTGTCAGACATCCAAATTTCTTTTCAAATCTGATACCAAAATAGAACTAAAGTTACAGTTTTGAGAAAAAAATTAAGCCCATGTTTTAGTTTCATAATAGCTATTTTCAGATTTGGGTTTTTAGCAGGAAAGACTCTAGCCAGCTCATTAAATTACTGCTTTCCCAGACTGTGTTCAGTTTAGGGATTCTTCAAGAATGGAATTGCTGTAAACATTCCCTAAGAGGTAGCTAGCTAGCTAAATTTCTCTCTCTCTCTCCCCCTCTCTCCCCCTCTCCATCTCTCTCCTTCCCTCTCTCTCTTGCTTTGTCTTTTCTCTCCCTCTCTCTCTCTCTCTTCCGTCTTTCCCTCTTCCCTCTTCCTTCTTCCCTCCCTCCCTTCCTCCACACCTCAGTCTTTTTCTCTCTCTCTCATTGAGTAACCTTCAGCTTCCCAATTATAGCCTTTTTTTCCCATTAACCAATACATTTTATAAATTTCAGTATCATATTTCAGTATCATTCAGACTTGCAGACAGCTTGTTCATTATAATTAACAAGTACTGGCAGTGATAAACTACAGACAGCTAAAATCATTGTAAGCAATACAATACTGTGTTTAGTTAGCATAACAGTTCCTGTTGCATATTGGGCTTCAAATGATTTCTTTTGCGTAGAGAATTTAGGCAGAAAAGAACTTGTTCTCCAAAATGAAGGTCACTTTTCTCTTCCTTTGGTAAAAATATAGTGGCATTTTAGCTATATTGCAATGAGAACTTTCTTTTTCTTTCCAGCCGCAAGCATAATACAGGTTGTGGCCTGTTCCCTCAAATTTCTCTCCCTCAGAGAATAAAGACAGACTTTGTTTCAGTGGTGGTGGTGGTGGTGGTGCTGGTGGTAGAGAAATACTGTGAAAGCAAGCAAAAGCAAAGGGGTCTCATGTAAAAACTTAGTTCTCAATAGAGAACTCCCCCATAATTCCAAAATGCATTGTTCACTAGAACACAAATGTTTGAATTTATGAACTGTTTGCCAACAGAAACGCTTTAGTGGATTGCATTAAAATGCAAAGTCAGTTTTTCAAACAAGATTAATTTATATCAAAACTAACATTTAAAAGCAGATTTAAAACTTATAATTCAAACTAAACAATACTTGAAGATCTTTAGTTAGGACTCTATTCTAGAAGCTTATCATTTTTCATACCTTTTGTTGGTAGCCTTCAGTGTCTTCGCTCCTTTCTATCATTTATCTTCAAAGGAACTCCAACAAGGTACCCTAAAGAGAAACCAGATACTTGAGGCTCATTTCAAAGATGCTGAATTTTAGTGAAATAGCTCCTGCAAGTTCACTTGTGAATAGCAGATAAAGAACAAAATAGAAATCTGTGAGGTAAAAACTGCTGATGATGCTAGAAGATAAATACCGGGTTCTCCATCTCATTTTTTGAGCTGTGGGAGAATTAAGAAAGGAGAGGCGGGGAAGGGAGGGAGTTGTTACAACAGGATTTGCTGAAACCTGAAAGCTGAAAATGCTTTTGTGCTACTATGTACAGAGGAGGAATTATTTGGGTGCTCACAAAATAGCGTTTCTTTTCTTTTAATATTATGTTTCAGTCACATAGTTATAATTTATTTTTGGATTTTTATCTACTATTGGAAGAAAGAGTTTATTACTTTATGTCTGAATATGGTCTGGAATATTTCTAACTCGATTGTAATTTGCAAATGATAGTAGAGAGTGTCTTTTTTATAATTTTTTAAATTTATTTTTTATTTTTTAATTTTGGAGCTTGTTGACTTGTCTGAAACCCAGATTTATAGAATTGGTAATTGTACTCTTTTCACAATAACCATGCAGGAGACAGTTGCTTTTTAAATGTTTTAAATAAAAGATAACGCAGCTCTAACTATTGACTAGAATCTGATCAGTAAACCTGCAAGTAGGTCTTTTGGGGTGTCCTGAATTTTGTTCCTTTATTCCTTCCAATGAACATCTTTTCTGACTATAACATACTAAGTTAGCGCCTTCAGACCATGTTGTGAAGAAATTACACCAAAATGGTGTGATGAAGCATATCAGTGAAACTGAAGTTGATCTTAAAAGTTGGGTTTGTGTGATCTAGTCAGGATGAGAATTTCTTAAGGTTGCCCTATGTACTATACGTTTTATCTAGGTGTTCCAGACAACGTAAAGTAATTACAATAATATAAAGTGACGTGGAATGCTGTTTTTAGTCTGGCTGTAGGTTTTACTAGGGCTTCTTTGAAACAAAGTCAAGGTCAAGTTGACATGAAATCAAACATTGAGGTTCTAGACTGAATAAGGTACAAACGTATCATCTCCAGCTACTTTGGGTTCTGATTTTTTCTATCTCAATAATTTTAATTCTCCAAGTTGTAAATTCATAGTCACTATAGAGAGAAAATTTTATAGTTTGATTTTTTTTTTAATTTTATAGCTGTTAGTTACCATGTTTTAGATGTTAGCCATTTCTTTAAATGTCATAAATAATGAATCACATTTCAGTTATCTGTTTTTTCTTGATTTGCTTGTTTGTTGTTGGTTCTAATCTTTTCTGAGTCTGATATTTAGCAAGATATCTAACCTTTTATATTGTTTTCCTCTCTTAGAAGTCCAATGCCTATGGATTTGCTTTTGAGTAACAGGGTTGTAATTTTAATATGTAGATTGACTTTCTTCTTTATTTCATGGAAATCATAAACAATTCTGCATATAAAAGTGGGTGAGGCAGAGTTGAATTTGAGTAAGTGTCACCTGAAGTTTCTGATAATAACAGCATCGTTGTTAGTGCTGTGTTAGAAACCCGGGCAGGCCCCCTCACCTGGGCTGAGGCTGCCTGATGATGGGGCAGGGACCACGCTGGTCTCCAGCTTAGTGGAACTACCTGCAGGATAATGGGGTAAGCATGCTTTAGTGTGCATTTCTATTTTCAACATGTGTTTGTTTATTCTTCTACCTGGATCAGAATGATTATCCCAGAAAATATCAATTGCCTGTTTTAGAAAGGAAAGCTTGTTGAAATGCAAGCAACTTTCATAAACTATAGACTTTTAGCCACGGCAGTATTCCTTATGTAAGCAAAGGAGCTGGAAAAGTAGAGGTGTATATAGAAGCATAATTCACCAATATTTTTATCTACCAATGTGGAATTAAAGGGAATTAAACCTTTTGATTAAATCCAGAGACTTCCATAGATGAATCTGTATCTCTGCCCCACTTTAGTTAACAGCAGACCCATCCTTCCTGAGGCAGGCCTCAGATCTTAAAAGTCATCTTTGACTCCCTACCCGACATTCTGTCAGTCAGCACATTGTTCTGTTTCTAACTTGAAAGTAGATCAAGAATCCCGCGCCCTCTGAGCACCTCACTGCTACCACTGAGGCCCAAGATCTCTTGAAGGTGAACCTCCCAAGGGCTGGGATTTTTTCTGTTCTCTTCACCACCGAAATCGCCTATACCAGGACCAGTGCCTGGCACTCAGTAGGCGTACTATAAATATTCGTTGAATGAATTCAGAACCTGATTTTGAGTATCTAACTTAACATTTAATTAAACTGTAAATTACTTTTGAATGAAAGTGTAATTTTGTCTTTTCTAAATGGAGCTGGAAGTTTTAAGGAATTTTGCAACTATTTATTTCTGTCATCATGGCCTTATAATACCTCTATGTAGGATATATGGGCAGCAGCTTTTATGTTAGGTACCGTTTGCAGTGCTATTTATTTAATCTTCAGGATAAACCTGTGAGGTGAGAGGAACCCTCATTTTACTGATAAGGAAACTAAGGTGCAGAGAAATTAAGAAACCTAAGGTCATAAAATGAGAAAGGAGTAGAAATGGGATTCAAGCCCAGCATATTGTGATTTTTGCACACCACTAACCTGCCTCCACTTGGAGAAGTGTGTATTTCTAAGTCCCCTCCTAATGAGTCAGTTCTTTCTGTGGTAGTCTGGACAGGCTGTAGAAACAGAGTAACCCTGAAATCTCTGAAGCTTTACACGTAAACCTACATGTTTGTTTAGCATTCATGGAAAGTCCTTTTGTGGCCGAATGACTCTCCAGAGTAACTGTCCAGTGACTTAGTGGTCCATCCTGTGGTTTGCCTTCTCAGCAAGCATCTTCCAGGACCAGCACAGCACAGTAGAAAAAGTGAGTTTAGGTCTGGAAATAACACATCCCTTCTGCTTAGAACCTATTGACGAGAATTGGTCACATGGCCTGCCTGACCCTATTGGGCCAGGCAGTGCGGGGCACACTTGATTCCTCTGTACGTGATGAATGCCACATGCACTCACACAGCCATACACTCACACACACACTACTCACATGCACACCTTGGGAAGGGAAAGATTCCCATCTACTTCAAGAGTATTCATATAACTAGTTGCATGAGCACATTTATCTGTTTTCATCTTAAAAATGTTTTCAGTTGCCTATTTTAAAGAGAAGTTTGCATGTCATTCCTGTGTTTGTGTTGTTTAGTTGATAATGTGGATATTCAGACGGGCTTTTTTTTCCCTTTCTTTTTGAAATAGTAATTTAACTGAGTAATTTTAGAAATAATAATAATAATACCATACCTTTGTATAGGACTTAAGAGTTTATAAAGCATTTTCATTTTTCTGTTATCCTCTCTGCCTTACATTTCAGAAGCCTAAAGATCATTGAGACTGAAGTAGATAGTCTGGTGGCTAGCAATTCCTTTAGTAAACACTTCGGAAGCCGCTGCTGAGATTTGTGGATCGCACACATGGTGTGGGGGATGTAGACCGAGGGGGTAGATTGGAGGCTGAGAAACTCCTGGGTAGTCTGTTGTAATGGAAGGACACAGTGGAACCAACTGACAGCTGGCAGGAGAGATAATGCATTGGAAATAGATCTAAGAAATAAAGAATGCTCATAAAACCTGGAAATATAGTTGAATATACATAATGCCGTCAAGGACATCATCAATCCGCTAAAAAAAAAAAAAAAAAATCGATATTAGCTATGTTTCAAATCTATATGGATACCCTGCATTTTGAAAATAAATTTATGGAAGAGGCTTGTAGGCTTGTATCTGTTTGGATTATTTTCAAGGGGTAAATAGAAAATCTGACTAAGAGTGAATTGAACCATAAGGCCCTTTATTGTTTGGAGGTAGGCTTCCAAGGCTACTCTGCAGTTTAAAACTCTTGTCCAGGATCCTGTCTCATTCTGTCTTTCTGTTCCTTCACACTGAGTTCTTGGCTTTCCTAGTTGCAATATGGCTGCCACAACTCCGGCATCACACCTGCATTCTTGGTGAAAAGAAGAGGAAAGAGTGTGTGGCTGAACCTTTAACCAAGAAACAAGGTTATTTTTCCTGGAAATCTCCCAGCAGACTTTGCTTTAATGTTGATTATAGTGAAAACTATGTATTGATTAAAGTGAAAACTCTGTTGTAAATGTAGATGAATATCTCTTGGTTTCTATATGCTCTGAACGTCTAATGAGGCCATCCTAATTCTGTTGAATTTTACTACAAGTCAGCGTTACGTTTCTGCATCTAGGTTGCATTTCCATTTGCTTTATTATTTTTCACCTTATTTTTATCCCATTTTGATATCCTTTTTTATGTCTTTTTGAGAAAGGATCTTGAGGACTTGTTTCCTGTGACTGTCACATTGTTTTAGAATATTAAGACCGTCTTTGGAGTTTGTGGTGACATTTGCAGGTTAACCTAGTTTTTTCAGTCCCCTCAATGGCATAAATACATATTTGTTGTGGCCTTACCTTAGCATTCTCTCTGTGCATCCTTTTGAAGAGTGGTACATTGTTTTAAAATATCCTCATTTATTGGTGATATCTGAGCTCGTGGTCTGAATGCACCTTGTTAATCCTGGGCCTGCTGCTCACCTCCTCTCCACTTCTCCTCTTTGCCTTCCTTCCCTGTGATTCTCTCTTCTACCCAGCTGGGTCTCTTGCATTTCAGCCCCTGCTTACACTATATGGTCTTCCTGCGTGGATTCAGGTGGATTTTGTGATCCTGCCAAATTAGAGAGCTTGCAGTGTTTTATATCATTTATCTTATTTATTTTTTGGTGATACATAAGGAGGCCTAGGATGTATGCCAGATGTCCAGGAGTTAAACGCCACAGAGGGTGAGACCCAATAGCTACAGAATTCACCTTTAAAAAGACAGTATGTCTTTCAGGTCAAAGACAGGAAGAGCAGACAGCATTCAACTATTTAAAGAAGTAACTCAGCAACAGAGCTGGGCTGGGGCTCCAGGGCATTCCATTGCCCTTGCTGATGTGATGGGGTCACATGCCAGTGCCAGGGACCCTTAGACCGTCAGTCCATCTGTCCTGGCTCCGGTCCCTATGGCTGCACAACTTTCTCATCATAGAGCTGTGGTGTAGTTCGTTTCGTGTGAAGGTTTTGTACTGCCTACACAACTTGAGTGCAAGGTTTAGCCTCTTTGAGTTAGGGCTCATTATGAATTAATGTATTTGCTTCCAAGTTTCTCAGTCTTTTAATAATAGTAACAGCATTATTGAGTGCTCTGTGAGTTTGCTCAAATCGGAACCCTCCCTGAGGATCTGATTTCTGAGGTGCTGGAGTCTCCCTGGGCCCCATGTGCTGCCACAGCCCCAACCACAGCGGGAGCCCCTCCAGACACCTGTGTTTCAGCAACGCCAGCACCACAGCTTGTGGAAATGGTCATGGTTTCAGAAAGGTGTTTTCCCCTTGGCAATCCATGAGCTCCAGATTAACTATAACAGAAAATCCTAACTCAACTTGTTCTTGTCCTTCTTGCTCCTTCTTTAGTATTAAGAGTTAACAGTTGTTTCCTCTCTTGAGACCAGTGGTCACTGACTCATCTTATTTTGTTATGATTATCGTCAGGTATAATTTGCACAGTCAAAACACCAGCTGCTCTCTTCCTTGCCTCTGGGCACCTCTTTCCTGAACTGCCTCAGAAACAATGCATGCTGTTTACAGGCTGTTCCTTTTTTATGGTTCCAAGGGGGGAAAGAGAGAAAAGCCCTTCCAAGATTTGCAGGAAGAAGATAAGGATGGGTGGGACCTCTGCAAAAATTAATCTCACTACAGCAAGTGTCACACAAACACAAATTGTAAACTTAGAAGAAATTTCTAAAGGTGCTAACAGTGTAGTCAGTCTTCGTTGAATGCACTGGGGCAAATTGAAATGGGGTGGCTGGAATTTTGTTAGTTTTTGAGTTTGAAGGTTTTTACAATTGAAATTCTGTTCTTAAATTGGTTAAATTCTGTTGTTAAACCAATTCTAGGGAATTGGATGTGCATTTGTATTTGTAAATATTTTGGTTTCTACAAAATGCATCATTTTTTATTCTAGGCATTAATGACTTCCCACTCCATTGTCCTCACTTTGGGAAGCTGTACTGTGGGGTCTGTGACAAACATGAGCTCAGGGTAGGTCCCTGAAGATTAAGTAGACAGTAGTGTGGGCAGGAGGTAAGCATCCCCGGGGGGGCTCTCTGATACTGTTCTTTCACCTGACCGTGAACAGGTCTCTCTCCTAGTCTCCCACAGCCTCTTGTGTTCCGACTAGGTGGTGTTAGCAATCCCAAAATCTAGCCCTAGCTCCTGCTCCCTAGGTTCATCCCATTCCAACTAGCCATGTCTGGCAGTGACAATGTCACCAGTTTTCTGTTCTTTGAATTCGATCTTTGAATCCATATTAAAGTCTTAGTATTCCCTGAACTCCTTTCTTTTTCCTTACCATTCCTTCTGTCATCTCCCAGGCATCCTACATGTCAGCTGATTAAATAGTAACTTCTTTGTTGTTGTTCCTTTCTGCCGTCTTCTCCCTTGGTCTACACCACTCCCCACTGCCCACCATTGGCAGTCTGCCTGGCTGTTGTGGTCTGGACGCCAGGATGGGTATTGAAGACCCTGGTGTACACAGGGGCCACTGCTGTTTCTGTCATGTCACGTGGAAGTTATTTAACTCTTTGGTATGTTATGAACATCTCAAAGTCAGGAACTGGGTCATATGTTCTTTAGTGTCTCCACATACCATGTTGATATAGATCTAAGATTGGAGATTTAATAGCTTCTTACCCCAGGTCCCTTGAGGGACCAGAGTGCTGCTCTGAGCTCGTAACCAGTTGTGTCCTTGACACCCTGGACTGGAAGATAAACCATCTGCCTTCAGGCCTATCGTAGCCAACCTGCTCATGTTGAGCATACTTTCAGCACTGATGTTACGATGGAATTGAGAGGCAAATTACTTTAAAATAATTATAAATCCTTCGTTTTAAATTTTAGTAGGTTATTTTGACATATAATAGACTGGGTTTGGAGAGGGGCCAGCAAAAGTAAAGTAGAATAGTTTTAGGTGCATTTTAGTGCCTTTGTACTGACTTTTTTTTGTAATCAAACCTTTTAATAGATTTAAAACTCAAGGAAGAAAAATAATGGTTGTAATTTTAAATAAGCAATTATAAGTAAAAAGCATTTTTGTATTGGTTACCATAGTTACCAAGAGCCTCCCTATGGTTCTAGAGAAAATGGGCTCTATCATTCGGAGTAAGACTGAGAAGTGCTTTTGTGGGTAGGGGGAGAGAAGTGGGGTTTTCCCGGATAAGTAGGAAGCATTACTGGAGGGGCTTTATTTACTGTGAGTTTTATAGGGTCCTCCATTAAATAATAACTGCATTTGATTATGAATGAAAATTTCCTTTTAGCTACAGTAGGATGTTAACCAACTTGACTGGGCATGAAATTATGTTTAAACTTTAGCAGTCTACTGCTGCAGTTCACATGGGGTGCTGCTATATCTGTGCAGGGTTTTAACTCATTTAAATAAAATGAACATAAGACTTTCCTGTATTTACAAACACTATATATATCTCATTAAATTATATTATAATTAAATTAAATCATATTTATTTCATTAAATCAGAAAAATAACGAGGCGGCCACCTTTTAAAATCCAAGCAAGCTGGAAGTGGCAGTTTCTGAGGTGGAAGGAGAAAGCCCCTATCGTGTATTTGTGCTTTGGGCTAATAGAATTTGGACGTCCTAGGAAGTTGTGATAACACTGAATGGGTTTAGGGGTGGGTAGGGGCTAAATGTGATTGCCAGCCTGTTGGATCACACCTGGTGACCATGGAAGACTTGCATTGAAAGTCTTGGTGGAGATGAGTCACAGAGGGGAGTCGACTGAGCAATAGAGGCAGGAATGGCAGCGAGTAGGGATGGGGGAAAGGGCAGAGCAGAGCAAGGTCTGGAGAACAGTCCCAGGACCACCCCAGGCAGAAGTATTCTCTTTCCTGTCCCAAATCGAACAGGAGAAAAGGTGGAGGGGGACACTTCAGAGTTGTGGGAAGTCGGAGCCCTTGACATTTAAAGGCATCAGCATGTATCTGGGGCTGCTTCTACCACTCTCAACCCCACTTAGAGACTGCATCTTCCCTTTCCTTCTGCAGAAATGTCCTAAGATGGGGCAACTTCTCTCCCATTAGCATTCCTGCCTTACCTCCACCTTGGTTCCTTACTCTCTCCAGTGCCCCTCTTAGATACAGGGTGACCAGAAACTCTCTGAGGCTTCTGTGCTCTGTTCCCTGGGGCTTTTTGTTAAGGTCTGAGGAAAGTCCTGGCCTTCCCACCAAGTTTAGTTCTCTAAAGGAACCACTCATTGCTAAACTTAACACTGACAAAGCAACATGTGAGACAAAATTTGGAGAACTTATTGAAACCTATTACAAACACTTAACGTTGTCTTCGATAGTCACTTTTCGTAACTGCTATTCTCCAAAGAACATCATCTTCACAGATGCCATCTGGGGGCCGATGGACGCTCAGGAAAGCGTTTGTGGTGCAGAAGGCTCCTCCGGAGTTCTCGGAGTAGATCAGCCCCACCGTCCCTATGATCAAAATCTTCTTCTTCCAGTTACACCCAGCAGTAGCTAATTGGAGATATTTGGGGCTGGATAAGTGATTGTTCGGGGAGGAGGGGAGGTCTGGCGAGCAGACACCACAGGAGAAACCCCTCTAGCTCCTCTGAGAGCCGGCAGGCTGCCTGACGCCAGCCTGGGTCCATTTTCACTTTTTCTTCTTCAAAAATCTCATGTATGCAGTTATTTTTCCCACACCCTAAACACAAAAACAAAGCATAAAACACTACCACCGACCTCATCTGTTATGGTCCCATTTTTAAGGAGGTGTCTAGCCATAAGTACCTTTAGAAGCAAGTCTTCCCAAGAGAAAATGCTAACTTATGTGAATTTAAAAAACAGAATTCCTTTTGAAAAGCAGCAGTAACACCCACATTTCGTCTTCTCTGTATGGCACCCTATGTAGCAAGTTTAACAATTCCTTAGAGAGACAGATGCTTTTTAAAAATTATGGACAGTTTTCTTGGATCCGGGTCTCTGTCAGGAGCTTTTCCCTCTCTTAATTTTAATATATTTCCTGTTAGTTTGTCTGCATTCTTGTGAATCTGCATAAGCTCATTTTTGGAACAAGGCAGGATATAAATCTCTTATCTCAGATATGCTTGAAAAGTTTTTATCTTCTGAAAATTAAAGAATCTCAACAGCTGGTAGCAGCTTTCCACTGCCAACAGTGACGTTTTGGGTGGCTTCCATTTGGATCCTGCCCGGGCCTTCTAGGGCATTTAAAGTTGCTACCAGAAAGTTGGGTTTCTATGCCGACTGTGCTCTTGAATTCAGTCCCACCGATTAATCAGTGTCTGTGCCCAAAATAAGTGGTGTCCTAATAGTTTCTCTTTCTGGGGAGTTTAGTGCCAAGTAGCCCCCGGGAGGGCCTGCCTGCCTTCTCTCTGTTTTGAAGCCCTGCCTAAGAGTCAGAACTGTTGCTGCAGCTTATTTTTCACTCATTCAGAAGCTAAATAAAATATCCTAATGCTGTTATCTGCCTGCTGACTTTAATGATTACTTGGAGTGATTTTAAAAAGCCTTTGTAAAACTGCATTTTAAACCAAGTAACCCTCAAATGAAGGTCTAGTGGATTTCATTATAGAACTGATGCAGCCAACTATGATTCCTTTGAGTCGTCTCAACTCCAAGTTTAGGCATCATGCATGCCTAGGAAAGATTCAGCTACAGTGCCTTGTGAAGGTTTTACTTCTGAAAAATACACCCTTGGTGACTCATCCTCCTGTGTTCTAAGATGATAATCATTTTATCCCATGGTACAAAGTAATTTCTCTCTGCTTACAACAAAGGTGGATGTGGGAGTGGTACACTTCACTCCCTTGGTGCAACCCAAGATCGAGCAGCCATTCAAGCTGGTGGAAAAAGTCGTGCAGAATGCATTTCAGTTCCGAAGGAAATACTGCCATCGAGGGCTTGGGTAAGAATGCCTTCCTTTTCTTCCTTTCAGGTCATCTTTATAAAATCCTTAAAGATGGAGAACTTTGTCTTTATGATTTTCAAAGCTTTCTGTGAATATTGTCCTTAGTTCAAATCCTGTGATGAACAAAACTTGGTTGCCACCAAGGAAAAGCAAAACCATGATTTAACCTCGGATGCCATTTATAAGTTGGTTTTTTACACAAGTACAATCTAAAACTTGACAATTGCACATTTAATGATGACTCTGTCCTGGGGAGGTCATGATTTCTCTATCAGGACTCAGATTATCTAATGGGTTTTTAAAATGCCCCCTTCTTCCCAGTTGCTATACTTCTTAAAGAGCATCCTTTAGAACTAAGAAGCAAAGTTCATTTCTGGGATGTCACAGGCGGTGTGCAGGCACAGTTTTGTTTCATGGAGTGTTGTTCTCTTCTACCATACTTGCTTCTCCTGGTGGAAAGATCACAGCAGCCTAACACATCCTCTTTAGATGGTGTCTTCTAGGAGGGCAGAGGGCACCAGCAGGACAACAAGGCAGAGTCCACCTACCGCAGTAGCCCTGGCGAGACCACGGTGCTATTTTACATCCAGTGACAAATCAAGAATGTTTAATTAGGCTCACTGATAGTCTGTTGAAGACAGGGAAGTGTATGCCTGCAAAAGCGTTCCTTCTAATAGCGTTGAAACATAGTTTAGCTCTTTATGGGCTAAACGTTCTCATTTTCAAAAGCCCCCCCCCACACAGCTCCATGTAGGGGATGTGAAGTCCCTTTAGCACATGAGATTTCTTCACGACCATCAAGGCAGCTGCATCCTGAAAACATTGCAGACCACAAACTCACTTTGAGGGTTTCAGGTGCCTGAAATCAACCTGTCATATGTTGGTCCTACTTTCCTAGGTAGATACTCCTTCTCTAGCAGAGATTTAAGGTGCACAATTGGTGGCAGGGATTCCACTGGCTGTCTGCATACAGATTTCAAAGAGGTACCCCTCTGGTGGGCTGCAGACCCAGCAGGGACACTCTGCAGAATGAGTAGAAATGAGTTGGATTTCATTTGCACTTAACCCTCACACAGAGTGTGACTGTGCACCTGTACGCAATAGCCCTGATATGCAAAGAAAATCACAGAAAGTACACTCCACACTTGGAAATCCTGGAATTGGCTTGAGCCTAGAGCTGGCCTTACTCTTTCAACGGCAGCCCCATTTCTTTCCTGTCCACAGTCCCCCGTGCAGATGTAGAACAAACACTGTGACCCCTTTGCCCTGAAGGTGTCTTCAGTCAGCCACACCCCAAGTTGGTACCAGATGTGAGAAACCATGGTCAGGCCCTCATTGCATGAAACGAAACACATGGCAATGAAGCCCTGATGCACTGAAATCATGCCATGCCTTGGTGAGAAGAACACCAGCCTGTACAAACCCTCCATTTCAGTGGCAGCAACATCTTCCAAGCCCTTTGGGGTAAGCTCTGCAGCCCCTCCAAGACTTGAAAGAAGAAAACAGAATCCAAGAGTAGCTTTGCAATGTTTTAATCAGTCAGTTTCCCTACTCATTTTAAAACAATGGTCCAATTTGGTTAGATGAAATTCATACTGTGGACTTCAAAAGTTAATTTTAAGATTATTCGTACAAGCTGCTTCAAAAGACTTAAGAGGGGAAAAGCTATTTGTATTTTCACAACAACTGTTTTCTAACCCTGCAAAGATCAATATTTTCAGGAGAAGAGTTCCATATGCTGATAACATTGTAGAGAGTCAAACCTGTGATTTGTCACACAAGATATAATATAGGAGAACTTAAGATGGTGGCTAGGAGAGACAGGACAAAAAAGCACCTCCATGAAAACTACTAGATAAAAGCCAGAAAATGACCCAGAACACCAGTTCCAGCAATGCACCAACTGGACAAGGTCTGCTAAATCCACAGGGACCATGCACTTGGTGAAACCGGGAGTCTGTGTTCTGAAACAAGTGAGTGAGCCTGCTGAATATCCAGCAGCCACACTACGGTGTGGGGAAACCGTGGGTTGGTGTTTGGAGGTGGATTAGTTCTTTTTTAAAAAACCCAAAAGCGGCTGCAGATACGGCAGCAAGAACCACACAGTGAAGCACAGCAGGAAAAGGCTGTGTGAACGCCTCAGTATCTGGCGTGGACAATAGCCTTTCACGCACCCGCTGCTGATTGTCTCAGAGCAAGGAATGCAGAGGTGAGCCAAAAGGGGAAGATAAACACGCCCCTTGCAGCCATCTTCCCGGTGGGCTGGGAACACTGCTGCCTGGCGCCACAGCCCAGAGCCACGCCAAAAAACCCAGTACGATAGGAAGTGTTTCTAGCAACACGTGCACACGCCACAATATTGGGTGTGGACGATAGCCTTTTGCGCATTCACAGCTAATTTTCTGGGAAGGCGGAGCTGTGCGAAAAGGGGGAAATTAACACGCCCTATACAGCCATCCTTACAGCAGCCTGGGAACGCCCCTGCACGGCCTGGCGGCCCAGAACTTCCCTTGAGGGACAGCGTGCACTTGTAATGTAGCACAACTTTCCCTCAGCAGAGGCCTTAGAAGGGCACGGCTTGGAAGAGGGAAGAAATCCCAGGGACCATACACCAATATCAAGGACTTGTGGGTCAGCAGCAGAGACAATCTGTGGCAAGACTGAAATGAAGCTTTAGACTCTTGCAACAGCCTTAAATCTCCAGGAACACCTGGGAGATTTGATTGTTAAAGCCACCCTCCCTCCCTAACCGCTCAGACACATGCCCCACATTCAGGACGGATAGCACCAACAACACACCCAAACTTGGTGCACCAATTGGACCCCACAAGAATCAGACCCCCACACACCACAAAGACAAAGTTGGGGAGAACTGACTTGAGGGGAATAGGTGACTCAAGATGCCATCTGCTGGTTAGTTAGAGAAAGTATATGCCACCAAGCTGTAAATCTGACAAATTAGAGATTAGTCTTTGAATAATCCTACAATATCCTAAAAGAACCCTATCAAGTAAAGCAAATGCCAAGAGGCCAAAAACAGAAAATTTTAAAGCATATGAAAAACCAGATGATATGGATAACCCAAACCCAAACACCCAAATTAAAAGATCAGAGTAAACGCAGTACTTGGAGCAATTAATCAATCAAAGAACTAAAGACAATGAGAGCATAGCACAGGATATAAAGGACATGAAGAAGAGCCTAGAAGAGCATAAAGAAGAAATTGCAAGAGTAAATAGAAAAATAGAAGATCTTACGGAAATAAAAGAAACTGCTGGCCAAATTAAAAAGACGCTGGATACTCATAGTACAAGACTAGAGGAAGCTGAACAACGAATCATCGACCTCGAGGGCCACAGAATGGGAAACGAAGGAACAAAAGAAAGAATAGGGAAAAAAATCGAAATGGACCTCAGGGATATGATAAACATCCAAATATAAAACTCATTGGTGACCCAGAAGGGAAAGAGAAGGGTAAAGGTCTAGAAAGAATATTCAAAGAAATTGTTGGGGAAAACTTCCCAAACTTTCTACACAATATAAATACACAAAGCATAAATGCCCAGCGAACTCCTAATAGAATAAATCCAAATAAACCCACTCTGAGACATACTCTGATCAGACTGTCAAATACTGAAGAGAAGGAGCAAGATTTGAAAGCAGCAAGAGAAAAGCAATTCACCACATACAAAGGAAACAACATAAGACTAAGTAGTGACTACTCAGCGGCCACCATGGAGGCGAGAAGGCAGTGGCATGACATATTTAAAATTCTGAGAGAGAAAAATTTCCAACCAAGAATACTTTATTCAGCAAAACTCTCCTTCAAATTTGAGGGAGAGCTTAAATTTTTCATAGGCAAACAAATGCTGAGAGATTTTGCTAATAAAAGACCTGCCCTACTTGAGATACTAGAGGGAGCCCTACAGACAGAGAAACAAAGAAAGGAGAGATATGGAGTAAAGGTTCAGTACTAAAGAGATCAATATTGGTTCATTAAAGGACAATAAGAGAGAGAGGGAAAAAATATATCTGACAAACATAAACCAAAGGATAGGATGGCTGATTCAAGAAATGCCTTCACAGTAATAACGTTGAATGTAAATGGATTCAACTCCCCAGTTAAAAGATACAGATTGGCAGAATGGATCAAAAAGTACGAACCATCAATATGTAGCCTGCCAGAGACTCATCTTAGACACAGGGACACAAAGAAATTGAAAGTGCAAGGATGGAAAAAATATTTCATGCAAGGTACAGCCGAAAGAAAGCAGGAGTAGCAATATTAATCTCAGATAAAATAGACTTTAAATGCAAGGATGTTAGGAGAGACAAAGAAGGCCACGACATACTAATAAAAGGGGCAATTCAACAAGAAGAAATAACAATCATAAATGTTTATGCACCCAATCGTGGTGCCACAAAATACATGAGACAAACACTGGCAAAAATAAAGGAAGCAATGGATGTTTCCACAATGATTGTGGGAGACTTCAACACATCACTCTCTCCTATAGACAGATCAGCCAGACAGAGAACCAATAAGGAAATTGAAAACCTAAACAATCGGATAAATGAATTTGACTTAACAGACATATGTAGAACATTACATCCCAAATCACCATGATACACATTCTTCTCTAGTGACAGAACTTTCTCTAGAATAGACCATATGCTGGAACATAAAACAAGCCTCAATAAATTTAAAAAAAAATGAAATAATTCAAAGCACGTTCTCTGATCACAATGAAATATAATTAGAAGTCAATAACTATCAGAGACTTAGAAAATTCACAAACACCTGGAGGTTAAACACACTCCTAAAATAAATGGTTTATAATGTAGAATGTAGGGGAACTAGCAGTAGAGAGCAGTTAATCAAGGGGGAACGATAACCCAATAGGAACAGATAAGCTATCATGGGTAAAGTTAACGTTCTTGGAACGCCGAGGAATGACTATGTTTTGTTAATTTCTGATGGGTATGGTAGGAACAAGTTCACAGAAATGTTGCTATATTAGGTTATTTTCTTGGGGTAGAGTAGGAACATGTTGGACTCCCTTGTTATGGTTTGTTTGAAATGTTTTTTAACTGTATGTTTTTTAAATTTTTTTTTTTTGATCTAGTTGATCTAAAAAAAAAGTTAATTAAAAAAAAAACAATGAAAAAAATGCAGAGCCCCCTTGAGGAGCTGGTGGAGAATGCAGGGGTGTTGGGCTTCCCCACCGCGATGGTTGCTCATGTGCTCACAGACATGGGGGACTGGTGGTTTGATGGGCTGAGCCCTCTATCACAGGACTCACCCTTGGGAAGACTGTTGCTGCAAAGGAGAGGCTAGGCCTGCCTATAAGTGTGCCTAAGAGTCTCCTCCCGAATGCCTCTTTGTTGCTCAGATGTGGCCTCTCTCTCTCTAGCTAAGCCAACTTGAAAGGTGAAATCACTGCCCTCCCCCCTACGTGGGATCAAACACCCAGGGGAGTGAATCTCCCTGGCAACATGGAATATGACTCCCGGGGAGGAATCTAGGCCCAGCACCATGGGATGGAGAACATCTTCTTGACCAAAAGGGGGATGTGAAAGGAAATGAAATAAGTTTCAGTGTCAGAGAGATTCCAAAAGGAGCCAAGAGGTCACTCTGGTGGACCCTCTTATGCACAATATAGACAGCCCTTTTTAGGTTCTAGTGAATTGGAGTGGCTAGCAGTAAATACCTGAAACTATCCAACTACAACCCAGAACCCATGAATCTTGAAGATGATTGTATAAAAATGTAGCTTATAAGGGGTGACAATGTGATTGGGAAAGCCATATGGACCACACTCCCCTTTGTCTAGTTTATGGATGGGTGAGTAGAAAAATGGGGGAAGGAAAAAAAAAAAAAGGCACCCAGTGTTCTTTTTTCTTTGTTCTTTTTCACTTTAATTTTTATTCTTGTTATTTTTGTGTGTGTGGTAATGAAACTATCAAAAATTAATTTTGGTGATGAATGCACAACTATATAACGGTACTGTAAACTGAATCTGCTGTTTTGTATGACTGCATGGTATATGAATATATCTCAATAAATATGAATTAAAAAAATAAGATACAATTTGCTCATCAAAATTTGAGGCAAATCAAAACGTGTATTTGTACAAGAAAGCAGCTGAGTGGATATTACTTTAAACTTACCTTAAAGGAACATATATCATTTTAGCTTTGGAAAAATGTTCCCATTGTGGATACATGCGGTCACCTACCTGCAAAGGTCTGATTAGATCTGCCTCTGTGGTTGTCGTAAACGTACCTCATGGTGCAACTTGAAGTCCTCTGTTAGCCTCCGGCGGCTCTGCCATCCTCTCAGGTCGGGGCATTGTCACAAAGCGGGTCATTTTCAAATAAGGTTAGAAGGAAGTGTCTTGAGTCATAGAATTTCTTTAATAATATTATGTCTTCTCTTCCCCTCAGAATGTTATTTCCTGAAGCTCAGCGCTTAGAAAACACTGGAAAACTGTTAAAGTTGGCAGACGTGGACCCGACTCTTCGGCCCTATCAGCTCTCTGTCTCCCATTTTAAGAGCCTCTGTGATGTGTACAGAAAAATGTGTGAGGAAGATCCACTCCTCTTTGCTTATAACTTCAGAGAAGAACTGAGGCACAGTAAAGGCACAAAACCGGGAAAAGAGGACAAGACAGAGAATTACAGATTCTAGCAGCTACTTTAGGTGCAAACAGCCTACAGAAAGTTGATCTGCACAATGCTGGGCATCTTATATGTGTATTTTGTCTTCTACAGAATAAAAATACCAATTACCAGGTAATGGCATATTTTCCTTTTACTGGACAGTTTGGTAGAGAAAATAAATATAATCAAATAAGGTACATACAAGCTTTTTTTTAATATGTATACTGCATAGTTATGACATGTTTAGTATAAACAGCATCTGTTACTACCTTACAAAAATGAAATATCTACACATTGTGCCCCTAAACCACATTAAAATAACTTAAATATGCCTTAAATAAAGCAAAAACTAACAGCTCAAAGAAAATGCCCAAAGGATTGGAAAAAAATGACCTTTTTAAAAGCTATTAATCACAACTTCCCCACCTTACTCTTTCCACATTAACTTAAAATAATTAGAATGCAATTTTTAAGGATGCTAAATCATTTTGATACCTGCTCAAAAGGGGTATACACTGAGTCATTTACAGATTCTGACCAGTTTAATCTAGTTTTCTGATCTACAATAAATTAAAATAACTTAAATCTTTACAGCTACTTTGTGGAAAAGTGTGTACTGCACAAAACCCAGTGACAAATAGTGTTCCTGCAGTTCCCACTTTACCACCAGTTTAAAAGAAAGATGACTGAGAGGGTACTATGCCTTTCCATGGCTCTCTGTTTCATAAAAACACTCCTCGTTGACTACAGATGTTAAACTCTGGACACTGAATTCTCGCTCAATAACGGAACTGAAATCGATGCCAGCATTTTCAGAATGACTGTCGAGGGACTGGTGACGTGTTTGCGTTTTCAGCAGAGTTCCTCTGTCCCTTTTGGTGCTATTTGCTTTACGTTTGATGGGGCAGAAATGCCCGCGGACCAGTTTGGGGTGCTCCCCGTCCCCCTGGCCCTTGCCGGCCTCTGGGCCGGGCTGCGGTTCAGCTGGGCGAGCCGCAGGGTCCTCCGAGATCCTCAGCCTCTGGAATTGAATCTCAATGTCCTTGGTCAGGCTGGCCCGTCTCAGGGCCTGATGATAGTCCTCCTCCTCATCGCTCAGGATGTCGCTCTCCTTGACGAGACCATCCGAAAGGTCCGGCAAGCTTGTCTGTGGGTGCTTCCCAGGGGACGTGCTCTTCGCGTCCTGCCCGCTCCCGGCCGTGGGGCAGCCGCTGCTCGGCGAGCTGCTGCCCAGGCTGCCCTCATCGGAATCCAGCGAGGTGCCCTTGCCCGGCTCGCCAGCCCACTCGCTGCTGGAGGAACTCCTGAGCACCTTTAAGGATCTGGATGAAGCTGCAATCAAAAAAGCACATTTCCCGTTAACATCCAGAAACAGAATTACATAGTATGTGATATTTTTGCCCTTGTAGGTTGTAAAATTTAATTTCTGTCATGGATTGACTTCTGTCTTCCCCAAGAGACACATTAAAGTCCTAACCCACGATTCCAGGAATGTGAACCTATTTGGAAACGGAAAAACCTCTTGGAGGATTGAAGATGTTATTAGTTAAGATGAGGTCATACTGGAGTGGGGTGGGCCCTAAATCCACTCTGACTGGTGTCCTTATAAAGGAAAGGAAATTTGGACACAGAGAAGACAGATGGCCATGTGACGATGCAGAGTCTCAGTTACGCCACAGGCCCAGGAACACCAAGGATTGCAGGCAAGCAGCTCACTGTCCTCAGAGGAACACGGCCCTGTGGACACCTCGACTGTCGACTCCTGGCCCCCAGAACTGTGAGACAATAAATCTGTTGTTTAAGCCACCTAGTTTTTGGTATTTGATTATGGCAGCCCTAGGAACTAAAAGATCATCGTGATTACTTCAGATTTTTCATCTGCCTTACATAACCAACAGTCCTACTACTACTGCAAGCACAGAAGTTTTTTACTCTTATAAACTTTAAGTTGGAGGGCTTGGTGTTCCTAGACAGCCTGTTTTACTGGAGCTAAATTATTTAAGAGGACAAAAAAACTTATAAGGAACTAGGATTCCTATTTTGCCAATATTTAAATTGGAAATGTAATTACTAATAAAAGTGAGGTTCCTTTCTTTCACTAACGTGCTTTTCATTGTGATCATCAAGATTTTGCATGTTTCTATGCATACCTTCCCACCATTCTGTTTTCCTTGCTGCTCAATTAAAAGTAGAAAAAAAATTTTTTTTTAATCTCACAACTGTTTCTGCTGAAATTTCTAACCAACTTTCAGAGATGTATTATTATGAATGTTTATTTTATGTGTTTAATTCCTTTGCCATGGTTTGAAGGCAAAAGAGGGAGCTCTCTAGTTTCACTGTTTTTACAGGCAGGCAAAAGCAGTATTTTTATTTTGATGGCTATGGGTTATTTTGGTGATAATGGAAATTTAGAAAATATACAATAAATTTGAAAAAAAAAACAGTTATCATACATCTTGCAAGACAAAAAACAAGAACAAAGATATTGTTAATACAGAAAGAAGGTTCTTAAAAATCAAGCTGACATTTTTGAAACAGACAGAAAATTTAAGGACAGCATGATGTGGAGTGTTGACTTGCTGACTTACTCATTGGGTAAGATCGAGACTATTAGGTTTCTTGGTCTTAATTCCTTAAAGTATTGCATGTCTCCTAGGTGCCTTGTGCTGTTTTAGGACTGGGGAAGGCAGTGAACAAAACAGAGTTCCTGTACTCGTGTCCATTTTAGTGGAAGAAACCGACAAAGCAGTATAAATTATGTCAACTGGTGGTAAGACAAGGAATGTGGGGGTTAGGGGTGGTTATATTTTATAAAAGGTCATCTGGGAACAAGGAGCATTTTTAGGTCTCTTAAAAGGAAAAAACCGCCACTGACTTGTCACATCACTCTGTATTTGGGCTTCTGGTTGAGAGCTCATCAGTTACCCCTGATAATTTACAAAGTGATTATTTACAGCTTTATTGCAAGAGCATACATACATCCTTTTAGAGAAGCTTATAATGTTTTATTAAATCAACACAAATCGAGCAAACTACTCACCTAATTTGGCTGACACAGGAACACGGTTCTTAAGAGGTATGAGGCGGTCCTTACAGCTTTTCTCCAGGGGTAACTCACACTTGATGTGACGCCTGAAGTTCTCCCTCAGGATGGAACGGATCACCTTAACAATGTTGGTTTTGCTCTCACAGTCACTGCGGGGAGAGGGGGGGACAGAAACAGCTTTAGGATCCGCGTGTCCACAGGTCTCTGCTCCCACACCCTCGTCCTCCCAGGAGTCCTGGGCAGAGGCTCGTTCCAGGCCATCCTGAGCACCAGTCGCCACCCTCTGCCTGCCTCGGTTTCCACAGAAGAGGAGGGGAGAAGTGATCATCCCTGAGGTTTCTTCACGCACTAAGATTTGGATACATATTTAATCAGTGTATTCTTCACCTTCTTCTAGAACCCCAGTCTCCTTTTGGGAGGCAGGGAGGGGAATAGTGGCCCTGATGTCATCAAAATTAAGGAAAGCATTAAAAATAACTGCCGTTTTTAAAGAGAACGTTTTTTCTTTTGTAACATAGATTTTACTAATAAGCATAGTAAGCATATTCAAAGGAAAAAAGACAAAGATCCAACATTCACATCATGATAAAAATTTATGAAATATCCTTCTCAATAAAATTTCAGCTTTTTGTATGTTTCTATTTAACTTATCTTGCCCTCTTTTTCCCATTGCTTTTCTATTTGTCTCCCTCCACCTTTTCCTCTTCTATGGTTACATTGACAGATTTCTCCTTCCCCTCCATGCTTATAGAAAGTTTACTCCTATGCAACCTATGATGGTGACCACTACATTCTTAATATCCCCCTTAACTTTACCAACATCTAGATAATATCTATAACCTTTCTCTCCCCTCAGCCCCAAGTATGTTGTTAGCTGTCCATCCACACTTCCTGGGTAGAGACGTGGTGTTTTGTTTTCCAGTTTTACTTGTTGATTTTGGATATGTGTGTTGACAGGAAAGGACATTATAAGTATGTATTTATAGTCACCTTGGATTGCTACAGTGTATCTGCCAGTAATTCAAAGAGTATGCAAGAAATAAATTTCCTGAATTCTTCAATACCCAAAAATATCTTTTGTTTTACCCTCAAAATTGAACGCCAGTTTGGCTGGGTATAGGATTCTAGGTTTGAAATCTTTTTCCTGCAGAACTTTCATGATATTGCTCCATTTACTTCCAGCATCTAGTGTGTCCAATGATAAATCTGCTGTCAACCTGATTTCTTGCTCCTTTGTAGGTTATCTCTTTTCTCTTTCGGGAAGCCTTTATGATTTTCTCTTTATCACTGACATTCCAAAATTTCACCAAGATGTATGTAGGAATGAGTCTCTTCATCAATCTTACTGGGTACTCAGTAGGCACTGATAATCTCCAAGGTCCAAGTCTTGCTTTAGGAGAACATTATTCTTACTTATTGGTTCTAACTGTGGAAATCAGTCATACCTGCAACACAATTGAAATATGGTCTCTGGCCGTCCTTGTATTTCTGACTTCGTGTGGATCAGCTCCCAAATGGAATTATTTTCTGTCCCTGTGTAAAAGGAAATGAAAACAGGCATCTACAACTTTGCCAAAGACACCCGCTGTGTTTAAAACTCACAAGCTAGTGACTTTTTGTAAAGTCAAATAGTCTTAATTCTGACTCTTCTCATTTCTTTCTATGGCTTATCCACTGTTACGCATGACTTTCTCAACCAGTTACACCAAGTTAAATGCTTTTTAGTTACACTTTATTATAAATTTTCCTGCTGAAGTTTTCTGTCCATCCTAACCTGCTGTCTTCCATTTCTTTGGGAAAGAGCTTAAATGGGCACTGTGAGTCAACATGCCTTTGGGGTTTTGCCCATTTCTTGAAAGGGCCAGTCAGATATGCTCAGGTGCTTGAGGTAAGAGAGGCGAGCCCCAATTCACTCATGCACTAGGGAACTAAAGTACTTCACACCCCAGGGATGGGACTGCACACTTTTGCCTGCTGCTTGTCTCTATCACCCTAGGCACTGTCACCAGAACAGGTTATTCTAGAAGGTCTCTGAACATTTTCCAGGGCCAAAGATTTTTTTTTCTTTTTTTTAAAATAACACTTGCAATATTGCCTAATCTTACAGAATTTTCTAGTTTGTCTAATTTGTGAAAATCAAATTTGGAGACCTTTGTTTCTTTAACAGATTTTACGGTTATCAAAGATAGCAGGCAGAATGAAAAATGTTGAAAATTGTTGATAGTGAAAATAAGGAAAGAAGGAAGGGCAGTAATGGCAAAGAAAAGCTGTCTGTTGGTACTTAGTGTCTTCTGTCTTCGAAAGTCTGTAAAGAAACATTAGAACAACCTCTCTTCTCTTCATTTTCTGTGTATCAAATAAAAGACACCAAAATTATTCCCTATGTCCTTCCTACTTTTTCATTCCACAATTAAAGAAGTCTCTTAAAATGATTTTTTTCTGGTATTGCATGACACAAAACAGTTACCTGCTGTATTCCCCAGCCTGACCTGAAGTGCAGATATGGGAATCAACCAGCGAAATTTAAACGGATCCAAGTCAGCAGAGGTGTGAGCAGGCCGAGAATTCGAGGGCTGTAATAGGAAACCCACCAAGGAAAGTGTTAGAGAAAACTGGAAGGATGTGTTTGCAGTGAATGGATGTTTACACTCCCCTGTGTGCAAGGTTCCTTGGGCTGTGTGTGTGTCTAGGGACAAATGGCTCAGACAAGCACCCAGGCATCAGGGAGTTGACAAGCTGGGTGGAGACAGGGCAGGGACAGAGTCTGGGATGCAAAGAGTTCTAGTTCTCTGAGCAAGAGTGCAAACCAAGCCTTCAATATCATCGCCCCTAAAAGTAAGCTGATGGCTTATCATACCCACAACTAGGCTTTTTTATTATATTTTATTTTATTTTTCTGAGTCAAGGTAAAAGGCACGTCTGGAGCATACATGGGCCACTTTCTGGGATATAAGAGCTGATCTGTGTAGGCCCTAACATGGGTCTTTATCTACATCTTCTTTTAAAAACTGATGACTTCATGGGATTGACAACATCTTGACCAAAAGGGGGTTGCAAAATGAAACGAAATAAGGCTTCAGTGGCTGAGAGATTTCAAATGGAGTCGAGGTCATTCTGGTGGACATTCTTACACACTATATAGATAACACTTTTTAGGTTTTAATATATTGGAAT
The DNA here is from genome assembly GCF_015220235.1 of Choloepus didactylus. NCBI lineage: Eukaryota > Metazoa > Chordata > Mammalia > Pilosa > Megalonychidae > Choloepus > Choloepus didactylus. Next base: position 7,687,876 of record NC_051308.1, on the reverse strand, counting down.
AGCTAGAAGTAAATACCTGAAACTATCAAACTCCAACACAGTAGCCTTGACTCTTGAAGACGATTGTATAACAATGTAGATTACAAGGGGTGACAGTGTGATTGTAAAAGCCTTGTGTATCCCACTCCCTTTATCCAGTGTATGGATGGATGAGTAGAAAAATGGGGACAAAAACTAAATGAAAAATAGGATGGGATGGGGGGGGTGATTTGGGTGTTCTTTTTTATTTTTATTTTTTATTCTGATTCTGATTCTAATGTAAGGAAAATGTTCAGAAATAGATTGTGGTGATGAATGCACAACTGTATGATGGTACTGTGAACAGTTGTACACCATGGATGATTGTATGGAATGTGAATATATATCAGTAAAACTGAATTAAAAAAAAAAAAACTGATGCCTTTTGTGGGAGAATAGGAAATGCCTTGCATATTTAGTCAGTCAGTCTATGGATAAGTAATATCAGTAAATGAGTTGTTGACACTTCAGACCTTTCAGTTCAACTCTAAAAGGAAGATATAGGAAAGGTAGCTTTAATTATAATTAAGTCTTGTCTTACCAATTTCTTTTTCAGTTTGCAGTTTTCTTTATAAACCAATATGACGGCTCTCTTAAAAACTAAATAAAGGCAAAGGGAAAGGAAAGTCTTTCATTAGTCTATGCAGACTTCCAGGGTTAAACTAGAGCTGAATGTTTTAATAGAACAAAGCCCTTCAAACTCAGAAGTCTCAAAGCTCTCATCCTGCCAACCCATGAATGAATAGATGGTACTTCCTTCTGTTCATATTTGAATTATGCAGAAGTACCTGCTTCTTTAAGCTATTATCTGAAGTAGATTATGGGATTTTTTGTTTTAATTCTTGTTTTGTTTTATTGAAAGCTGAGGACATGATGTTCGTTTCAGTGACAACACACTGTCTATACTTGCTCCCCCAGCTCTCAGTGAGGATTAAGACATTTTGAAATTCAGCAAACTATTAAGATGGCAGGTTTCAAAATAGCCTCAGGAGATCTGTTCCTGTAACACTTGACGAGGATCACCAAGCCAAGCAGCATAAGGGAGAATAAAGATAATGAGTATGCAGAGCTTTTTTAAACAGTTAGAGGCTGCCTATGTGAAGTCACAGGCCAGGAGAGCAATTCTTCTAACTCCATCTGGAAATCAGGAGTAGTTAGTTGAACTAGTGGGTTAAGTTCTTCCTTCATCACCAGCCTCTCATCACAATTTCGTCAATGTATGAAGTGACAATTAAATGTTGACATTCACTAACCAAATACAGTGAGCTCAAGGTCCTTTCTGGCTTTTCCTAGAGACAGAAATGGATTCAACCAGGAAACTGTGGCATGCATCAGAAGCTCTCCCATCGACAGCTCTGTTACCTAGATTGTAAAAACAGAAAGCGAGAAGATATGAGAACCCAGGGTAGATCATCCCATGCTGGATAATGGATCACACATATATGGTCATTGCCAAGGTGCAGGTACATTCACTTTGACTTTTATGGTCCACGTAAACATGGAGCCTTAAAGAATGGAGGTTCAGAAAATAGAAGCTAAGCATAAACCTGTGTGAAGAATAAATGTGACACGCATGCCTTGTGACCTACTCAATTTCCATAACATTCTACCACAGAGTCCATGTTGATCTGCAGGGTTTAGTACATTTACCGCCTCTAATCCACAAGCTGCATTAGGCCCGTAAATTACTTACAACAGAACTGATAGTAATAAAAACATTAAACTCCAGCTCTCTTCTATTCTCGCCTTTTTCTACTTAAACTATGGTACTTTCTTTTATGAAGGCTTCAAGAGCACAAGATTCTAAATTTAATGATCAGCCAACAAAGAAAAAGATAGAAATTGGAAAATTCCACTTAATTAAACTAATGTTACAAATAAGAAGGTAGCCATCGGTACCTGATGTCAAAAAAGGAAGAAATGAAAGTGGGAAAGCCCTAGATTCCCTGCACATGCTGGTTTGTTTCTCCATCCTGCCTTCCCCCCCCAGGCCCAGCCTCCAGCACTCATGGCCCCTAGGAAAGGAAGACGAGTAAGGGTATGAGCTCAATGATGTTTCTGCCTCATTTTCATTTGTACAGTGTTAACATAATGTAAGGTTACATTTTTAAACCAATGTAGTCCATATCAATTGTGTGGTTTATCTTCAGCATTTTCCTTCCAGGAAAGTCCTAACAGGGTAGTACATTCTGGAAGGTCACATACGCCTCCAGGAAACATGAGCTTTCAGCCTCTCAGGGTCCAGAAGCTCTACTCACCTCCTTCTCTGTTCCACTCTGCTCTGCGACCAGCTGGTCAAACACAGTCCCATAATCCTCATATATCTTCTGCATCTCATTGATGTGGCTGGCTACTTTTTCCATTGCCTTTAGTGCTTCTGCAAAATTGGAAATCATACTAATTTTGGAATTTTGGTCTGTTTTAAATCCTATCCAACATCAGTCATGAGAGGGGATGAGATTCAGGCCAGATTTCAGGAGCAGTCCTTACTAATAAAGCTCACCACAGCCATGCCTTCTAGTCCTGGTAATGAAGGACATGGAATCGCCTTCCTCCCACATTCTCTTTGGCAGGAGGCAGGCTTTAAAAAGTCTGACTAATAATAAATAGCTAACATTTATTGAGCACTTTTACTTGGCAGGTACTGTGGTAGGTGTTTTATGTGGATCCTCTCATGTAGTTCCCACCACTCCCATTTTACAGATGAGAAAACTGAGGCGCAGAGAGGCAAAGTAATTTGCCAGAATGCCAGAGAAAGAAATAAGGGGTAGAGCCACAATTCAAACCCAAGACTGGCCTTAGAATTCCTGCTTTTAAATTTCACCTCTCCTTATGGACCAGTTACTGGAATTATGAACTTCAATAATTTTTAAATTAGAAGATACAAATGTCTCTGTAAATGCCTAATTTCCAGAACAACTGTTTGCATTTATTTCTTTATTTATAAAATTACTTGTACAAGGGCATATGAGGGACATAATGATCTTGCCAAGACAAAAAGCAAAATTTCAGGTCACCTCCAAATGCAGTAATTTTCATAATGTGTTCTCCTGATTCACTATTTTAACTTAAGCTGGAAGAAGGTTTGAAGGAAATTTTTTTAGCAGAACCCTCTGAACGATCATCTTAGTGCAAAGTATTTTTACATGGCATTTGAATTCTAATTATAATCTGTATCATTTACTTGTTGAGTTTGACTTTCATACTAAAAAATTCTCAGTCTTTGTTGCTCATGATACAAAATTACGCTTGTCATGGAAAGGGAGCCGGATTAATCTGCACTGTTCTCAGTGTTTATTATTCTGTAATGTTATCATGTATTAATAAATTTCTCTCTCTCTCTGGTTAGTATACGTGGCTTACCTGAACCTCCAGGAGTTTGGATATGTGGGGAGCAAATTATTTCTTTCCATTCCAAATAGCATCTCTTTAAAGGATGCTCTATTGACTAAAGGGCTCAATGTTTTTGACAAATTGTATTTTTTAGGCCAATAATGTCTTAAGTTACAGAAGATGTATAAACTTATCGCGTACACTAAGGCATCCTCTGTCATTGGGAGTTTGGCTTCCAAGTCGCGCTCTGCTCAATCGCCACCAGGTGGCGCTTCACCCACTCAGCACATCAGATCGACAGCATCTGGGCAGCAAACAACACTTCCCAAAGTGTTGAGCTTAACGTGCCTTCTTTTAAAATGAGATGGATCATCTATCTTTGGAATTTGGGGGGCTATGCAGACGAAGTGATTTTTACCAAAGTATTTTGTCAATTCTAAAGGGATGGCCACATATCTAGCCATTTTCAAATGTAAAATTCATATCTGGGACTAACAATTGCAACATCACAATGTGCTTCCAAATACAAAAGTAAGCAGGGGGAGGGAGGAGCTTGAAAGCCTTGGGGGTGATTGGCAGGTGCACCCCCAATTCCTGCTGCTGGCTCAGGGGAGCGAGGCCAGGCCTTACCTGTCAGGTGATAGTGCTCCTCGCTCTCGTGGTCCGTTAGGGACACGAGCTCCTTCAGCAGCAGAGGATACTTGAGCACTCTCTGCACGGGCTTGATGAGGTAAGACTCCAGCGTGGAGGAATGCTGCTTGGTGGGGTTCCGGGCATCGAGGAAAGCCTTGAAGGCTTTATCAGTTTTTGCTACAAGTAAATGGATAATGGACACTCAGAGGAGCACAGCAGGAGGAGTTCAGTTCTACTTAACATAGGTTTTAAGGGAGTTATATAGCAACCATTTCTTTGATCTTTCTAAGACTATTGTTTAATAAGAAACCAAATGCATCACTGGGTTAAGCACCCACCTATATCCCATATGGAATATAGCATCACAGCTCTGTGACAAATCTTATGAGCAAAGGGAGCTTAGGAATTCTGGGAAATACAGCGCACACCCCAAAGACGAAGGCTGAGTTCTGTGTCCTGGAGTCCAAATGTGGGGAGGTATGATATTTTAATGCATACCCATGAGAGATACTGTTATAGGCGGCCCAAAGCGTGAGTTTCAGGCAATGCATAAAGCCACAAAACAATGTTTTCCTGACCCTACATGGTACCCTGCAAAAAATTCAATCTGTAAAACAAACCAGCATTTTCTCCACTGGCTAAGTATAAGTTGTTGCTGATTCTCTACAGTTAATGGCTAGTCATAAAGCAATATATTTTTCCCTTTAAAATACAGTTACAAGGACCTCAGCCTTCAACACCCAGCTCCCAGCAGCCTGAACCTTTGGAATGCACAGAGGTGACGCTCCCATCTCACAGGCATGGCATTTGGACCCCCTTTGGCAGTGATCAGCGCCTGAGTGCCATAAAGATTGTGCACAGGAACCCAGGTGCATTTCGTTTTGAGAATGCCACTGCACACACAACTGTCCTTTGGGTTTCACCAGCTAGCACCGGTTGACCAGCTATTGAGAATGCAGACCTGAATGGAAATATATCACTTTGCTAGAGGTTCTGTTACAAGGGCAAAATCTACAACTTCCAACCCACGCAGTTTTGAATTTTGACTTTGATTACCATTTTGAATGTAATTACTAGACCAAATGGCCGGTGAGATAATCATCTTTATGACAAAGGAGGAGTTGCACAAACAATTGGTATACTTTTATTTTACTATATACTGCCAAGAAGAAAGTGTTCCTGGTAGGAAATGCCAGAGGAGTCAGACCTTTGTTTAAAGCCACTAAAGGAGGATTTGGAATGGATATTCAGAAGCTAAAGGTCTTATTCATTTGAAGCAATCCCACCACTCAGGATTCCATTTTTTAAACCTGAGCCTTTTCTTTGGGGACACCATGAAGATCTGGATGTAATCCAAATGGCAAAGCTGCATCAGGGGAATTGGTTACATACTATGAATGCCAGGATAAACTTCTACACAACCGCCAAGACACTGTGGAGAAACCATGCCCGGGTTTTTAGAAAACAAAAACAAAAACAAAAACAAAAAAACAAAAACAGGAAAACATCAAAAAGCAGCCTCTGGATCCTTTTTGACAATGCTATCTGAAGCAGTTGATGACAAACAGAGGAGTGGCTGCCTTTTATCAGGTGGCTTGGAATTTAGCTTGGCTGCTGTTACCCTGTTGGAGCAACCAAGAGTTCAAAGTACAGAACCCTCTTCAAACAGATGCCACTGTCCTGGTAGAGAGCCCAGTTCACTGGCTTCCAGAGAAGTGGCAAATCACCTGGGAGGGAACCCTGGGAGGTCATCCTCAAGTCTGAAGAAGGCAGTCAGGTCCTCGAGAGAGTCATTTTTATGCTGGAAAAAGAGCTCCAAAAGGTTTGTATCTTACTTCCAAGTACATTTGAAAGAATACAGTTAGCCTGGTCCTCTGGTGAAGGTTTGGTTAAACTCAGAGCGGAAGGCATATATTTTTATAGGACACCTTCCACTTAGGAGGAGAGAGACCCCTTGAAGGGCCTGTTTGGTTTGATGCTCTCCACACAGACTGAATTACTGCTCATCAGGACCTTGAGCTCAGTCTTGTTTCTGGATCTTTGATTGTTCTCCTTCTACTTGTCTGTGCTACCAGAAATGCAAATTCCAAAGAATGGGTTAGAAAGGCATCTTCTCAGAGAGACATTTGGGAATTCTAATGTGATACCCAAAGAGATTCTCTAGTGACTGAAAGAAGCCTTCAGTGACAGAAGGGCCTCAGTTGAGGAGTTCTGGTTGGGAGTAGTAAGGGTAAACTGAACATCATGTTGATGATAAGGTGGTGGCAACTGTCACACAAAGTCACCACTGCCACCCCCACACTCCTCCAGCTGAAGGAGGTTATTACTGTCAGCAAATCCTTGACTAAGCTTCCCAGGCTGGGCTGATGGACTGGCCCATTACTGGAGCCCAAGTTCATCCATGCCACTGCCCCACCCCGACCCCACCCCAAGCTGACCCACTGTAAGTCACTGTCAAAGTTTAGGCACCTCCTAAGCTCCACAGTCAAAGGAATGTTTCCTGTTGGCATGAATGGGGAGGTAGCAAGGGGCAGCAGGAACAATAGGGTTGATCATCCAGGTGTATTTGGGCTTGAAAAAATAGAAGTCTTAAGTTAGAGCCAATAAAATAAGGTGATAAAAGTGTGGGCAGATGAAAAGTACTCTAAAGAAAAGACCAGTAATATGAGATACACGCTGTGATCAACATGAGTTTTTCTCCAGTACCACCAAAGAAGCTTTAGTTTTATTAACACATTTGTTAGTGTGATGGTTGTGGTTGTGTGGAGGTGATTTATCTTCAGTGGTGTCTTAGGCTTAAGGAGAAAGAAAACATCATGCCCCTGTCTTCCTACCCCCAGCCAAGGCTTACGGTTGCAAGTTGTTAAAGGAGTTTGGTGAGAAAAGAATCCAGATTAATTAAGTAGCAAAGTGACCCAATGGCAAAGCAATATTTCTCTGTTACGCACACTTGTTTGTTGCTACCAATATAGTGAAATAAACTGAAAACTTTTCCTTTATTAGCTGTCACTTTCAAGGTCAAGAATGAAGCACAAGCCATTGAACTTGCACTTACCCCTACTTGTTAAATACACTTATTCTTTATAATAGTTTAAAAAAGAAAAACAGCTATAAAAGTTGTGAGCAACTTACCTCGTTCTAGAACCTTCTGTACTTTAATATGATTAGCACAGAAGCCGCTGTACAGTTTAAAGTGGTCTGCATAATAAAGGAAGGAACCTCCAAGGGAAAACAGTAATTTCTAGAAGGGGAGAGAAAACATCAAATCAGACTTGGTCTGATGGAAGTCTGCCAGCGACAGGAGGGCATGCAACGACTTCGTGGGTCTCTGAGGCAACTGTCTTGCAGGTCCCGGGGCACTAATGCCACCAAGAAGTCACGTACTGCAGTAAGCCAGCCCTGCCCCACTTACACAGTCAGTGGAAAACAGTCCTGGATTACTCTAGCAGATCTTTATAGTTTGACTGTTTCATTAAATACACACAAAGTTTCTTTTTATAAAATACAGTCCTGCAGCAGAGCCTATTGGCTCAGCATGCAATCAAAGGACAGGAAAGTCCTATAAAAATGCATGACAAGGTGGATTTGAATGACCAGAGAAGTTAATTAATAACAGCCAGGTCTCAATTATTTCAGACTAATGATGCTTTGTATATTCCTTGTCCCCATTCTCCTGCCTGCCATCTTTGCTTCCCTGGAAGGGCTGCTTTGTTAGTCACTGATGTTCACACTGGGGAGAAGTCCCCACAGTAGAGAAAGCTCCACAAGGAGACACCTCTTCACGCCCACTAAGACAGCTACTGTTTTTAAAAAAGGGTAGGTAGGGGGTGGGGGAATAACAAGTGTTGGAGAGAGTGCAGAGAAACTGGGGCCCTTGCACATTGCTGGTGGGAATGTAAAATGGGGCAGCTGCTATGGAAAAGCTTGGCAGTTCCTCAGAAAGTTAGGGATAGAATTACCACATGACACAGCAATTCCACTCCTACAGGAATGTCCCAAAGAACTGAAAGCAGGATCTCTAACAAATACCTGCACTCCAACGTTCACAGCAGCATTGTTCACAATAGCCCAAAGGTGGACACAACCCACATGTCCATCAACAGGTGAACAAAGTGTCGTGTTACTCAGCTATAGAAAGGAAGGAAGTTCTGATACATACTACAACATGGATGGAACTTATTTCATGCTCAGTGAAATAAGCCAAATAGAAAAGGACAAATATTGTATGATTCCATTTATTGGAAAAATCTAGAAGAAGCAAATTCATGGAGACAGAAAGTGGATTAGAGATTACCAAGGTCTGCAAGGAGGGGGAATGGGGAAGCTATTCCTTAACAGGTACAGAATTTTTGCTTTGGATAATGAAACATTTTTGGTAATGGATGGGGGTGCTGGTGGCACAAGATTGTAAATGTAATTAATGCCACTGAATTATTATACACTTAAAAATGGTAAAAATGATCATTTTTTTATTTTTTTAAATATATATATCTTCACAATATAATTTAAAAAAAAAAGTGAAAGAAAAAGAGCGAAAAGGCTGTACCAATACCATTTTAAACCCACGCTTTGCATGCTAGTTTCACGCAACCATGGGGACCCTCAACAGAGGAGGGGACGTATAATCACCCTCGAGATCCTTCAGGAAAGTTGAGTAAGGAACGCACACGTGGGCAGCACCAGGCTGAATCCACAAACGTGATGCTGCCCAGACTTCTGATCACCAGAAGCATTTACTCTAGGTGGGGAAAAAAAACATAGCCTTCCTTTACCACCTGGCAGAGGCAAACAATGCAGTGAGCACTCTACATTTCGCTCGTCAACAACCAAGGGACAGTGGTCAAGGACTTCTTTTTCAAGGGAGAAGTTTGCACTGTATGCCCCCTATTTTTGCTTTAAGCCCAAGCCTAGAATACTTACTCTAAACTGAGAGGGGGTTTCAAGGATGTTAAAATCAGATGATGCTGAAATCCCATCCTCCAGAGTCTCCAAGAACACCTTCTGGAACTCAAGCATCTCTGGTAAACTTCCAAAAAGTGACTCCATCTGTGTGAAGATCGGGTTGTGAAAAGAAGGCATTAGCCACGAAGATCTCGACGCCACATTAATTCATAGTCTCAGGCACTGGCCACAATGAAATCATCACCAAGAAGAGACAAAAGTCAGTTCTTCAGGTGCACTCACTATGGGGTATAGTTGATACATACAGGTTCTTACAGCTCTGGTCTCTATGAGTCTAGAATACTTTTTTAGGTGGATATAAAATTCCATAAATTCAAACAGAGAAAAACAGCAGTTAGAAAAAGAACTAATTCTGGTGACTTATCATTTAAAATGCTCTTATTAAAAAGTGATTTTTAATGGAAGTTAGGCTTAAAATGTACAGGGCTCCTATTTGGAACAATGGAAATGTTTTGTTAATAGATGTTAGTGATGGTAGCACAACACTGTGAAGGTAATCTACTGAACTGAAATATACGTCTGAATGTGGTTAAAAGAGGAAATTTTAGTTTGTATGTATGGTAATAGAATAATTTTTTTGAAGTCCATGGAGCTGCAGAGCACAAGTAATGCACCTTAAGTTGAACCATGGACTGTGGTTAATAGTACAATTATAAAAATGTGCTGTCATCAATTATAACAAATGTTCCACACCAATACGATGTATCAATGGTAGGATAGGTTGTAGTTTGAAAAAAAAAAAGTGATCTTTTTTGTTGTTGATAGCAGCACAACATTGTGAATGTAATTAACACCAATGAATTGTGTGCCTGAAAGTGGTTAAAATGGGAAATTATATGTTGTATATATATTTCCACAATAAAAATAGAAAAAAACAAGCCTAGAACCATATAAAACAGAGCGAACTCTAATGTAAACTATGGATGTTAGTTAATAATAGAATTATAATAATATTGTTTCATCAATTGTAACAAAGGTACCGCACTAACTATTAATGTTAATAATGTAATAGTGGGGAAATGGGGGGAGGTATATATGGGAATTCTGTACTTTCTGCATGATTTTCTGTAAACCTACAACTGCTCTAAAAATTAGCTTTTTTTTAAGTGATTTTTATCACTTCTCCTTCTACTACAGAAAGGGCAGAGGTGTCCTTCTGTGTCCGTTAGTTCTGGCCATACTACGTGTGCCCAACCCCACAAAGTGACCCCGGAGGAGGCCTATCCCAAGTTGGGATTCTTTGGAGACCCTTAAATCTGGGAAGTTCTTTGGGATCAGTTGGTGTAATCCCCTAGGCAGTCCCTTCGGGGCACAAGGAGATAAGCTATGGACCGGTGGACAGAGGGGAAGTGATTATTTACCTCATCTTGAGTGAGAAAGGTCTCGTTCTGAAGTGGCTCTAAGTATAATTCAAAGAGGCAGCTCAGATCCTGAAAGACAAAAGGAGAGTCCTTTCAACACACAGGCCTCCTCCACACCCACGAGACTACAGATGCCCTGGCCGCAGCTCCAGTGGCTCCCACTGGGAACGATGAAGTCATGTCTTATTAGAACTCTCAACCCAAAGGGTGGTTGTTATCACTCCCGTCACACAGAGAGGCCACCACCATGCATACAGCCAACAGCTGGAGGCCACGTTTCTCCTTAAGGCCTGATCACCTGCTCTGTTTAACTAAATATGTTCCCAGACCAGGCCTGGGGAGCCCCACAACCTGGAGACTGAGGCAGCAGCAGAATTTCCGTCTCCCATATTCAAAGGCAAGGAAAATTTTCCAAAGATGATCAGTCATCACGTTGAAAATTGAGGCCATAGTTGGGTCTCTAGTAAATTAGGCGGGACAGAAAAGTAGGACGAGGACTGTATTTATAAAATCTTTCAGATAAGATTTTTTAATTTGATAATGGGAAGCCAAACTCAGGATATAATTTAGTGCTAGAAGAGACTTCTTTTTTGTGTTTCACTTATTCTGAAGAATTTTAAGGCCTAAAATATTAGAAGTAATTAACTACAAAGCCACCTTGTTTTACAAGGAGAGATCCAAGCTCCAGAGAATTCTGCAAAGCCTGAGGCCCCCATGGACACAGTGATGGAAATGGGAGCTGAACTCTGGCTGATGCTTGAGAACCAAGGGTGCAGTTTCTGGGATCAAGTGGACCTGATGCTGATGGCGTTGTGTAACAAAAACCTCCCTGGCCTTCCCTCTTCCACCCTGTTCCACAGTAGCTGCTGCAGAGCAGAGAGATGTGAGAAGTTACTGAATCATATCTCTGGAAACACACGAGTGCTGGAAAGTCCAAGGAGCATGCAGGAATCCAGGTTAGATGAAATAGCAACCACAAGGAAAATTCCGGGTTAGATGTCAGCAACAAAAAAAAGAAATTTAAAAAAATTAAAATGATGCATGTGAATCAGTGGGCACTGGGTGCTGGTTATTCCGTCAGAGCAGTGGTGGGCTGGTCACTCATTCCTTGTCAAGGCTAAGGCTGCTCAGGAGGACTTACTGCACACCCAGGGCAGGTCCGTGCTGAGCTGGGGGCAGCAAGGAGCTGCAGCACTGGGGCCTACAGAGAAAAAGTGCAGATTTCTTGCAGAGAAGGGAGAGTCAGTCCTTTCCGCCTATTCACACGCAACACCCACCTCGGCACTCACCACAGCACCCATCAAAATGACCCAGTGCGGGGGGAGTCAATGTGAAAAATATAACAACAAAAAGAAACAAATCAAGGGGCTTGGATTCTACTCTCAAATCTGCCCTTGATTCCCTGGTGAGAGCTCTTTGTCCTCAAGATGGCAAAAAGGCTCTAAAGCCTCAAAAATGTCCACAGTTCACTGAGCCACTTGTAAAAAGGTGATTGTGGCTACATGGGATTATTCAGAAGTCCTAGCTGAACTCCCTGGATGTTCATTTCTTCTCTGCACATTATATACGGGACAAGATGTCATGGAAAATGAAGTTAAACTGCATGTTCCATAACTCTCCTTTCTCCCTTGTGGGACCAAAAGGTGTTTCGCGAGCTCTCCCGGGCTACCTGTGAATAAGGCCTTTGGTAAAGACCAGGTAAAACTTGAGTGACATTAATGAAAGGGCAAGCATGTCTTGTGGAAAAAGAGGGTAATGAGTGTGTGTGCCCGGGCTTCATTCATGGGCTCAGCGTGTGGAGCTGGAAGGCCCTTCGGAAGCCAGGCCGCCAACCTGCTCAGACCCCAGAGGAGGGAGTGGAGGGGCTCACCCAAGCTCGCAGTCACTGGAGGCAAAACTGGGTCTGGGTTCTCGACTGCTCCCAACAATCTCCAAAGGAAGAGAGCTTAAAATACAACCAGAGCTTCAGCAGATACTTAAAGCAAAAAAAGAGCTCCATCTTCCCAGGCTCCTATATTTTCACAAAATTGTTCTTAAACACTAACTGAGGGCTTCTGAAATGAATGACCGAATCCTTCAGGTCCTCGATCTACTCAGCAACTACCTCTTTCTAAAGGTGTGGGTCACATTTGCGGGCTGACAGCAGATCTCTGCGAGGGTCCCTGCTTCGCTTGGGGACCACCAGCAGGCAAGGGCCGGGGTCCAACTGTGTTCTGGGGCCCTGGATCGCAGCCACCGGGTACAAAGCGTTCCCAAGTTCCTCATCACCAAAAATGCTCTCCGTCCCCTTCTGACTAAACCAGTGCAGCCTCCCTTCCCACAGACTGCGAAGGACAAATCAGAACATCTGTTTCCATAGCAAGAGCTACCTTGGTAACAGAGCAAGGCGAGGATCTCATTTCTTTCCCCACATCCTCTGAGCTCTTCCACCCTCTCCCACTCTCTTTCTCTTTTTGCCATAATCTCCTTCATGGAGCAGCGTCTCCCTTATGGCCAGAGTGTATGGTGGGTATGACCAGGGGACCCGCCAACAAGCTGCCAGCCAGCAGCAGAGGGGAGGAAAGAGCAGGGGAGAAAGCCCGACGTTTCCCTTACCTTCACATAGGACTTCTCTGTGTCCACAAGCTCCTGGATGACTTTTCGGAGGCGGTCTGCATCAGAGAGGTGGCGAGCCAACGGCCTCGGAGGCAGGTCCCGACTCTCCCCCGGCCCTTCCATGCCGTTCATCTGGGTGTCGTTGAAACTCCTACACAGGGCGGCAATCTGCTCAGCACTCTGCAGAGAGACGAGGAACGGGAAAGAGTGTAACGGGTGCCCCCCATTACCATCAGCTGCCCAGCAAGCACACGAGCACATGTGTTTATCTTTGCCCAGCATTCTTTCTGGAGCCCCAGCAGATCGCACATCCAGGGCTAAAACCACTCTTTCACCTAAAACCACTCTGGCTGTGACTCAAGATTCCAGTAAGGAAGACATGCAGCATGTGCAGCATTTACACATGGTGCTTTTCACTGTCATAACATCCGTGGGACAGAGGCTTTTTTAGCACCAAAACAACACATCTCCAGGTATTGGGGGAGCCTTTGGCGATCCAGCAGAGGATGCTCTAAAATCAAGCATGCGTGGCTTTCGAAAGAGCAGAGAGAGGAGATGACCTCATTTGGTCCACTCTGTCCCCTCCATGGCTGGCGTAATGCAGCAATTAAGTCTTCTGTACCACAAGAGCCCCAGGAGATGGAGGAAGGGGGTGGCACAACGGTAATGCTAGGACGGCCTCCGCCACAATGGCCTGGGGTTCTGCCCTCAAAGCTACACTGTTTAGCGCTGCCGTCTCCTGCCAGGTAGCAGAGTTCTAGGGAAGATGTTGAGTAGAGACAGTCCCCGTCCTCAACGGTGAAGAGCCCAGCAGAGGGTGGGGACAGGGGGTGAGGGCTGGGGTGGAGGGATGGAATTAAATTGGTCAGGAACAACAAAGCAGCTTGGCCCCACTACAGAGTGTCAGCACCACAGCTCCCGGAGGAGGGCCTGGCCAGGTGACCAACGTCACCCATCTTGGTGGGCAATTTTCCAGCAAAACTCACCTTTCTCCAGCTAAATGCCCGACCTATCTCACTCTGTCTGGGGTCACCTGGGTCTTTTAGTATAATTGCTCCTCTCTTACTTTGCACATAAATCTTGGTGCAAAAGTTAGATCCATCATGTAAGAGCTACCAAGCCTCTAAACATACACACAGAATATAAAATAATTTACTTCTAAAACAGTTCAAAGCATATGTACATTCTAAGAATTCTGCCTTGAATTCAAATATTTGCCACTTGTTTTTAACTGGGAACACAAGCACATTTCGGGCGATGCCTGTCAGGAGAAGTTCATTTCTGGTAAACTTCCAAAGGATAAGAAAACAGATATGAATCTTAAGGACAGAGAAGGTACTGGACAGAATGCACCTGATCTATCCAAGTGACTCATATCAGGATCAAAACAGCCAGAGCTTATTAACCGCAGCCCTGTCGTGTGCCCTGTGAGCCGAATGGCCCATGGCAAAAGCAGGCTAGGATGATGCAGCCAGGAAGGCCCTTTCCTTCTCTTTCAGGATATGAGCATCCCGAAGGAGCACTTGGGAGCATAAACCACTCCAAATTCTGCCCTCCTGCTCTTCCCCAGTGGGCCTTGACACTGCCCACATTTTCACCCAGTTTGGGGCTAGTGTGAGTTGAGTCACATACCCCAACAAACACCTGTTCCTAATCTTAATCCACATTCCTAATCTTCATCCATGTTCCTGTGGGTGTGAACCCATTGTAAACGGGCCTTTTGGAGATGTTCTTTTTAGTTAATGTGTGGCTGACTGAATCAGGGTGGGCAAAATAGTATTACTGGAGGACTAATAAAGAGAAGGCCACACAGAGAAGCAGGAAGTCAGCAGAAAATGGAAGAGCAGGAACAAGAAAGGAGAGGACATCACCATGTGATGGGAACCAAAGATGCAAGCCAAGGAACCCCAAGGATTGCCAGCAGCCAGCAACAGAATGCTACAGATTCAGGGGAGAAAGCCAGCCTTGCCAACGTCTTAATTTTGGACTTCTAGGCTCCAAACCGTGAGACATGAAATTCCCATTGTTTAAGTCAACTCACTGTGTGGTAGTTTGTCTGAGCTGCAATCACAAATAAGACAGGGAGCTTTACAAAACCCCCAGGCCTGGACTAACAGTATCAGAATCTCTGGGGTCCCAGAAAGGGGTATTTTATAAAAGCCTCCCAACTGCTGCTAATGTGGGTCTGCATGAGAAAACATCTGCTTAGGTTTCCCAAGAGTGGCATGGAGCCAGCAGATCACCCTATCCCCGGGGTCTATACTGCAAGATGACCGCATAAAAGGTGTGTGGACTGAGCTCACAGAGCAGGAAGAGGTAGGCAAGATCACACCGTGACCCTGGTATTCTGGGTATGACACTCTTAACTGAGCTAAACAGCCCAAGATGATAATATTCAGACTCTAAAACTCACTTATTTGAAATCTCTATACTGGGATCTGCACCACAAGCTCAGACAATATAATTTTGCAATCCAGAAAAATAACAGTTCCCAGGGCTGCAGAATCTATAATAAGCTTGCATATACTGTATAAAATAAGAGCTGACAAAATGCACCATAAGTTAAATGGCATCTGGTGAGAATGCAGCTTTGCCTTACTGGGACATCAAAAATCACACCTAGCAATATAGCGTTAAAATAACGTGATTTCAAAAATAAAGTATCTTGCCATTTGAGAAAATCCAGAATTCATCTTCAGAACTCTTCTGGTAAGACTGACTTTCCCAAGGCGAATGTTAGCTGAGATTTTCAGGGCAAATGTCCTTTTTAAGGTACCACAATTCAACACTCGACTACTGCATGGCCGGCTTTCCTATACTTAATAGCTGAACCCAGGTCAAAGGGAGGTTATGAGGATTCCTTAGACCAGAATGAGGTATGAGCCCTAAAATGAGGAAAATAGGTATGTTTTCTAGATTTTATCCAAAGGAGTTAGTTTGGTGGTTATAGTTCAGTTTCTTCATTCTTAGTGAACTTGAGATGGTTAGCAACATTGAACAATTAAAGAGGGGAATCCCTTTATTTGGTAAGCAATTTTGGAGGCATAGTATCTATCTACAACAGGGCATTGGTGCCCATATATGTGGCAATGGAGGTGAAAAGCACACACTTAGAGTCAGGAACCCCAAGTTTTCATCCTGGCCCTGCCCCCAGCCCTCCATGAAATTTGGAGCAAATCCCTTACATTTCTGAGTCGTCAGTGCCCTTACAGGTGAAAAAGCAGCAGCACTACCTGTCATCCCATCAAGTACTCCTCACACTGCCTTTGGGTCCAGGAGAGAAGGGAACTCTCATTTGTTGATATCCTCCTCGATGCCAGCACCATTGGGCGGTGTTCTTGAATGGCACTGCATCCCCGCCGTGACCAGCTGAGGCTCTGCAGTCAGGCTGAGCTGGCACGGGCAGGAGCTCCCTGACATGGGACCATCCCCTCTCTACCTCCCACAGTCCCCACGAGGCCCAGGCGGTCATCCACCACGGGCACAGCTGTGGATTCCTCCGCTGCCTCTGCTACCAGATGCTCTCGGCATCCAGCTCCCCATACACCAAGCACTCATAGTGGGTTTTTCCTTTTTCAAGAGGGCACAAACAAATACTTCCTTTAGAAATGCATAAAAAGATTAAATGGAAACATTTTTCCCTTAAAATTATGCTGTTTAGAAAAGCAGTGATATTGACCAAAAAAAAAAAAAAAATCACCAAATGTTTTTAGGTTTTAAAAGGTTTCATAGGCTGATAGACCCCTGCCAGAAAATGATTTCATCTTATTTTATAGATGAGGTGCTTTAACCAAGGAGCCCTGAATTAAGACATCTAAATGGAGTTTTGCTGTTGCTTCGTTTTTCCTTCTAAAGTACCGAGGTAACGAATTGCTAAAGACACTTTAAAAAAGAAAAACGAAGTGGGAGGACTTACACTCCCTGACTTTGAAGCTTATTATAAAGCCACAGTTGCCAAAACAGCATGGTACTGGCACAAAGATAGACATATAGATCAATGGAATCGAATTGAGAATTCAGAGATAGACCCTCAGATCTATGGCCGACTGATCTTTGATAAGGCCCCCAAAGTCACCGAACTGAGCCATAATGGTCTTTTCAACAAATGGGGCTGGGAGAGTTGGATATCCATATCCAAAAGAATGAAAGAGGACCCCTACCTCACCCCCTACACAAAAATTAACTCAAAATGGACCAAAGATCTCAATATAAAAGAAAGTACCATTAAACTCCTAGAAGATAATGTAGGAAAACATCTTCAAGACCTTGTATTAGGAGGCCACTTCCTAGACTTTACACCCAAAGCACAAGCAACAAAAGAGAAAATAGATAAATGGGAACTCCTCAAGCTTAGAAGTTTCTGCACCTCAAAGGAATTTCTCAAAAAGGTAAAGAGGCAGCCAACTCAATGGGAAAAAATTTTTGGAAACCATGTATCTGACAAAAGACTGATATCTTGCATATACAAAGAAATCCTACAACTCAATGACAATAGTACAGACAGCCCAATTATAAAATGGGCAAAAGATATGAAAAGACAGTTCTCTGAAGAGGAAATACAAATGGCCAAGAAACACATGAAAAAATGTTCAGCTTCACTAGCTATTAGAGAGATGCAAATTAAGACCACAATGAGATACCATCTAACACCGGTTAGAATGGCTGCCATTAAACAAACAGGAAACTACAAATGCTGGAGGGGATGTGGAGAAATTGGAACTCTTATTCATTGTTGGTGGGACTGTATAATGGTTCAGCCACTCTGGAAGTCAGTCTGGCAGTTCCTTAGAAAACTAGAGATAGAGCTACCATTCGATCCAGCGATTGCACTTCTCGGGATATACCCGGAAGATCGGAAAGCAGTGACACGAACAGATATCTGCACGCCAATGTTCATAGCAGCATTATTCACAATTGCCAAGAGATGGAAACAACCCAAATGTCCATCAACAGATGAGTGGATAAATAAAATGTGGTATATACACACGATGGAATACTACGCGGCAGTAAGAAGGAACGATCTGGTGAAACATATGACAACATGGATGAACCTTGAAGACATAATGCTGAGCGAAATAAGCCAGGCACAAAAAGAGAAATATTATATGCTACCACTAATGTGAACTTTGAAAAATGTAAAACAAATGGTTTATAATGTAGAATGTAGGGGAACTAGCAGTAGAGAGCAATTAAGGAAGGGGGAACAATAATCCAAGAAGAACAGATAAGCTATTTAACGTTCTGGGGATGCCCAGAAATGACTATGGTCTGTTAATTTCTGATGGATGTAGTAGGAACAAGTTCACTGAAATGTTGCTATAGTATGTAACTTTCTTGGGGTAAAGTAGGAACATGTTGGAAGTTAAGCAGTTATCTTAGGTTAGTTGTCTTTTTCTTACTCCCTTGCTATGGTCTCTTTGAAATGTTCTTTTATTGTATGTTTGTTTTCTTTTTAACTTTTTTTTTCATACAGTTGATTTGAAAAAAGAAGGGAAAGTTAAAAAAAAAAAAAAAGAAAAAAGACAAACAAGGAAAAAAAAAAAAAAACAAAAACGATGTAGTGCCCCCTTGAGGAGCCTGTGGAGAATGCAGGGGTATTCACCTACCCCACCTCCATGGTTGCTAACATGACCACAGACATAGGGGACTGGTGGTTTGATGGGTTGAGCCCTCTACCATAAGTTTTACCCTTGGGAAGACGGTTGCTGCAAAGGAGAGGCTAGGCCTCCCTGTATTTGTGCCTAAGAGTCTCCTCCTGAATGCCTCTTTGTTGCTCAGATGTGGCCCTCTCTCTCTGGCTAAGCCAACTTGAAAGGTGAAATCACTGCCCTCCCCCCTACGTGGGATCAGACACCCAGGGAAGTGAATCTCCCTGGCAACGTGGAATATGACTCCCGGGGAGGAATGTAGACCCGGCATCGTGGGATGGAGAACATCTTCTTGACCAAAAGGGGGATGTGAAAGGAAATGAAATAAGCTTCAGTGGCAGAGAGATTCCAAAACGAGCCGAGAGATCACTCTGGTGGGCACTCTTACGCACACTTTAGACAACCTTTTTTAGGTTCTAAAGAATTGGGGTAGCTGGTGGTGGATACCTGAAACTATTAAACTACAACCCAGAACCCATGAATCTCGAAGACAGTTGTATAAAAATGTAGCTTATGAGGGGTGACAGTGGGATTGGGAATGCCATAAGGACCAAACTCCACTTTGTCTAGTTTATGGATCGATGTGTAGAAAAGTAGGGGAAGCAAACAAACAGACAAAGGTACCTAGTGTTCTTTTTTACTTCAATTGCTCTTTTTCACTCTAATTATTATTCTTGTTATTTTTGTGTGTGTGCTAATGAAGGTGTCAGGGATTGATTTAGGTGATGAATGTACAACTATGTAATGGTACTGTAAACAATCGAAAGTACAATTTGTTTTGTATGACTGCGTGGTATGTGAATATATCTCAATAAAATGATGATTAAAAAAAAAAATAAAAAAAATAAAAAAAAAATAAAGTACCGAGGTAAGGACACCTTTGGCTTGCTTATATTGGGGCTGGATGTCTCTATCTTCAACGGATCCATAAAGCCGTTTCTTGGCTGTGGCTTAAAACTCAGGATAATCACGTGCCTCGCCTCAGTTTTTCTTGGGAGGAACGCAGAAGCAGCTTCTCGCTTTCTTTCAAACCAAGCTCTGAGTCACTTAGGTGACCCTTCTAACCTTCATTCATTAAAATGGTTTTCATCAGAAAAACAACACGACAGCCTCCTCTTGATGTGAATCGGTAAAATCTGTTCCCCTGATAATAACAATGTTGATATTTACTTTGCTATTAGTTAGACATCACCACCCGAGGCTTTTCAATTTCCCAATGGGTTTTGGAACTTTAAAAAAAAAAAAATCACCATGGATTAAATATGTCACATGATCCAGAACTATTTCAGGACAGGGACTGAGAGTTTGTGACCCCCTCCATGAAATAGCACTGACCAGAGTCCTACAGCTCCTCAGGAGCTGAGCCAGGTCCCACCTTTCGTCAGTTTGCAGCTCAGGCCTCATTTAGGGACTTGCAGAATTGCAAACTTTTTTTTTCTTTTTTTTTTTTTTTTGTCAGAGGCATCCACTTGTACTACTTGGACTCAAAAACCACTTTCAGCCTAGGAAAAATGGTTTAAGAGTGCTGCATAATTAACATTTCCTACCGAAGCACTTTAAGATGAATGACAGCATTTGCAAGCAATGCATACTACTTTTGAATCCCTGGTTTAAAGGAAAAGTATGTTAACTTTGGTGGGAAAATCAGTAACCGATACAGACAACATGCAGACCTAAAAAGAAAGATGTCCATATACCAGTTGTCTAACTGGTCTTATCACGGATTTGGGATCTGAAATCACAGCTGCCACCCACATCCTCCTCTCCCAGATCTGCTGACCAGTTTTATACTGAGCCACTGACATAGACTGAATCCAAATTTCATATCAGGTGAGGTAGACTGAATTATGTACCCCAGCAAAGGCATGTTCTTAATCTATGTTCCCGTAGGTGGGAACTTGTGTAAATTGGAACTTTTGAACATGTTAGTTTTAGTTACGGTGTGGCCAACTGAGCAGGAGTGTCTTAATCCACATTACTGGAGGGATTATAAAGAGAAGAAGCCAGAAGTCAGACAAACACGAGAAGAACCAGAAACTGGAAGTCAGTGGAAAACCAGAAGAGCAGAAGAAAGGAGAGGATGTTGCCATGTGACAGGAGGCAGATATACAAGCCAAGGAACCTCAAGGATGCCTGCCAGCCAGCCCCAGAGCTACACGCTCCAAGAGAGAGCAAGCCTCGCCAATAACTTGGTTTTGGACTTCACCTAGTCTCAAAACTGTAAGCCAAAAACTTCTTGATATAGTAGATCTGGAAAACTGTAAGACACCAGATCACTAGGCTATCAGGCAGGAGAACTAGGTTTCTGCTACTTCTATTGCCCCTTTAAAAAAAAAAAAGTCGGAAAGAATAAAAAATACCTTTGGGCCCTGGGTGAATGGCCAACCACTGTCAAGGTCAAGGTCAGTCTAGCCCTGGTGGGCGGCTGGACTGTATCTGCAAGCCAGGAGGAATCTGCATTACTAAATAATCTCAGTGCACAGCTGTGGTGTCAGCTACCACATTGTGGCAAATGAGTTAAGTCAGAAAAGCTTCCCTGAGTACAAACACGAATGTCTGAATATTGTACAAAAGACTTTTTCTCAAGTCACTCTGAAAGCCATTCAAGTCGCAGCCTAACTCCCAGAAAGATCTAACGTTATTCCCACGTGACCAGCAAAGGGAACACAGAAGGACACTGAGAGTTCAATGACTTCTCAAGAAGGCAAATGGGCAGAAACAGCACAGAGCCTGGGTTCCAGGTGGACCCCAGAGAAGCAGGACAACAACAAACTGAAAAATACGGTATCTCCGCTAGAGCCAGCAGGGTCGATGGAGACAAACAGAGAAGGTATCTGGAGGGCCATGGGCATGGAAGGGGGCAGCCAAGTAAGAGAAGGTGAAGGACCGAGGCAGCCACCCAGAGTTCTAGAATAAGGGCAGTCCAGGGTGGGCAGACTTGTGGACATGCTATCTTTGAGAAGGCAGAAGGCACTTACGTGGCACTTGTGCACCCAACCATAAAGATCCAGTGCCTAGGAGGCACACTCCCTAGCCAGGCAGCTCAGGGAGGAGCCTGCCTTGCTCACGGGGAGCAGCCGAGCGGTGGAGCTGCTGCGAACAGAAGGCAGCGGGACCGAGCCTGTGTGTCCTCGCCGCCTGCCTTCTGCTCAGTTTCCTTATTTAACGGGAGTTTGGTCAGAATTCAGGAATGAATAAGACATGCATTCTCTCTGCCAAGGATGTTTCAAGGGGCAGGAGAGCTTTTCTGTGCTACTGGGCAGCACTTTCACGTGAAATACGGCATGTTCCGATGTTGCTTTAAGAAGCTTACACAAAATGGCTCATCCTATCTAATACGTCCTGCTCATTCCAGGTACCTATGTCGGTTTCCCATTTTTAACCCAGAAAGAAAGACGCGGCTTATCTTTGCTGTATAGTTAAATCCACTCATCAAGGAAGACATATGTGGGTCAGAGTTTTTCCTTGATTTCTGAATGCAAAAATTCAATATCTATGGTGTAAAAGAGAATTTGATGA
The DNA here is from genome assembly GCF_015220235.1 of Choloepus didactylus. Classification (NCBI taxonomy): domain Eukaryota; kingdom Metazoa; phylum Chordata; class Mammalia; order Pilosa; family Megalonychidae; genus Choloepus; species Choloepus didactylus. Next base: position 7,665,807 of record NC_051308.1, on the reverse strand, counting down.
CTCCCAGTAGGAAACAAATAGGTGAGTTAAGGTGGATCCTATAGAGCAGGAGTCTACAGATTACAGCCTGTGGGTCAAATTCAGCCTGCTGCCTGTTTTTACAAATAAAGTTTTCTTAGAACCTGGCCATGCTCATTCATTATGCAGTACCTGTGGGTACTTTTCACACTACAAAGCAGACATGAGCAGTTGCAAAAGAGATCACCTCATCATCCGCAAAGCCTAAAATATTTACTATCTGACCCTTTACAGGAAAGGCTTACTGACCCCTGATAAAGAAAGGTGAATCCAGATTATAAAACTTTTTTCTGAAATTTTCTAAGTGTAAATTTTTAAAATGACTTGTACATGCTCTTTGTCCAGAGGCTACAAAATGCCATCTTAATTCACACAAGATAACAAGCCTTATGAAGTATGCTTTCAATTCTATCAAAAACAAAACAAAATAAAATAAAGATACCTGTGTATTCACACATCTCAATTCTGGGGCTCATAAGATGACTCTTTAATTAATTTCCCTTAACAGTTTTTACTTTATTTTGTCTTGCTATGTTGTTGGCTACACCAAGATTTAATACGCCTTCCTGCTTAACACTTGTCTTAAATTCCACTTACCCTAATATAAACATTGCTACAGCTTCCCTTTTACTTTTTTTAAAAAACTAACATATCTTTGTCTCATTTTTGGTTTGGTTTTGTTTCTCTCTCTCTTTGGTCTTTCTGTTTTATTTTAGGTAGGTAAACAAACATAGACCTATTTGCCTTTTTGGAAAACGTAACTGTTTTTTTTTAATTTCACACTTTGTCTGCATATGAATGTTACAGTGGTCTATATGTCATTATTTCATATTTATGATTTTTACCTTGCTTTTTAATTTTGCTTTCTGATGGAGGTAAGGATTAATCGGTTTGCTTTTCCTGTGACTTGGGAGATTAAAGTATTAAGTCTGTGGGTAGTTTCTTTATATCATTTAACATTCATTCTAAATATATTTTATCTACTTAAAGAGATCTCTAAAACCGAAAATTTTCAGCTCATTTTTCTGTTAGAGAACATATACTTTATTATTTATGACTTTCCTTACCCATCAGTCTCACCCCTCCACCCACACTTTTTTCCATCCCTAGGTATCCATCTGAGATCATATCTCCTGCAACATTCTCTTATAACCTACTTTTGTTCATATAATAACTACATAAATCAGTTTAAAACTTACGTATTTATAATAAATACACCTTTAGTGGTCAATGCTTTTATCTAATGCCATAATTCTAGTTGGTTTCCATGTTTATTGCCCAATTTCTCAATCACAGCATTTCTATTCGAGTTACTTCTGACTTTATTCCTGGCAATTTGCAGTATATCACTGAACAGTTTCTGCAGGAAAGGTGTTTAAGTGTTACGTATTCTCAGAATTTACTATAATGTGGATTATTTTTATTTCCTATATAAATGGTTGAACACTGAAGCAATGAAATGATTATCTTTGCCCCTTTATTTGAAGAGAAACCACCCTTTGTTAACAAATTCTTGACCGAGATTTGACATATCATTATTAGCTGCCAATTTCCAGATAAAATCTGTACTATAAATAGAAGACTGAGGACAATAAAGTTGAATTCTGAAAAGGGGAAAAAACCCACACTTAGGTTTAACAGTCCAGGCTGGGTCTAACTTTGCTTAGCACAGCTCTGCCCAGCTGTCCAAGCTCAGAATGTCCCCAGCTGAGTTCCCTCTCCCTTCTGACTCTCTGAGAAATTCATTTTCTTTCTAGTTGTAATCGTTTTTGGTTACTGTACCTAGAAAAATAAAAAAAATAGAGCCGCCTCGGGTTCCCAGCATCAGACCAACTACCTAGCTGAGAGCAAGTTTATATGCTCAGAAGACAATGAAGAATTCTGGTGCACCCCTTCCAGATCCTTGATGATATTGTTGATGCTCTTAGATCAGCTTCTGGATTGCCCTATAGAGTCGAGTCCTCTGCTGGCTCTAGCTTCTGGGATCAGGCTGTCTTCTTTAGGGACATAAGCCTTGGGTCTCCAAACCCTCACAAATCCCTATTGTGGATGGGATGGGGGTCAGGCTTCATGGTGACTTTTTGTTGTCTGCCCTTCATTGCTTATTTAACTAACGGAACTAGCTGTGGTACCGGAAGCCTTTTTATTAGACATCACCATCAATGACATATTATCGCTATAGAATAATTTTATCTTAGGAAACATTTTTGTAGGAACCCACAAGACAAAGACTGTTTGTTAATGCTACTTCGACTTTTGTTGAAACCTGCCGTATTTCCCTGCCATGCCTTCCCTAGCACTGCTGAGCAAAGGGACGAGAAGCAAGCCAAGAATACGAAAAAATCATTTACAATTTTTACTCTTGCCCCATTGGAGATGGGATTTTTAATTATTTGGCCTCTAAAAAATTACATTTCTACAAGAAAGGGTCTCTAATGGGAAAACCAACATTATGAAGGCATATTCAGATTAGAAAAGTTAAAGTGGTTCGACATTGCTGGAGAAATGTTCTCTAAGAACTACTGCCAAAATTACAGATCCAATATGACTAGCACTCTTTCCTATTTCCAGATAGCGCCCATGGTGCAATGCTCAGCTCGTGATGCCCTGAAAATCCAGAGGGAAGTCACCCAGCCAGCCACCTGGGAGGAGGAGAGCCTTTTGGTTCAGATGTGAGTGATATTTTCCAGTATCACTGCATTCAGGTGTGTACCCCAAAGACAGTGTTGAATAGTTACTTTTAAACATGACCAACATCTACTTTTCTATTGTACTCATTTTAATTTGAACTTATAAGCTTATATAATGGCAGAATTTTTTTATGAAAGAATAAAACACTCGAATTCTCAGTGTTTCTCATGTTTTAAATTAGTGTTGTAAATAAATATTAGTTTTACTGTTTTCTTTCTCATTTTATGATGGCAGATTTAAAAACATGCATTTTATTTATTAAAAAAAGCTGGAGCCAAAACAACTTACATATGAGTACTATCTATATATGGCACAAAACTATACTTCACATTGTCAATAAAGCTAATTACTACACAGATGCAAATATTAGCTATTAATAGCTGGTATTCCAGTACTTGTGATATTTTCTTCCAAAATTTCAAATTATTTGACAGTTACAACCACTGAAAATTTCATAATAGTTCTATGAAATAAATTCTTTAAGCCTAAAGCAAAAACCAAACCAAACCACAACAAAACACATTTAAGTAGCTTAGCTAAGTTTGTAAACTAAGCTAAAGAATCAAAATGTTGTGTCCAGATTTTTAACATCATGCCCCACAATTTGACAAATGGAGTTCTTCTGCCTTTAGATCAATTCCAGGAGCAAATGTACATGTCATATTCCATATATTTCTGGTATTTAAATATAGAGTAGTTCCGTTCTTTCTTTCTTTCTTTCTCCTACCATCAGTGCCAAAGTTTCCTTATTAGGCAGTGTGCGGCAGTGGAGAAAACCAGCTTTAGAATCAAGAGAGCTGAGTTTGAGTCCTGGTCTACCACTGAACATGTTAGTTAACTTCCTTGAATCTTAGCTTCCTCATCCCAAAACAAGTCTGGTTCTCTCTATCCAACAGAGTGAATAATGTGTCTAAAACCCCCATAGAAGCCAAGTGCTCGCTAACTATTAGCTAGCTATTAGGACCCTGCTTGGCACCTCTTGTTTACAAATCCATTTCATTTTGTGGTTCTTACTTATATTCCCACTCTTTCTGATGCATCAGGATATACAGATTCAGAATAGTGAGGCTGTTTTTCTAAAGCCCACTCGTCAAGAGTAGAAAGCTCCAGGACTCCTGGTGCAATTGTCTTCCCACTCTGGTTGTCCCAGAAATAGCAAATCAAGAGACAAACATCTACTCTCTTTTTCCAAATTAGTACAGCAAGGGATGAAATCCTTTTAGTTGATCCTCTTGTATCCTTTCTTATATATCTCATTCTCCAAATGCACACTAAGAATAGTGCTTTTTGATGTAGCCTTGGCCGTTGGGACAACAGAAGTCAACCCAAAGTCAACCCAAAGTCAACCCACCATCCAGATAGAGACATACAACCAACAGCTGTTGCCCTGTTATACTCTTCTCCAGAATACACCAATCCATGGTTTTACTGACCAGGACAGGTAGATGGGAGCATGGGATTTGACTTAGGGAAATAAAGAGGACCCATTTCCCTGCCTGAGTTTGTCCCAGAAAAATTATAAATTTCTGAAGAACTTTTTTGAGCATTTGAATATTATCATTTGCAATATTGTGCTTCACTTAAAAACAGAGCCCTCACTCGTGAGCAGCACATTAACTGCCTGGCACTTGCTGAGACCCCACTGGTGGAGCTTTGGGAAGAGGGGCTGCTGGTTCCTTTCATGACATTTTTATGAACCATCACTCACACTTCTTTCCGATTGCTGTTCGTGGATCAGGGGTGGCTCCCCAGCACTTATGCTGAATGCTACGGGGCAAGGAGAGACAGCCTATATGTTATGATTTGTCCCCTTTGGGAAGGTCATGTTTACCGAGGCTGGGATTTTTAATTCCAATATTAGGCTGAAAATTATGCTTGGGCATCTGGTTCCCAAAAAAATTAGTTTTGGGGAGAAAAAATCATAAGATTATAAAACATTAAATTACATGTTAACATCCTGTACCCTAATTAGGCAAGGTTATGGCCGGGGCGCTCCACCTTAGGTGAGCACAGATACCACCTGCAAGTCCCTTTAATTGTGGTTTGAGTTACATTTTTTTGCTGGGTTTCAGCAATGTGATAATCAAGTGTGTTACACCTGCTCTGTCTCAGAATGTGTACCTTCCTGATAGGGTTCCTCAACAGACTTAGGTCTCTAAATAATCAAAATTGCATATGCCTGTCTTATATACATTTTTATCTGAGTCTTGACCACCAACCAATCTCTAAAACCCAACACTGACTCAATAATAGAAATGAAGTAATGAGAACTAAAATGAGACAGCTATTATTTTCAATAAATAGGTTGTCAGTTCTCATCAAACTTCGGAAAAATACAAATCCATACACACAGTAAACAAAAGCCAGGTCTCTTCGGTGGTGGTGAGAAGTGACAGATGGATCAGGAAAAGGGGTAGAGACAGTCAAAGTCCAGGCAAAGTGAGGAGATCTCAGGGACAAAGTGACCATGACAGAATGAATGCAAAAACTTCTTTTTTAAAGCCTTGGGCACAGGAAATTATTTTTAAATCTTACCTGGGAATACTGGTTTGACAATCGGTCTTTGAGCTGTGGTAACTTGTCTATGAAACCACAATGTTTCCCCATACCTGAGACCCAGAATCTCCAAGCTAGTGTGGCCCGGGCCAGGTACTCCTCTGGGGAGCCTTTGTCTTGTGATGGAATGAACCGTGAGGGTACTGGATTCTCCCAATCTCCAAAGCCAGCTGACAAAGGCCGGAAAGGTAGGAAGCAGGCAGGACCCCACGAGTTTTGCAACATATGTGGTTTCTACACAATTAGCGACGAAACCCCTGGCCAGTGCCAACACCACGCTAGAACTTTCTAAGCAATTGCACATCTGAGAGCTTCCTCATCGGACATCTGTTTTCTGAAAACACAGGAGAAGTTAGGTGGTGGCAGAGATGTGGAGAGTGCAAAGGAAGGCACATGACTGAGGAGGAGGGACACGCTGGAAGCCGAACAAAGCAGGAAGAATGAAGAGGCGACAACAAAAAAATGAAAAGGGGAAAAGATAGAATTGGGGGGGGGGGGGGCATTATAAACACACCTTCACTCTTTTCTCCCATATTAGTGACAAATACAGTTTTTTGTTTCCCCGATCTTCATTCTATTGTCAAGAACAGCAAGAGACTGATCTATAAAATGAATAATCCAATCTTTATACTCATTAACTGGAAGCTAGTATTTGAGATGGTGAAAATACCGGAGTCTCTACTTGGGTGAAGTGTTCCTAAGGCAGAGATTTTCCATGACCCCAACTCCCCCACGCTCCCTCTTCCCAAACAGGGAGTGACACAAAAATGTGCTCATAGCTGAGGCTATAGAGGAAATTGCAAAATGACTCAGAACAATTTTTCAGAACTTATTTTTAAAAAAGTAAAAGCAGCTACAGTGTGAGGCTGGGACATTATTAAAAGGTGAGAATCTGCAATGAGAAATGAAAGGTGTAAAAAAATACATCTTTTTTTATTCTGAAAAATCAAAGTTTTTCATTTGAATGCAAGCTTTAAGCATACAAGAACATTTAAAGAACACATCAATGTCACTATTTCAGACCTCTTAACAATGGCTAATACCTGGGAATGCCTTTGTGAAGGAGAATTTAATGAAGGAATGAATGGGTAGTGGCATACTGCCTTCCCCCATGCCCAATTCTTAGTAACTGTTAGAGAGAATAGTGCTAAGATTCATGGCACCCAAATAGTGGTTAGACAAAATTAGACTATAATTGTGGCTCTTAGTTCTTCAAAAGGAAAGGAAAGGAACAAGTAGCTATAAAGACCTTCTTTAACTTGCTGATGTGAAAAGGGCATCGGTGAAGTCTACTCTCCAAATCCTTGGAAAAGAAATGCAGGAGGAGCCAGTTCTTAGTCATCCCCATAAACCACCCCCTCCTTGTCCAGTGGACAACTGCTTCTTTAACCAAAGATAATTCTATAAAATTTTGGTTTGGGATCAAAATTAGAATTCATGTTAAAAAGAAAGAAAACAAAAATAAACGAGGCTTTTTTTTTCCAGTAAGTAAAACATTTTTATACACTAGAACTCTAGGTGCATGAGGTTGCAATTGCTGTTCAACCATCTAGGGATGTCTACCCACCACTGTCAACATTATCTATTCCAGTCTTAACCTACTTATTTGCTATATAGTGGCTGTTATTTATTTAATGCTCCCCAATGTCTCTTAGCAGATTGACAGACAGACAGATGATAGATAGATAAAGTGTTAATAACTGGTCCCACCCACCCACCCAATTAGATGCAAAGATAAAAACAAAGTTCCAAAGGCCACTTGACTGGAACACAGTGCTCTTCTCATTGGAAGCACATGAGAACTGATTCTGTGGCATTAACAACACAAAGTCCAGATAGGATGTTCACTCAAAGTCACAATTATTAACTGAGAGTTCATAGATTCCTAAAGGGGAAATCCATGACTTTATGAGTTCATCAACTCACTGAAATGCTATGCAACTTTTTATGTACGTATATGACCAATTTTCTGAGGGTCCATAGTTTTTGTCAGATTCTCAAATGGTCTGCTCTAAATACCAAGGTAAGAGAGGAAAAGGAATAAATTATCTAACCATCCTGCCCTTTGCATACCATTGCCTTGAAAACCAACCTAAATCTCAGAGGTTTTAACTTCAAAGAATTGCATGAAAGACAATAAATGATGAATGCTAAGTCTACTTGTGTTCTTCTAAAATTTATTTTCCTTTCCAGCAGCTCTTCATATTCTTGGGGACATAGGGAGCTATGTTGAGCAAAAGGCTGCTTTAGATCAGCTATTTAAGCTAAAAAGACAAAGAAGAGGAGTCAGAGACGCACAGACTTTCAGGTCCAGGAGGGTCCTCAAGGCCGTCAACCCACTCCTCAGGTTCAAGTCAAGTTTGATGACTTGTCCAAGGGCAAAGGGTTCATCTGCGTAAGACTTAGGGCAAACACCTGGGTGTCCTTACTCTAAGTCCACCCTGTGCCCAGACTGCTTTCCCTAAGAATATGCAAGAACCTTGTTGGTGTTTACACCAAGGTTAGAGTTTAGCCCAAGAAATTCAAACTCCTCCTTTCTTCTCCCCACAAAAGTGAAATGGTACTGAGGTCTCCATAACTCTCTCTCTCTCCAATCTTGGAAACCTGAAAAGAAAATAAAGAGGCAGACGAGGAAGGTGAAAGGCACAGAGGATGGAGAAACATAGGGTTTGCTCCTCAACCCACTCAGAACACAGGGAACCGAATCAGCCAATCTGGAGCTGAATGTTAGTTATCCCAGTGCTTCCAAATTCAAGTTTAGATCTCAAGCCACTGGCTGGAGATCCCTTTCGACCATCCAAGGCCTCTGTAGCTGGCTGGCTACTCTCTGAGCTGTTTGTTCGTCCCAGAAAGCACAGACATAGCCCATCTCGGTCTCCATCTCAGATAGGATGGCAGCAAAATTATGGCCCCTGTTGTTTCAAAGGAGAGAAAATGTAAGGAGAGGCCTACACAAGAAGCAAATGCGGCAAATAACTCATTAGGTTGAGACTAGCCATGTCCATAAAGCCTCTTTTGCTCAGTCAGGGTCAAGCCTTTGTGAGGCCTGAATTCTGGGACTCTCCAAGTCACTTTCCTGTTAGTCATCTTCCAGCGCAAAAGGAAGCAAGTAATTATCCCTTCAGCACCAGGGCTTGGCTTGACAGCAAGTTCATGTCAGAGCCAAGGCTGTGCCTGACAAGCCCGGAGCCTCCAGCCCACCCCGGTGCAGTGATTCACCCCGCAGCTCACTCCCAGTACTGCCTCTTCTTGATTTTCCTCTATTTTTCTTCTTAATTTTGCGATTCTGAAGAGGACTCTAAATAATCCCTAATTTTTTTTTTTTTTTAAACAGAAAATCAGGATGAAAAGGGAAAGTCAGAAAAGAATGAGAAAGCAGGGACAGGGGAAGGCAAGAAGGAAGGTGTGTTGTGGGGCAAAAAAACAGAAGGAGGAGAAAAAGAGGCAGGGGGAACTGGATGTGTTGACCAAAAAACACCATCATTTCCCAAGGATAAAAGAGGAAGAGGAGGAAAGGGAATGAAATGTCCCGTGATCATTCCAGCTCCGCTTGACGGGTTAGAAGACTGAAGAACCTGAGGGCCACAGCCAGCCCCAGATCTTGAACTGCTGACATGGCACAGCTGGCTTCCATACGGTTTTCTCGGCCTCCACAGCCTATTTGCTTTTCACAATACCCTGCTGTCTGAACTTACATATATTCTATATTTAATAGAAAAAGAGTAAGCCTCACCCCACAGTTACATGCAAACTCACAGGCCCCTATGGGAACTTCCACCCCATCCACAACCAAAGACTCCGTCCTCAAGCAATCCACCCCCCCCCCCCCCCCCACTTCACTTTAAAAGCCTCCCTGGCACGGCCACCACCAGCTAAGTGCTCATCGGGAAACATCCTGTTGTTAGCAATTTCTCTTCTCTAGGCTCCAGCCATCCACAGCTCAGCCAGTGGCAGCAGCCCCCTGCCCCCTTTGCAGTTTGCGTCTGTCCAGGGACACACCTGGGCCTAACGAACCTCTTTAGACCCTGCCCCACACAGAGAAGGAATCAGCCACTTTGACCAGGTGGGGTGAGCCGAGGGGAAGAGGGAAACGGAGATCACCACCAGCCAAGATTTCTTCCACCATGTTCTTGTCAACTACCTTTGTCCTTCCCCAGAACAAGTTCTCGGTTCCCAGCCTGTCTTCCCTGTACTTCTTTGCTCAGTGAGCTCACTTTTGAGTTCTGTCAACACTGCTCCACAGCTTGAGCTCATTGTTTCTACGTCCTCCTGTTCTGGGTTTTGGTTTTCTTTCTTTCTTCCGTTTTTATCAATTTTGACACTTTGATGACATCTCTAACCCTGCTGCACAGTGTGGGAAAATGATCCTTAGCAACAAAGAGGACAGGGCTATTGTGTGCTTGATGCTGCAGGATGTCTCCTGGGTACCAGTCCTCTTTCTGCCATACCCAGCAAAAGGGCTGGCATCTGTCTGACCCGTCAGCCCTAATGACCGAGGAGACACCAAAAAGAGCAGGACACTGATGCCCTGGAAAAGGGAAAATTAAAAAAAGAAAAAAAAAAAATCCAACTAACCACAGGGATCAAACTCCAATGAAAACTAAAAGCAGCAGTTTCAAACAAGTCTACACACTTGCCAGCAACTCCCTGCCAAAAGGAAGAAATCTGTTCAAATGGCCTAACGGTGCATTTAAGCTGGTTGCAATTCTGACCCTTGCCAATTCCGTGTCCTTGCCGCCCATCTCCACCCTAAAGTGACGCCGCTTCTCTTCCTAAAGGAAAAAGGCCTGCAAGAAATCCCTGCACTGGCAGAGTCCCTTCAGGCTTTGCCAAGCATCTCAACATTCACGGCCCACAACGACTAAAGATAAAGGCTAATGTGACATATACTATTTTTATTTAGTCATTGTCAACAACCCTTTGGGAAAGCTCATCAACTCACAATACTGTACATAAGAAGAATGAGCAGAAAAGGTGGACAAGCTTTGTCTTCGTGCACATGGCAGAGATCCAGGGGGACCCAATTCCTGAAGCTCTTGGTTTCCAATATTTTTCCATCTCCTGGGACAGTTCAGCAGGAATGGACCCCGAACACTAGCTTACAGAATATTGGGCAGGCAGCTAAGGGGTTTAAATCTAGCACACATCCTGACCTCAATATAATTTTATTAAGATCCTTATATATTGTACACTATTTCCTACCTGACACTGAATCTCCCACTTCAAGAGGCTCTTAGGTGAGCAGAGAAGGAAAGCATTCGAAAACACGTCTAAGTGTGAGACATATGACAAACGGGTAACTCTTCACCTAATCATCACTTGTGTTTGTGCTTCGAGTCGTACACAATCTCACGTGATTCTCACAACTACGTAGGGTGGGTGTTGTGACTATTTACTTATAGATGAGGACACATTGCTTAGAAAGGGGTAAGTAATCTGCCCCAGGTCACAAGTGGTAAAGCCTGGTGGAACAAGAACACAGATTCCAGTCGCCACGGCTACCACCACAGGTCTAGAGTTCTTTGCAACCACTGCCTGCCAGAAAAGATTCCCTGGGATCAAATAATTATTGCCTCACTGTTGAAGAAAAGTCAGATCCCCCAATTGTTAGAGCTTGCCTTAAGGACACTAACTCTCTGCTCTTTCAAATAGGAATTTCATGTCAGATAACTTGCATTTAGGAATAGTTTAGAATACAGATATATCGAGAATAGAGATATACCTAGAGCTAATTAGAATATAGAAATAGTTTAGAATAGTTTTGTTTAAAAAAGAAAGGATTATGATTATATTCATCTATTGAATAGCAGCCATATAAAAAGACCACTGTTTACAAACAAATAACATTTTAGTTTGACTTTTTAACAAAAACATCTTACAACCAAAACAGATCTGAATACAGGAAATTTAAAGGAAGGTGAGATGTATGATTTGAGAAGGCTGGAAAACAAACCAAGTATTCCAATCATCTTTTCCTTTTCTTTTAGCTTCTTAGATATGCAAGCTTTAAAAGCAACTCATGAGAAACTCAAAAGGTTAAGCTAAGTAGATTAGCAGGAATTAAATATTACATGCAAGTTACATTCCTGCTGTCCCTTTTTCTTCCTTAAACAAATAAGTATATTTGACAAAATATACCTTAAATACAATTAAACTTCAGAGAGCAGAGCACATGGTTGTCATACTGTATGTCTTCAGATTCTGAACATTCTCTGTTCTATCAACACGACGCCTACAAACTGCAAAAATAATCACTGCCAAAGCTACATTAGTTGATTACATAAAATTCTACACAGCTGAAAAAATCATTTAATCAGACAGAACTAAAGTAAAAATTTGGCTTACCTTGTAGAAAATGGGTTTACTTTTGTGGATTTTCTCTTACAGCACTGAGCCCAAAGCAAGGTATGCGTTATGCTCCAAGGCAATTTTACAAAGGATAAAATTATTTGTTACATTCAAACCATTCCTCTCTCTTTTCATACGTATTTTACATAATCAGTATTTGAGATTTCTCTAGACCTTTCTGACGCCTTTATATTTTAGACAGACAAAACCCTTTCAGAGTTCAAGTTAAAAACCTATGCATCATTGGAATAAGAAAGACAAAGTTGGCAATGCCACAGTACAACCAGTATCTAAAAGAAAACTTCTTTTCCTCAGCTATAAAGAGTGCTTAAAGATTTCTATCAGAATTCCTTCTGGAAAGGCATATCTTTTCATGTGCATAACACTCTTTACATGTTTTTAGAGCAAAATCAAATATCAGTAAAGAGAAAATAAACCCATGCAAGCATGCATGAATTCAGAATTCAGAATCTACACTCATGAGAATCAAAGCCCTTGTTTACTTACATGCTGTGCATAAAAAGGGAAAGTTCAAAGAAACCTCCTCCCTCTGGGAAAAACGATTACATCTACAGTCGTCTGTTGGGAGGTGAGTAAGACACGAGTTCTCTCTCCGTCTCATCCCCAGGCAATGAAATAATCCCAAACTGTTCCTCCGAGTAACATCCACAAGGACTCCAGGGCGCACCAATCTCCTCCTCCAAAGTGGCACCTGTGACTGGGGCGGCTCACCCCTTCCTCTACATCTCTACCCCGTGCCCAGAGCCCCCCCCCCGGGAAAGGCAGGAGCTCCTGGCACTCGGGGAGATGCCAGGACCACAAAGTGTCAACTCTCCAGAGCCAGCTCCGGGAGCTGCAGACAGAACACAGGCAGCGTTTCCTGGAGCGACTGCTTAACACATCTCAAGTTCCCGGAACAAACCCCAAACTCCTTCAACCCCCTCACCCAAAGGAAAAATTGTTTATTCCTTTCAAACTCCAAACGATTATAATAGAGCATGCTAATTGCTAACAATACTGGAAAAAAAAAATCCCCCACACGGGAGAGGCCGACAGGGTCACACAAAGAGCTGTGACAGTAATAGGCACCCTTGAAGAGAAAGAAGGCAATCAATTTGCAGAAATTGCGGGGCTTTCAAAAGCCCTGGTTACAGCTGTGCTTCATCAAGCCGGGCTGCACTTGGTTTTCAAAGGAAATTATTCCTTTTTCTAAAGTCTGGAATACTTGTTTGTAAAATACCCAAAACAGCCTAGGTACAACCAGGATCTAATCTGAAAAGGAGTTAATGACCCCTGAGGAAGCTCAGTGTGGCAGGGTGGGACGCTCAAGGCAGGACAGACCTCTTCCCTAAAGACCTAGCTGGACATGCATCATGAAACTCCCAAATCAAATAAAAACAGAGAAGTAGGCAAGGACGTGAGAAACTAGAATCCTTGTGCATAGCTGGTGGGAAGGTAAAACGGCACAGCCACGTGGAAAGCACTTTGGTGGAACAGAGGGTTACCATTTGGCCTGGCAATTCCACTCCAAGGTATACAGCCCAAAGAACTGGAAGCGGGGACTCCAGCAGATACTTGCACACCCATGTTCTTAGTGGCATTATTCACAGTTGCCAAAAGGTGGGAGCATCCCAAGTTTCCATCAGCAGATAAATGGATCAACAATGGAATATTATTCAGCCATGAAAAGGAATGGAGTTCTGATACTTGCAACAACATGGATGAGCCCTGAAGACATCATGTTGAGTGAAACAAGCCAGACACAAAGGGACAAATATTGCATAATCTCACTTATATGAAATATCTAGAATAAGCAAATCCATAGAAACATAAAGTGGATTGGAGGTTACCAGGGGTTGGGAGGAGAGGAAATGGAGAGTTATTGCTTAATGGAAACAGAGTTTCTGTTTTGAGTTTTGCTAATGGATCGTGGCAGAGGTAGCATAATATTTTAAGTGTAATTAATGCCACTCAATTGTACGCTTAAAATGATTAAAATGAAAATTTGATGTTATATATGTGTTACTGGAATTTTAGAGACCGCAGAAAAGTATTGTTTTTAGACATAATCTAATGTTTCTAGGAGAGAAAAAAATAAATAACACAGCAGAAAAATAAAAAGTTATTCCTTAGATTCTAAACCTTTTTTTTTTTTTTTGGTTCATGAATATCCATCACAAGTATAAGTTTTGGTGGTCACCGATTCTTCTTTTCCTTGGAACTAAGAACTTGTGAACTGAGTAAGCACTAGGCTTTCCCTATGATTTTAAAAAAATTATCCAAATCAATTATTACATAAAGATTGATATCTTCCTATGCTGTAAAAGGTGAGGCATTAATCACTTTAGACTTCAGAGTAATCTGCCAGCAAATACTTAACATGTGAATAGTCTCTTTCAATTTCTTTCACCTGTGTTGTTTTTACATTTTTGCTTTCACCTTTTAACAATGTAATTTAAAGCTCAGATAGCCCCAATTTCAAGCTGAATTACAGCTTTTAGTCTTTTTCCAAATTTCTGGCTGCCTGGTGCTCTAACGTTCATTTAACAAATGCTCTCCGGGTTAGGACAGGTGTTATTAAATAGGATGGTTGGAAACGGCCATAACATGGTATCTTTTTGCATATTTATTTTATTGACTCTTAAAATTTGGGAAAAAAAAACTGCATTTGCTTTTTAAGAACTTTAATGTGAAACTCCAGCGGATTATCACCCAGAGGAAGTCATTATCCCAAATGGCATTAAGTGATTTCCCAGGCTGGCTCACCGGGCTAGTGCTCTCCACACACACTTATGCCTGAATGGATAGCCTGTTTCATGAGTCTTTCAGAAGGGTTTGCTTTAAAAAAAAAAATTAAGACAAAGCTATCAAAAAACATCTATTTGATGCTCTTGGGCCCATTGCTTCAGAAAAAAAAAAAAATTGATGCTATTTGCTACAATATTGGGTTCCCTAAAGCAAAGTACCCACCAGAAATAGGACAGAGTAGTAAGCCTAAAAATGCTGTTGGCTTATAGCTCAGTGAAGGAGACTGTGTCCTGGGGACACGGCCAGACCAGGGGAGGCAGCTGAGCATTGGTTTTGCATGAGGAATCTAGAAGGAAGAGAAGAGAGGCTTTGGTGGAGGAAGACAGGGAAAGGGGGAGGAGTTCCAAGAGTGAGAGGTAAGAGGTGTCTACACCACCCGAGCCACTCTGCATCTGGCTGGCTTTAACCTGATCCATTCTTTCCACCTGAAGCCACCATCCCAAAGAGGGTATCACAGGGCCGGCCACCAAGGGACAGGCTCCTGGGAACATGATTCTAAACCCCACTAGGGTCTCATCCTGCTAATAAATTTTATTTAAACCCCTGTTATACCTTCTATTTTCTCAATTCTTATTTTGCATTTAAAACCAGAACCCAGTATTACAAGGCAAGGTCACAGTTTGGAAATAAGTTCAAACAAGGCTATGCATAAAAACATCGGGCCAAGCAGACCATTGCTGAAAGGATAGCTGGCTATGAACAGTTACGAATGTAGGAAGGAATACAACAGTAATGCAACATGGCTCTCGCAACACCCGAGCTGAAACTTTGTCAAAACAGCTGAAGCTAACCTACCCTATTGTAGGCAGGGCGATGTCTGCTATGCTTCGGTGGCATGGCCAGAACCATGGAGGGGGTCTGGCAGAAGTTAATGGTTCCTGTTTGTACCCAAAAAACTGAACTAAAAAGGAAACTATTTTATTTTAATGAAAATAAATGTTTGTATCAACTGCTGGACACAGGGCTGGAATCATTCCATCTCTCCTCCCACCTCGCCCCCCCGGTAAAGGTGGGACAGGACACTGTCCACCTGGGCCTGGTCTGAGGTCTGGCACAGCGTCTTACCCTGAAGGTCTGCTCCATTTTCTCCCTGTAGGGAACCTGATCCAGGGTGCCATCTGTCTGACTCCTTTTCAGACCAGCTGTGATGTCAGGGACATTGCTGAAATCTGCAGGAAAAATGACGAAATACACCTCATGATTTTGGCCATCTGAATACAGTAGAAATGATTGGTTTAAAGGTTCAGATAAAGAAAGGGAGGAAATTTAAAAAGAACAACCTAGAAGGCAGTTTACAGTGGTCTCTAATGACACTGAAGTCACTATGTGAACACATCTGGTCTTCTGAAACAGATCTGGGCTCCCGCTAACCCAAGAACCAACACCTTTTGCCTGTTTTGGTCAAAGGAGACCAACCAAAACAATGACAAACACCCTGTCACTCTTGCCATTGTTTTGCAAGCTATACCTCACTAAGCTCTGATCTCAAATAGTTTATTTGGAACTAGAATCAAACAGCAGGGAGCACTGTTGGTAGTCCCCTATTCTTAGCTAAGTGAGGGTAAATTCAACAGGTAAACCAATGATGTAATATCATGTATTTTTATTGAACCCGCAATTTGCTCATTTGGAAGCGTAATTTTATTTCTGGCATCAACCACAATTTCATCCTAAATTTGAAAGCCCCAAAGGAACAGCAAACCTTTTCTAACTTCTAGAGCAAAGGTTAAGAATATGAAAGGTAAGTAGAGCACACTGTTTTCCAGCCTACAACTTAATACACCCCACCCTCAATAGTATTCTCCACTGGCTCTCAAATGAAGCAATTTGAGAGAGAAGGAAAGACCAGTCTCTATCAAAATATAACATAGATTTTCATCCTAATTCTTTTACTTGTAGTAGATTGTTTTCTCAAGTAGGAGGATACCAAACAGCTTCAGAGCCCAGTTAGCTACAATGAGAAGTCATTGATCTTACACCTCTCTGAGTTGGTCTAAGCTGAAAAGACACAGATACAGTTGCTGACAAAGAAACCACACAGCATGATGGGGGCAAGGACCATGCTCTCTAGAGACCTTTAGAAGCTTTGGGAAAAGGTTAACAGAACTCATGGATAGTAATGCTGTTATATGATCCTTGCTGATTTCCTTAATACTACATAAGCACTTATTCTAAGACAGGTAGAAGCCAAAACAACAACAAACATATGGACTACAGAATTCTGCAGCTCCCATCTTTTCTTCCTTTAGCCTCTTCCAGCACTCTAATCCCACCCAGAAAAGACCAGACAATCCAAGTCACACTGCAACAATGCTGTTGGCTGTTAAGTAAATTGGCCTGGATGAGGCAGTGCTGATCACAAAAGCATGAGCCGTGGCTAGGGAAATTTCAGGTAGCAATGGCAGGCAGAGATGCTTGGACTCGCTTTTCCCAGGCCCCTTCATTGCATCACGAAGGCTGATGCATGGGTAGTATGACTAGACCCAAAGCTGCCAGGTGATCCACCACTGTTCCTCCACTGCAGCCTCCTTTTCCTGATAAGTGCACCTTTGTTTAAGAGAGACCAACCTAAATGATTCACAAAAGAAAAACAGCCCCCATTCCCACTGCTTTCAGCATGAATGCATCTCTCCATCCTTCCATGCAATGTGCACTTGGAGGACACTGGGCGAGTTACTGGAGAGACAGAGGTGAACAGAACACAGTCATAACTCTGAGATGTGCTTACAATCTGGGGGGAGGAAACTGGTGAGAAGGGACAGGGCAAATGGATGAGGACAACCAAGTGTCACAGGTGGTATAAAAATCCATCTGGGGGGGACTGCGGCGGTTTGGCCCTGAACTGCTGTTGGGAGGAAGAGTCCGGGAACTGCTCCAGCCGCAACATGGAGCGGGCGCCCTCGGTCCAGAGCGCAACTTCAGCCTCTCTTCCAATCTGGGCACGGTCATCGTAGAGCGCTGGTGGAAGGTGCCGCTGACCGGGGAAGGCCGGAAGCCGTGCCTGCACCGGAGACATCGCGTCTACAAGCTGGTGGAGGACACGAAACACCGGCCCAAAGACAACCTGGAGCTCATTCTTACGCAGTCTGTGGAGGAACTTGGAGTCTGGGGTGACTTGGTCTCAGTGAAGAAATCTGTGGGCCGTAATCAACTACTTCCTCAAGGACTGGCTGTATACGCATCCCCCGAAAACAAGAAGCTGTTTGAAGAGGAGAAATTGCTGAGACAAGAAGGAAAATTAGAGAAGATCCAGACCAAGGCAGGTGAGGCGACAGTGAAATTTTTGAGAAGCTGTCACCTGGAGGTGGGAATGAAGAACAACGTCAAATGGGAGCTAAATCCTGAAATAGTTGCACGCCACTTCCTCAAGAATCTTGGTGTTGTGGTAGCCCCACATGCATTAAAGTTACCAGAAGAGTCCATCACACGGTGGGGCGAATACTGGTGTGAGGTGACGGTAAATGGGCTTGACACTGTGAGGGTGCCTATGTCTGTGGTGAACTTTGAGAGGCCCAAAACTAAAAGATATAAGTACTGGTTAGCCCAGCAAGCTGCCAAAGGAATGGCCCCCACCAGCTCCCAGAGGCTCTGAACCTTCCCTCCCTCCAGGGCAACAAGATGCCTTCAAGATCCCAGTGTTCTGCAAAGCAGAATCAGAGGAGCATTGGAGCAAAGATGGGCCAGCACCCTGATCTTACTCCCAGCTCTGACTAAATATGGAGTTTTAGAGACCATACAGGGACATCAGACTGAACTGCACACACATGTTGAATTCTCTGTGTTTTTCAACTCTGTCTTAAACTGTCATCACATCCCCCCTTATTGGGGCAGTCCTGCTCAAGAAATACCAGTCTGTAAATTTGATAAGCTGGATATTAATGGACTGAAATAGTAACCTCTTCATCCTCTCTCAGATCTAACAGAACAAGCAGAAAGAGCTAGCTTTTGTTTTAGTACTTAGTATCTGGCTCATTCTCATCACCCAAACTGAACATTTGTATCTCAAATAAAAAGATGTGTCCATTGAATAAAAAAAAAAAAAAAAAAAATCCATCTGGGGGGACTTCTGAGGAAGATGGCACAGCAGGGAGCTCCAGAACTCACTCCTCCAAAACAGCTAGAGGGCAGGCAGGAACAGTCTGAAACAACTGTTCTGGGGCTCCAGAGGCCAGGGGAGCAGTGTACAGCACTTGGGGAAGAGCAGGGAGAAGAGGCTGAGAACCCTGGTAGAGGACTGTGCGTAGCTTGCTCCGTGCCAGCTGCTAGTGCCTATCCCCCTTCCTGAGTTGGGCCGCCATGGGCTCTGGTCCCTGGCTGGCTTCTGTGGATGAGGAGGGATGTGGGAATCCTCTTCCCCAAGTAGACAAGGGGCACGACTGAGCACTGGTACAGCTTTTGATTGGTGAATGGATTACCAGATCCTGGCTCTAAGCTACTGTTTCAACTCCACCCCCAATGGGTGGAGCAATGGATGTTTAAAGATGCAGGACCTCCTTAGGGCTCAAGGAAGTTTGCTGAAGGGCACCACCTGCTGGGCAGCCAGGAAAGCGCAGTTTCAGGGGGTCATCAAAAAAGTCTTTTTATGTCTTTCCTGACCCTTGCCATAGGGCTCTTTGGAGCTGGTCTGTGTCCCTTCGGGGCAACTGGTACTGATTTGGCTGGGAAATAGTGACTTGGGAAGGTCCTCTCTGAGGTGAAGGATCCCACTAGAATTTGCACTCTAGGTAAAAGCACCTAGAGGCAATGAAAGGAATATAAAAAGAGCTATAGAGGAAAAACAAAAACAACAGAACAAGATTACCAGAGAAGGAACAGAGGAAAGGAAGCTCTCTCCAGCAGGTGAAACAACAGCACAAAAACTGCAATCTTAAAAACTGTACCATGTATCCAGGGCAAGAATCAAATGAGGAAGAGTTGAGAAAATCTGAACAGTCAAACATGGGCTAAAATAAGTTAGACTAAGTATCAAAGAAGAGCCTTGACAAAAAGCCAATCAAAAATAAAACTCTAGGCAAGAAGGAGAAAAGGATCATCAAACTTAACTCATCATGATAATCAAATCTGTAGACAACAGCAAAAAATTACAAGCTGTACTAAGAAAGAGGGAGATATGGCCCAGCAAAAGGAACAAATTAAAAATTTGGATGAGACACACAATTTGGACCTAATCAAAATGTTCAAACAAATCTCCTAAGTCAATACAAGGAGTTCAAGGAAAATACAGCTAAAGAGAACAGATATTAAGATGATACTGGGCGAATATAAAGAATTTGAAATTATAAAAGAAACATAGAGGTGGGGCAAGATGGCAGCATAGGGAAGTGTGGAATTTAGTTAGTCCTCTAGAGCAACTACTAAACAGCCAGGAACAACTGTTTGGGGAACATCCGTGACTGGACACACATCGTACACGAGTCTGGAAGGAGTGGAATGGCTGAGATCACAGCACAGAACTGTAAGTGAAGCTCCCCAAACTGCGGAGTTGGCCTCCCTCCCCCACTGGCACAGCAGGCTGAGCTGGAACACTCCCCTGGGGGAAAAAGAAGTGGTCTCTGCTGCAAGCTCCAATTGTGGTTTTAATTAACAAATTTGGACTACTGAATACAAGCTATAAGCACAGATAAACCTGGAGGAAGCAGGAAAGGAACCTGAGGTCTCTCTCAGCAGAGAGAAGGCGGGCAGATAGAAAAAATAAAATGAAATAACTAAATAAAACAGAGGTTTTGGACTCGACCAAGCCCTGGAAAAGGGCAGTGCCCCAAGAAAAGGTGCACACACACACAGTACCAACTCTAGCTCTTGACTGGCAAAACTAGGGAGCTGGGGACAGGCTCTGAAAGGGGAATTTTTTTTTAAATTCTCTCTTTTTTTAAGCAATTCTAAGTAGCTCATTAGAGAAAGTCTCAGGCATTTTCAATTGTTAGCACTGACCCAGGAAAGGGTGGAGTTAACATAGGTCTGAGAGAAAAAGCAAGGAATCAAGTGAAGGAGATAATTTCTTAAAGGATTTATCTTCCCCAAGAAAGGGGGGTGAGGCCCAGCTGAAGTGGTGGCCCTGCTTCAGAGAATTCAGACCCCAGGGGCTGGGGGGAAAAAAAAGTAAACGCTGAAGTTTACCTTAACTATGCCCCTGGCAGGGACAGGATCCACTGAGAATTAAAGGCACCACACCTTTTTACACTGGTAGGGAGCTGTAGGCTGACAAGAGCCACCTGCTGGACAGGTTAGGAAAAGCACAGAGTCTAGATGCCTCACAGGAAAGTCTAACAACCTACCAGGTCTCATCCTCAGGGAAACTTGATACTGATTACACCCTCCTCCTGCAACCTTGGCCTGTCTAGTCTGGGAAAACCTGTTTGTTGTTGATCATATCTGGGTAGACCCTCCACAAAAAAAAAAAAAAAACAGTTCCATATAGGCAGGGCAAGAACCAGAATAACAAGATCTGAAAAATTCTGATCAGTAAAAAGAAGCAATACTAGAGATCTCAAATCAGTTGAACTGAATGCCAAAGAACAGATAGAGAACAAAGCCAACCAACAAGAAAACTCTAGGTAAAGAGTGAAAACGACCTCTAGAATAAATTAATCAAGGAAACCAGATGCCTAGACAACAACAAAAAAATTATGAGTCACACTAGGAAAAACGAAGATATGGCCCAGTCAAAGGAACAATCTAACACTTCAAATGAGATACAGGAGTTGAAACGACTAATTAAAGATGTTCAAATAAACATGCTAAATCAATTCAAAAATTAATCAATGAGTTCAGGGAAGATATGGCAAAAGTGATGAAGGATATAAAGAAGATATTGAGGGAAAAAACTAAGATGGCAGCTAGCTGAGACAGGGTGAAAAAAAATGCCTCCATGAAAAACACTAGCTAAAAACCAGAAAGTGACCTAGAATACTGGTTACAGCGATGCGCCAGCTGGACGAGGGCTCCTAGCTCCAGAGGGGCCGTATACTTGGTGAAACCGGGAGTCGGCATTCTGAAACAAGTGAGTAAGCTGGCTAGAAGACCCGCAGCCGTGTGGCAGGCTGGGGAAGCCAGGGTTCAGCGTTTGGAGACCAGCTGGCTCTTTAAAAAAAAAAAAAAAAAAAAAAAGGAGCAGCTCCAGCAGCAATTGTGGGAACCCCACAGTAAAACACAGCAAGAGGGGGCTGGGCCGGCCTCTCGGTGTCTGGCCGGGAAGATAGCCCGCAGCAGATACCCTTGGGTTCGGAGGAATGGAGGGGAGAGCTGGAAGCAGAAAGAAACCCCACAGCTCGCAGCTGCCCCCCCCCCCCCCGGAGGGCTGGATAAACTCCTGCCTTGGGCCGTGCGCACAGCCCAGAGCCCTGCCAGTTGTCCCGGAGCTGGGAAGGAGGAACTGTGCAAGGAGGAGGGGGCTGAGACGCCACATTCAGCCATTTTTGCTTCGGGCTGGGAGTGAGCCACCACACAGCCTGGCGGCCCGGGGCTTCCCTTGTGGCACGGTGTGCACTGGTGATGTAGCACGGCATTCCCTTGGCTGAG
The DNA here is from genome assembly GCF_015220235.1 of Choloepus didactylus. NCBI lineage: Eukaryota > Metazoa > Chordata > Mammalia > Pilosa > Megalonychidae > Choloepus > Choloepus didactylus. The sequence continues at coordinate 7,643,868 of NC_051308.1, read as the reverse complement.
CTCCTGGAGGAGCATGGCTGGGAGGGGGAATCTGCTCGGAGAACCCAGGGACGCTACACCAAGTCCGGTGGTTTGTGGATCAGCGAAAGAGAGGGTCTGGGGCTAAACTGAAATGAAGGCTTAGACTCATGTGGCGGCCTTGAATCTCCAGGATCCTGGGGGATTTGAACATTAGAACTGCCCTTCCTCCCTGGCCACCCGTACACACGCCCCACATTCAGGGCGGATGGCTCCAGCAACACACCCAAACTGAGTTCTCCAACTGAACCCACAAGAATCATTTCCCCGCACACCGTGGGGACAAGGCGGAGAACTGACTTGAGGGGTATAGGTGACTCACAGATGCCATCTGCTGGTTAGTTAGAGAAAGTGTACATCACCAAACTGTGTTCCTGAAAAATTAGATTGATATCCCTTTTTCTTTACAACTTGAAAGAACCCTAACAAGCAAAACAAATGCCAAGAAGCCAAAAATAACAGAAAATCTTAATGCGTATGATAAAACCAGAAGATATGGAGAATCCAACTCCAAACACACAAACCAAAATATCGGAAGATACACTATACCTCGCAAAATTAATCAAAGAACTACAATCGAGGAATGAAAACATGGCAAAGGATTTAAAGGACATCAAGAAGACCATGGCCCAGGATATAAACTACATAAAGAAGACCCTAGAAGAGCATAAAGAAGACATTGCAAGAGTAAATAAAAAAAAACAGAAGATCTTATGGAAATAAAAAACTGTTGGCCAAATTAAAAAGACTCTGGATATTCACAATACAAGACTAGAGGAAGCTGAACAACATCTCAGTGTCCTAGAAGCCCAGAGAACAGAAAATGAAAGAATAAAAGAAAGAATGGAGAAAAAAATAGAAAAAATCAAAATGGATCTCAGGGATATGACAGATAAAATAAAACGTCCAAACTTAAGACTCATTGGTGTCCCAGAAGGGAAAGAGAAGGGTAAAGGTCTAGAAAGAGTATTCAAAGAAATTGTTGGGGAAAACTTCCCAAACCTTCTACACAATATAAATACACAAAGCATAAATGCCCAGCGAACTCCAAACAGAATAAATCCAAATAAACCCACTCCAAGACATATTCTGATCAGACTGTCAAATACTGAAGAGAAGGAGCAAGTTCTGAAAGCAGCAAGAGAAAAGCAATTCACCACATACAAAGGAAACAACATAAGACTAAGTTGTGACTACTCAGCGGCCACCATGGAAGCCAGAAGGCAGTGGTAGGACATATTTAAAATTCTGAGAGAGAAAAATTTCCAACCAAGAATACTTTATCCAGCAAAGCTCTCCTTCAAATTTGAGGGAGAGCTTAAATTTTTTCACAGACAAACAAATGCTGAGAGACTTTGCCAATGAAAGACCTGCCCTACTTCAGATTCTGAGGGGAGCCCTGCTGGCGGAGAGACAGGAAAAGGAGAAAGAGATAATAGAGAATTTTAACAGACATATATAGTACCTTACATCCCAAATCACCAGGACACTCACTTTTCTCTAGTGATCACAGATCTTTCTCCAGAAGGGACCATAAGCTGGGACATAAAACAAGCCTCAAGAAATTAAAAAAAAAAAAAAAATTGAATATACTCAAAGCACATTCTCCAACCACAATGGAATACAAATAGAAGTCAATAATTTTTGAACTGTAATTCCACTAGTTACTTCCTACATGATATAAAATAAACAAACTCTAAGGACAAATCAGTGGTTTTGAACTCAATGTAAAATATGTAATTTTAGACAACTATATAAAGGTGGGGGAATGAAGGAGTATAGGAACATAGTTTATGTGTCCTATTGAAGTGAAGGTGGTATCAAAGAAAAACAAGATTGATATGGATTTAAGAGGTTAATTTTAAGCCCCACAGTAAACACAAAGAAATTATTAGAGAATATGACCATAGAGATGAAAAGTAGAGTTTGGGTTAAGAGAAATGAGGGAAGGGGCAATGGGGAGTTAAGAAATGAGTGTAGGGTTGCTGTTTGAGGTGAAGGGAAATTTCTAGTAATGGATGGTGGGAAAGAGCATTACAACATTCTAAAGGTGATTAATCCCACTAATGGAAGGCTAGGAAGGGGGTGGAATGGGAAGATTTAGGCTGTATATATGTTTCCACAACTGAAAAAAAAAAAAAAAAGACAGTCTAACTAGATGACAATTGAATGCTAAGGATGAACTTGGATGGGACTGGAGGATAGAGGACAGGTGGCTCAAAGGGACACAGTTGAGACATAAGGAAAAGGAAATATAGAATGTAAGCTTTGTATCATTGTTGAATCTATTGTACTTCTTAGCTGCATTTAATGGGATTGCATAAAAGAATGTTCTTGTTCATGGGAAGTGTATACATGAATTAGTGTATGCTCAAGGATGTGTGCAGCTAACTCTCATATGTTCAGAAGACAGAGCAATAGATGATGGATGATAGATAGAGAGGGAGGGAAAGAAATAGCGATGTGACAGCATGTTAAAGTCGGTGGATTGAGCTATCGGGGGAGGGGGGTCAGGGTATGATGGAATTCTATGTATGGGGCTAGTATTGTTTTTGCAACTGCTCATATAACTTCGAATTTATTTCAAAATAAAAAAAAGACATTGGGCAAACATAAGGAAGAACTCAAAAGTTCGAGAAAGCAAATGGCAGAACTTATGGGAATGAAAGGCACAACAGAAGAGATGAAAAACACAATGGAGACTTTCAACAGCAGCTGTGAAGAGGCAGAAGAAAGGATTAGTGAACTAGAGGACAAGACATCAGAAATCCTACACACAAAAGAACAGATAGGGAAAAGAATGAAAAAATACAAATGTGAGCAGGGACTCAGGGAATTGAATGACAAAATGAAGTGCATGAATATATGTGTCATAGGTGTCTCAGATGGAGAAGAGAAGGGAAAAGGGGCAGAAAGAATAACAAAAGATATAATTACTGAAAATTTCCCATCTCTTATGAAAGATATTAAATTATAGATCCAACCAGTGCAGCATACCCCAAACAGAATAGCCCCAAATAGACCTACTCCAAGATACTTACTAATCAGATTGTCAAATGTCAAAGACAAAGACAGAATTCTGAAAACAACAAGAGAAAAGCGATCCATCACATATAAGGCAAGCTTGATAAGACTGTGCAGATTTCTCAGCAGAAACCACAGAGATAAGAAGGCAGTGGTATGATATATTTAAGATACTGAAACAGAAAAACTGCCAGCCAGGAATTCCATATCTGGCAAAACTGTCCTTCAAAAATAAGGGAGAGTTTAAAATATTTTCAGACAAACAGACACTGACAGAGTTTGTGAACAAGAGACCTGCTCTACAAGAAATACTAAAGGGAGCACTACAGGCAGATAGGAAAAGACAGGAGAAACAGGTTTGCAGTAGAGTATAGAAATGAAGACTATCATAAGGGTAAAAAATGAGAGAGAAGAAAAAATAAGATAGGACATATTAATCCAAAAGACAAAATGGTAGACAGTAGCACAATATTGTAAGTAAACTGAACAAAGCTGAGTGTTAGTAGGGTTGGAAGAGGAAGGCCAGGGACATGTAGGACACCAGAAGGAAAGAAAGAAGATAAGTACTGGGACTGAATAACTTAGTGAAACCTACAGTGGACAATGGTGATTAAATGTTCAATTATAAGAATATTTTTACATAAAGGAGAACAAATGAATGTCAACATGGCAAGGTGTTAAAAATGGGACAGTATATGGAAAAATACAATCAATGCAAATTAGAGTCTACAGTTAACAAGAACATTGCAACTATTTCCATGAAATGTAATAAGGCAATATACAAAACCTAAATATCGATAAGAGGGGAATAAAAGGGAGAGGCATGGGATTCTTGGTATAATTGTTTCTCATTTTTATTTTCTTCTTTTTTTTTTTTTTTTGGCTCTTCTTCTTTCTTTGCAGAAGAAATGTAAATGTCCTCATACAGATTGTGGTGCTGCATGCATAACCATGTGACTATACCAGGAACCACTGATTGGTTAATTATGATGGACTGTATGGGGTGTGAATAAAACTGTTTAAAAATTAAACAGAAAGATACAAGTGCTGGGAAAATGTGGAGAGAGGGATATACCTAATCACTGATGGTGGAGAAGAAGAGTGAGGCAGCCCATAGAAGGGCAGTGTGGTGGTTCTACAGAAGGCCAAGAACAGGGTTCCCATATGATCCAACAACCCCTTTATTGGTATATATTGGAAAAACTGAAAACGGACCCAAAAGGACATTTGCACACTGGTATTTATGGTGACAGTATTCACAATTTACAAGGATAGAGGTGGTCTAAGAGTACATCAACCCCATTATGAGGCACTGAACAGAAGCGTGAACTGTGGTTCACATACAATGAAATATTGAGTGGCTGCAAGAAGGAATGAAGGCATGCAACTAGATGAATCAACCTTGAGAACAGTATATTGAGTGAAATAAGCCAGAAACAAAAAGATTAATATTATAATGCTTCACTAATATGGACTAAATATAATGTGCAAACTCTGAGAATTGAATTTGAGAGCATAGGTTATCAGGGGAAGACTTATTGTAAAGGTTGCTAGATTGTAAACTCTTACAGAGTCCCATCTATTCCTGAGTTGCTATGGTTATTTCTAATTTCTGAGATGCTGAACTCTTTGTGAACAACCCGATTGTTCTCTGGAACACCTGAGACTGAGAGCTAGAGTTGTGCAGCTAAGAAAGTCAGTATTGTATCAGCAACTGTTAAAAATGTTCAAAAAGAGATCAGATTTCAATTAAAGATATGAATGAAGCTGATCAGTTAGGACTAAGGCAAATCAGACTAAAGGGTAAAGGATGATATTGATGGTGTTTTAAAACTTCAACTTCTGTGTGAGACCAAGAGAAGAGATGTTTATTTGGTGCAAAATTGATATCTTCTGTAGCACACTGCCTTCCCCCTACGTGGGACCTGACTCCCAGGGATGTAAGTCTCCTTGGCAATGTGGGAATGACTCCTGGGGATGAGCCTGGACCCAGCTTCATAGGACTGAGAAAGCTTTCTTGACCAAAGGAAGAGAAATGAAACAAAATAGAGTTTCTGTGGCAAAGAGATTTCAAATACAGTTGAGAAGTCATTCTGGAGGTTATTCTTATGCATTATATAGACATGTCTTTACAGCTTTTAGTGTATTAGAATAGCTAGAAGGAAATACCTGAATCTGTTGAACTGTAATCTAGTAGCCTTAATTCTTAAAGATGAGTATATAACTATATAGTTCTGAAGGTGTACTGTGTAATTGCGAACCTTCTGACTGACACTCAACATTAAGTCCTCAAGGTTCATCCATGTTGTTGCATGCTTCAGGACTTCATTCCTTACTATAGATAAATAATATTCCATCGTATGTTTATACCACATTTTGTTTATCCATTCATCTGTTGATGGACACTTGGGTTGTGTCCATCTTTTGGCAACTGTGAATAACGCTGCTATGACCACTGGTGTGCAAATGTTTCTTCAAATATCTGCTTTCAGTTCTTCTGGGTATATACCTAGTAGCAGGATTACCAGATCTTATGGTCATTCTATACTTAACTTCCTGAGGAACAGCCAAACTGTCTTCCACAGCAGCTGCACCATTTTACATTCCTACCAGCAGTGAATGAGTGTTCCTATTTCTTCACATTATCTCCAACACTTCTAGCTTTCTATTTTTTGTTTGTTTGTTTTTTAGTAGTGGCCATTCTAGTAGGCGTGAAATGATATCTCACTGTGGTTTTGATTGTATTTCTCTAATAGCCAGTGACGTTGAGCATATTTTTCACATACTTTTAAGCCATCCGTATTTTCTTTTTGGAAAAATGTCTATTCAGGTCTTTTGCCCATTTGTAAATTGGGTTGTCTTTTTATCATTGAGTTGTAGGATTTCTTTATATATGCTGGATATTGAACCCTTATCAGATATGTGGTTCCCAAACAGTTTCTCCCAATGAATAGGCTGCCTTTTCACTTTCTTGACAAAGTCCTTTGAAGCACAGTTTTTAATTTTGAGGAGGTCCATTTATCTGTCTTTTCTTTCACTGCTTGCACTCTGGGGGTCAAGTCTAAGAAACTATTGCCTAACACAAGATCTTGAAGATGCCTCTCTAAATTTTCTGCCAAGAGTTTTACAGATCTGGTTCTTATATTCAGGTTTTTCATCCACTTTGACTTAATTTCTGTAAAAAGTGTGAGATAGGGGTCCTCCTTCATTCTTTTTGATATGGATATCCAGTTCTCCCAGCACCATTTGTTGAAGAGACTATTCTGTCCCAGTTGAGTGGACATGGCAGCTTCATCAAATATCATTTGACCATAGATGTGAGGGTCTATTTCTGAACTCTCAATTTGATTCCATTGGTTAATATGTCTGTCCTTGTGCCAGCCCCATGCTGTTTTGACCACTGTAGCTTTGTAGTATCTTTAAAGTAAGGAAGTGTGAGTTCTGCAACTTTGTTCTTCTTTATCAAGATGGTTGTGGCTATTCAGTCACTTACCTTTGAAATAAATTTGATACTTGAGTTTTCCATTTCTGCAAAGTAGGCTGTTAGAATTTTGTTTGGGATAGCATTGAATCTTTCATTCATTTGGGGTAGAATTTAAATCTTTATGATATATAGTGTTATAATCCAGGAGCCTGGGATGTCCTTCCATTTATTTAGGTCTTCTTTGTTTTCTTTTAGCAATGTTTTATAGCTTTCGGTGTACAGGTCATTACATCCTTGGTTAAATTTATTCCTAGATATTTGATTCTTTTTGTTGCTACTGCAAACGGAAGTTTTTTTCTTGATTTCTTCCTCAGATTGCTCATTACCAGCATAGAGAAAACTACTGATTTTTGCATGTTGACCTTGTATCCCGCCACGTTGCTGAACTCATTTATAAGCTCTAGTAGTTTTGTTGTAGATTTTTTTTTTGGACTTTCTCTATATAGGATCATGACATCTGAAAATACTGAACATTTTACTTCTTCCTTTCCAGTTTTATTGTGTTTTATTTTTTTCTTGCCTAACTGCTCCAGCTAGAACTTCTAATACAATGCTGAATAACAGTAATGACAGTGGACATCCTTGTCTTGTTGACTGAAATAAGCCAGACACAAAAGGACAAATACTGTAGGATCTCACTGATAAAAACTAAATATATCAAGCAACCTCATAGAGTTAGAATCTAGAATGTAAGTTACCAGGGGATAGAATGAGGGTAGAAAATGGGTAGCTGAAGCTTAATTTGTGCAGAATTTCTATTTAGGTTGATTATAAATGTTTGGAAATGGACAGTAGTGATGGTAGCACATTATTGTGAGGGTAATTAACAGCGCTGTCTTATGGATGTGAATGTTGTTGAAAGGGGATGTTCTGGGTCATGTATGCTACTAGAATGAAAGTTACAAGATAAAACACAGGACTGTACTAACAGAGTGAATCCTTTTGTGGCTGACGGACTGGGGTTAATAGTACAAATATAAGAATGTTCTCTCTCGAATTGTAACAATGCATGACACTATTACAAGGTGTTAACAATAGGGTGGTATATTGGAAAACTTACACCTATTGGAAATTATGGACTATAGTTAGCAGTAATTTTTAGAAATTCATCAATTGTAACAAAAATACTACAGTAATGCAAAGTGTCAACAACAAGGAGGTATATGGGAACGTTGTATTTTTTACATGACTTCTCTAATCCTACAACTTATCTAATTAAAAGAAAATAACACGAATTTTAAAAATTATGCTAAGTGAAATAACCAGACTCTGTTATAGAGTCCCATGTTTTATCCTCTAACTTTTCTTCTATTAACATACACGACCCAAAACATCCCCTTTGGGCAACATTCACATACATTAACTCAGCACTGTTAGTTACACTCACCATCATGCGCTACCATCACCGCCATACATTTCCAAACATCTACAATCAACCTAAATAGAAATTCTGTATATTCTATGATTCCGTTTATGTAAAATGTAAATATAAATAAACATATAGAGACAGAATTAGATTAGTGGCCAGGTAGGGCTGGGGAAAGATGGAGGGATTGAGAGGTGACTGGGAAAGGATGTGGGTCTTTCTTTTTGGAGTAATGACGACGTTCTAAATGTGATGAATGTGCAACTCTGTGATTATACTGAAAGCCACTGATCGTACACTTTGGATGGACTGTATGGTATGTGAATGTATCTCAATAAAACTGCTTAAAGAAAAATCCCTCCAGGGCTGAGTGGGGACACAAGAATTTACTCAATTTCTCAGAATTTCTACTATATTATTCCACAAAGGAACAGCTCATAGAGAATCAAAGAATTCTAGATCTGAAAAGAAACTCAGAAATGATCCAATACAATTTCATCTTAAGTATCTTCTGTTAAAAAAAAAAAAAAAAGTAAAAAAAGTATGAACGCAATTTTATGCAAAGGTCAACATTTTGGCAAATCAAAGAAATTCTCCCTGTGGTCAAAAAGGTATCACAGAAAGGGAGACACCCGAGCTCAGTTTTCGGCTCTGAGGGGGTAATGCTTTGTCTTTAAAGCTGAAGATGGCAAAGCAGCACAGGGAGAAGGGACTCCAGGGACCGAAGCAGCCTGAACCAAGATGTGTTGGTAGGATGCAGCCTGGCAGGATCTGGGAACTTGCTTGGGATGGCGGCACAGAGAGAGAGGGTCAAGTCAGAAAGCCATGGCAATGACGGCAGGTATGCGGAGTAAGAAGACAAAACCACCACACAGTGATGCAAGAGCAAAGAGGGGAGGGACGGCCGAGAGGCTGGTAGAGTCCTCAGGTCTCCTCACTGTCACCTACTGAATCCGAGACACAGAAAGAGAGGCACTGAGGAAGAGGCCCGAGTTTTACGTCTTAGCTGACTGGGCAGATGGGGAAAGCAGGAAGGGTTGGGATGGGTCTGATGAGCTTAGCTCTGGTGATGCCGACTTTGAGATACAAGTGGGCCACCCAAAGGGAGGTGTTCGGTAGTTGGCTACATTGATCTAAAGCCCAGGAAGGTCCTGAGAGAGATGTGGACCTGGGAGTCTTCAGAATATTCTTGGCAGTGAAGCTACAAGGATGGACGGCACCACCCAGGGAGAGTGGGCAGAATGAGATAAGAGAGGACCAAGGAAAGAACCCTGGAGATGTCAATATGTATGGAAGGCGGTGCAAGAGGGGCCCTCAGAGGAAGTACCTTTCTCTGTATAGAGAAATGATAAAGAAGTATAAGGAAATCAGGAAAGAGCAATGTCACAGAAGTTAAACAATGTAAAAGTACATTACCTACACAGCAGAATCAAATTTGTACTAATGCTGCCTTATAAAGAGCTTCCATTTTTCCAAAGAGTTAGGACAAGTACAGGAAATATGACACATCGTCCACAAGAATGTTCATCCATGATGGCGATTTCTACAGCATTTGCTCTAAGTCAGGTACTGGACGTCTGGGGATATTCTGAGATGAGTATGCTTTGAGTCCAGTGAAGAACTCAGAGGTAGTAAGGACTTGGGAACATGAAAGTGCCATAGGGATGCTACTGAAAATGACAGGGCTCATGGCAAAGGAGGGTGCCCAATGAATTCGACATATTCACAAAGCTGCAGAACTTAAATGCCAAAAATTCCCAAAACCGCATTTTGCCCCTTGCAAAAGAGGCGTGTAGGTACTCGCTCATTTGCTTTCTGAGAAAGACAGAGCCTCGTTTCAGGTAAGCAAGAGAAAAGGTGTGGTGTTCCCCTGGTAACAGAATATTTGATATCCTTCCCGTCAGATCCCAGCCCACCCCAGGATAAAAAGAGTGGCCAGGAGCCAGCAGGGCTCCCCTATCACCATCAATGCCCCTGAACTTCAGGAGCCTCTGGATGCGGCATGGGTCCTCTTTGATGTATGAGCACGGACAGGATGGGCCTCCGGAACCAATTCCCATTGTGTCTGGCCCCAGGGGATCACAGGAAAGCAGCTTGGGACTGTCTCTAAAATCTGTCAATAGGAAATCTCAGAGCTGCTCCCCCGCCCCAATTTCTCAATTTCTTGGGTATAAACAAGAGCCCTGCAGTGACAAACTCCTTAACCAACCCCACCAACAAGTCTCAGGTCACTGCAAGCAGGACTAACAGGGCACAGGGTAAGCCAAGCTTGATGGTGTCCACAGCTCCAGAAATTTCCAATTGTGCCAGAACGTATATCCCAGTAACAAGGGGTGTGACTTAGCTTTCTTCCTACAGGAGAAATGAGCACAAAGTATATTCTGGAAGAATAGCAAACTGTCGTTTTTTTTATTTATTTATTTTTTTAAGTGTAGGCTGGTAAAATTCTAATGCTTATTTACAAAGCTGTTTTAAACAGGCATGACATTGACATCCCGTCCTGGGTGCCAACTGCCTGTGTGTAGTGTATTACATTCTGCCCACATCAGGAGCACCAGCTGCTACAGGGAGTAAATACATCCTCCCCCCACCCACCCCCACCTGAAAACTGGCTTCCACCTTGGAAGCACATCCTCATCTGGGTGAGCCCGTGGTGACATATTTTAGAGGTCCTTCATTCCAACTGAATAACAATAAACATTTGTTTCCCATCCACCATGAGCTCAACACTTTACAGTACAGTTTAGACACACTCCTTTAGTCATTACGACTGCAAATGGTGGAAAAACACCACAATTACATATTCAAGTCAAGAGATCTATTCACACCCAGAAATAAGCTCTTTTGTCTTTCTATTCTTATCCCTTGTGGAAATGAACAATTTGAGGCTGGGGTCTCACCACCTGCCAAATTGAATCATGGCCAACAAGAGTGTCTACTCAGCAGATACGCAGGCAGAGCTGTGATGTCTGGAGTCCCAGCCCTGGTCCCTCCACTGGACATCCTCTGCAACGTTATCTGTTCCCTCATTCAGATGCAGCTGAGCAACACGCACCCGCTGGGTACCAGGCGTCAAGATGGGACCAGGTTCAGCTATCCTTCCCCTTTGGTCAACAAATATTTCCAGAGAGTGAGGGTACACCAGGCAGGCTGTCACAGAGATGAATGCCTTCCTATTCTCCGGCAGGCTCTCATCTCCTTTCGGAAACCAGGAAAAGCAAAAGGCTTTCTGCACAAGAAACCTAGTAATTCACCTTCTTGTACTGTGCACATCAGTACATGCCACCGTCAGCCAATGAGCTGGCAACCCTCAGTTCTTTACAATTTAAGGGCAAAACCTGTGTTGAAGTAACATCCTGGGGTATAAACTTAAAAATAGAAACATCAGGAAATGCAAAAAGTGAAGGTTGCCTTGCCCACACAGCTCCTGATCAGAACGCAAAGTTTACATTTATATCACTTCCAAATCCAATCAAGCCCAGTTAATATGCAGGAGTGTGAGCTCTGCCATTTATTTCCTTCCCCCCACCCTGTAGCATAAAAAGCACCAGCACATCCAGGTGCTAATGCAGATACGTGCAAGAGAGGATGTGGGGACATGGGTTGCTCTGGGAAGCCAGGGAGAGTGTCTCCACCAGCATCCCACCTGCTAATTACCCTAAGGAAATCTGACCCTCCTCAGCAGGCAGCCACAATGGGGACGGCGGGGGCTGACGTAGCCCACAGCATCCCATAATCCCAGTCTCGCTAGCTGCCTCCTCCTTACTCAATCAGGTAGCAAAATTCTTCCCAGGCCCCCGGAAATCCATGCAGGTGACTTCCAGCAGACCCTGGAGACACCAGGCAGCTTCTGTTATAAGGAGGGCATGGGTTTCCGTGTTTTAAGCAGCCAGGACTGAACCTAGGAAAAAAGGAATCTAAGGTCTCCTGACTTCTCAGAAACAGCAACTATAAGAGAAATTTAATTAAAATTTTAAAATGATATTAATCTCTGTGGCCAAAAACAACAAACACAAAATGACAGAATATTTTTTTCCCTGTTAGGCATAATCAGACTTCTTTTTTTTTTTTTTTTTTTTTTTTGAGGAATGAATGATGGTAGTCATAGCATCAGAAAAAGTTCTGCTTCAGTTTGTGGATTAAGGATTCATTTGATGGATTCAGGAACGATGGACAAGGAGAATGGGAATTATTTTTAAACTACACTTTTGATGCCTGTTCTGGTTTGCTAATGCTGCTGGAATGCAAAACACCAGAAATCGATTGGCTTTTATAAAAGGGGACTTATTTGGTTACACAGTTACAGTCTTAAGGCCATAAAGTGTCCAAGGTAAGTCATCAGCAATCGGGTACCTTCACCGGATGATGGCCAATGGTGTCTGGAAAACCTCTGTTAGCTGGGAAGGCACGTGGCTGGTGTCTGCTCCAAAGTTCTGGTTTCAAAGGCTTTCTCCCAGGATGTTCCCCTCTAGGCTTTAGCTTCTCTGCAAAATGTCACACTCAGTTGCTCTTGGGGCGTTTGTCTTCTCTTACCTTCTCCGGATCAAAAGTCTGCTTTCAAAGGCCATCTCCAAAACGTCTCTGTAAACTGCAGTTCCTTTCTCAGCTTCTGTGCATTCTTCAAAGTGTCCCTCTTGGCTGTAGCAAGCTCGCTCCTTCTGTCTGAGCTTATACAATGCTCCAGTACCCACACTAAATGGGCAGGGCCACACCTCCATGGAAATTATCCAATGAAAGTTATCACCTATAGTTGGGTGGTTCGCATCTCCATGGAAACACTCAAAGAATTACAATCTAATCAACACTGATACGTCTGTCCACACAAGATTACAGCAAAGATAATGGTGTTTTGGGGGATATAATACATTCAAACTGGCACAACGCCTCACAGCATAAACTGCAGTATGCTGATTCTTAGCACTGTCAGATTCAATGCTCCCCCTATTTTTGATAAAACCTAGTTTTACTATCCTGAAATAAATCCATATTTATTAAAATCTGCCTCCACACATAATTTCACAAAAAAGCAATATAATGCCTTAACAGTAATAGGAAGAAAAAATACATGGGAAGTAATTTGTAATAAAGTAATGTGTATTTCCATATGCAAATGCATGGGAGCAATACTCAATACTGAAGAAGTCGCCCAATGTCTACACTGCATTGGAGTCATGGGGAATGGGCAGCAAGTGTGTCCTGGGGACATCAAATGCCACACGTCAGTTACATGATTTTCCCAAAGGGCAAAAACTCTTGGTAAGTTCTGAACAAAACAAAGCATAAACTTCCCTTGATTCATCTGGTTGTGGCATTCCCAGGAAATTTAAAATACTTTAAAATTTTGGGACAAAAATAATCTGCATTTATTTTATAAAATGGAGCCAGCTCTAGGTTCAGATAATTGTAATCAGGATTTCTCACCTTGCGTGAATATCTGGCGTAACAATTCTGCAATGTGTGGGTCTGCAGGGCATCCAGCAACCATGTCCCCTGTCACTAAACGCCACTGTTCCCCAGATGATAATGACACCAAAAAACAGATCCACAACCACTTCATGCCCACCAGGTTGGCTACTCTTAAAATTACGGAAAATAGCAAGGGCTGATGAGGTTGGAGAATACTAGGAACCCTCATACATTGCTGGTGGGAATGTAAAATGGTGCAGCTGCTGTGGAAAACAATTTGGTGGGTCCTCAAAAAGTTGAACTTAGAATAATCATATGACTTGGCAATTCCTCTCACAGCCCGGAGAACTGAAAGCAGGGACTCAAACACATACTTGTACACCAGGGTTCACAGGAACATTATTCATAAGAGCCAAAAGATGAAAGCAGCCCAAATCAACAAATGAACGGATAAATAAAATGTTGTCTATACATACAACGGAAGGCATGTATATTAAAAGGGATGAGATTCTGATACATGCTACAACATAAATGAATCCTGAAAACATTATAGTAAGTGAAATAAGTCAGACACAAAAGAATAAATAAAACATGATTCCACTAGAATAATGAAATTCAAAGAGACAGAAAGTAGATTACAGGTTTCTAGGGGTTTGTATGGGGGTGGGGATGGAGGTGGGCAATGGGGAATTACTCTTTAATGGGTACAGAGTTTGTGTTTGGAGGGGATGAAAAAGTTTTGGAACAGAAGGTGGTGTTGGTAGCACTACATTATGAAGGTGATTAATGCCACTGAATTGTACAACTACGTGAGGCATGACTCCACGGGATGGAGATGAGCCTGGCCCTGGCATTGTGGGATTGAGAAAGCCTTCTTGGACCAAAAGGGGGAAGGGAAATGAAACAAAATAGAGTATCAGTGGCTGAGAGATTTCAAATACAGTTGAGAGGTCACTCTGGAAGTTATTCTTACGCATTATATAGATATCTCTTTGTAGACTTTGGCCTATTGGGATAGCTAGAAGGAAATACCTGAAACTGCTGAACTGTAATCCAGTATTCTTGATTCTTGAAGATGATTATAAAACTATGCAGCTTACACGGTGTGACTGTGTAATTGTGAAAACCTTGTGACTGACACTCCCTTTATCCAGTGTATGGACAGATGAGTAAGAAAATAAAGACAATAAATAAACAAATAATAGGAGTATGGGGTATTTTGGGTGTTCTTTCTTAATTTTTTTCTTTTTTTTTTGGAGTAATGAAGATGTTCAAAAATTGTGATGATGAATGCATAACTATCTGATGATACTGTGAGCCACTGATTGTACACTTTGGATGATTATCAGGTATGTGAATATATCTCAATAAAATTGCATTAAAATAAAAAAATAAATAGTAAAGATGGCAATTTTGATGTTATATATAAACTCTACCAAAAGAAAAATAATAAGACCCACAAACTTGCAGGGCATTGTCTGGGGGTACAGTGCCATCTCCACGAGGACCCCCCCCATCAGCCAACTCCTTCTGCAGCCCTTGGGAGGATTAGTGACATTGGAGAATGCAAACAGCCCCCAAAACACTGGGCCAGAGCAAATGCAAGATGAATATCAGCTCCCCCACTTTCCAAATAAGGATGAAATATGTTCACTAGCACATTAGAAATACAGCATCCGGATAAACAATATAAACTATTTAAGTGGGACTCTCAGGCCTGGAACTGGGTTTAGTTGATTAAATCATTAATCCTCAGAAACCCTCTGAGGTGAAAACCATAGAAAGATAATCCTCTATGACGAAAACTCTGAAAAGCATCTAAAAATAATATCAAAGAAGTTACGGTGAATAATAAATGGTTTAATTAAGTTTCCAACTACATAATACATTGGGGCACTAGAGTTGTACATCTTTGACATTTAATAGTTTTATATCTACTTGGTTAGGAGAGTTTATGTGAATGATGTTCTTAATCTATTAGATTTATTCAATTTCTGAGAATTCCCACTATGCTATTCCATAAGGGAACAGCTTGTAGAGAATCACAGAATTGTAGATCTGAAAAGAAATTTAGAAATTATGCAACCCAATTTCTTCATCGTAGGTATCTTTTGTTAAAAAAAAAAAGTGTGAATGCAATTTTACGCAAAGGTAAACATTGTAAGAAATCAAAGGTGCCAGTTGAAGCAAACAGAATTTTGTAAATACAAAACTGGAGGTTTTTTCTTTCTCCAGTTCTCCAAACTTTGCACACCTATCTAAATATTCCACATTAATGCTCACAAGGCACAGTCTACCGTGGCATAAAAAGCAGAAACCACACTGTACATTGAGTTCATTTGCACAGCAGAGCTTAACATCTCTCCATAAATTAAAATCTGCAAACTTTGTATATTAACGTGTATTTTTAGTGAACTCAGATTTTCCCAAATTTTACTCATGCTTTTACTTCAAAATGCAGTAGTTTGCAACATCCTCCATTAACGACAATTGCTGTGCTTTGTCATCCAGGCAACTATTACTCACCATCAGTCAGTGAAACAGAATGAAAACAAGACCATTTAACTGCCAAGGAAAATGCTTCCCAAAATAGATAAAATGTGATTGATTGTGGTGGGTAAAAAAATTCAGTGAGAGAGGATGCAAATGCTCTGAGCTGATCACATTCAAGGGTTGGTCGAGTCCTAAGCTATCCGATTATCAATGAGGTCACCATCAATATTATGTCCTTCTAATGTGGATAAAATTAATCTACTTTGCTGAAGATGTCTGGGACTCCACACTTTTTATTTTTGTTATTCTTGGGTCAAGGAAATTCAAGACAGCACTTTGAATGTCACTGTTAACCTTGCAGAGAAGTAAATTCTATGATAGCATAAACACAGTGCCAGAAAAATGTAAATTTCATACATCTCCCAAGTACACTTAACCTGAGGTTACATTCTAATTGGTGACATTCTTGACATCTGGTGATAAACAGAAGTAAATACTGGTAGTAAATGTTTCTTAATAACAGGCTGCCATGATTTGCTTCAATTATCTTGGGATAAATATCCTTACAGTCTAAGAGAATTCTTAAGAGGAACCAGAAGATGGCAGACACTTGGGGTGAGAATGTGCCTCAGGCCACATCAATGCACCATCATGGAGAAAAAGGCCTTCCTAGAAAAGATGGAAGGAGAGGGTTTAGAAATACCCATATTCTCATCCTCCAGGCAGGCTAGGGCTGTGAATGAAGGTTCTAGCCCCAGAGCAAGAAGACAAGAGACCTCCATTGCATCTTACCATGGTCCCTGATGAAGACTACTAAGGCGTGATCTTCAACCAGCAGGCTGACTGGTGGTTTGATTCCCCATTCCTCACCCAAGCTGGAGGAGCACCCAAATGCCTGCCTCGGTCACAGATATGCCAGATAACTCTGTGTTTCAGACGCTTAAAGGCTTTTAATAAGGTAGAAATTAAGTTTAAACCCTTAAGAACTGCGTGGTTGGAGTTCTACTTAAAAACCCCAAGAAGAAACCTAAAAAGAGGGAACTCAAGAAGCTACTAGGCGATGCTGCTATGGGAAAAAGTAAGCCTGATTAACACCTCTTTAGAGGAAATGCTACTGTTCTGTTGGATTAAAAGAAGGTAAAATACAATATTATTCAGCTGTAAGAAGGAAGAAGTACTGATATATGCTACAATATAGATGAAACTTGAAAACATTACGCTAAAAGAAGCCAGCCACAAAGGACAAATATTGTATGATTCCACTTATACGAAATACTTACAGTAGGCAAATTCATAGAGACAGAGAGTAGATTAGAGGCTACCAGGAAGTAGGGGGAGAGGGGAATGGGGAATAATTGCTGGTGGGTATGAGGTTTCTTTTGGGGGTGATGAAAATGTTCTGGAATTAGACAATGTTGATGGCTGTAAAATTTTGCAAATATACTAGAAGCCACTGAAATATATACTTTAAAACGGTGAATTCTGTGGTATGTGAATTATAGTTAATTTAAAAAGAGAGAACAGAGTGTCAGTGCAGGTTTTATAGGAGAAAAACCAGAGTTACAGTAAAACCCCACAGTAAGTGGGTTCCAAAGAACCAAATCACAGGAAATCTATGGTCGCATTATTGCAAGGTTAGTGAAAATCAACCTGAACCATCCAAAAAGGCACAAGAATAGAGACAGTGAAACTATGACTATAAACTGCCCGTTCCCTGAACTGAGAAAGTCTCAAATGATCACAAGGCACTTAGTTTCTGATCACCTCCAAAGTTCCAGATAAGAAGACAAGACCCATGATCAATCTTTAACATCTAAATTTGCTTTATTGCAGAGCACAATGCCACTGAGTTTTCCACTATGTATATTAACAGAGAAATCTTTAAAAGGGAAAAAAGTGGTTAAAATCCAGACATTTTCTCCAGGTGACGGGAAAAATGAGAAGAGACAGTTTTATATTTATCTGCCACTGACTATGACCTTGTCCAAGTTACCATCAACTCACTGTGTCTCCGTGCCTTGATTTACCCAGCTGCGAAAGTAAAATGATAATAACACATCTCTGCTCCACTGGGTGACGTAAGGGGTAATTAATGCCTCTAAGGTTCTTTGTGATCTTTATAAATGAGACAGCCTGCTATTACCACCAAGCCTTAACAAACACCTTCTCTGTGGAAGTCAAGACCTGATTCTATTTAAAGAGGTAAGGAGATTTGTTGCAAAACCAAAATGGGATGCTTTATCCATTACTTTGCGTTTTTCACTTTATAAGGTTTTGGAAGAAACACGCATTCCTATAATCACTTAAATTGTTTTTCTTTAATCATATGAAATAACTGAATTTTAGAAAAGAAAGGAAAAAAAGTTCAACTTTGTTCGGATCCCTTGTTTTAAGAGTTGAGGGACAGGAATTAGAGTAGGCTGCCCAAGGTCACACGAAGAGTTAAGGAGGTCAGGAACTAGAACCCAGACTCTCTACTTCTCATGCATCATCTTACAAATGTAACCTCCTCCAGTGAAACTTAAAACACATCTCACCATCAGCATTGCCCTCCACTGGTGATATGGCTGTTACTGTACTTGTTTTTTTTATACTAATATTTTTATCATGACATAAAGTAGTATTTTATCTGTTAGCTCAATTTTACAGTAAAAACATTTTACATATAACTATAGAGAAACCACTGTACAGACAGCCTCCAAATTAAAAATGGTTTGTATTTTAAAAGTCCATTGAGTTGTTTGATAAGTAAATTGGAAAATATTTGCTGTGTAGAAAACAGCAAAAATAACATTTCCGAGGCTAGCTCAACAAGCCCATTTAAACCAAATACTAAGTGAATTATATATTTATAAATATGGCTTGAATTCTGAGATCCAGAACAACCTTTACTCTCCCCTCTTATTCTTGATTTATGTCTGACTTTTTTCTGTAGGATAATCCACATCAAGGTTTTAGCAGTCTCTTCCTAGACGACAGGTACCACATCCTTTTGGCAAGAAACCCATACCTATCCAAATCATGACATGTCTGGTTGTCATTAAAGCATGCCCAATATTTGGATAAAAACAGAATCTAATAAGTTATAATCCACAAGACACATACACATGGACTGATCCAACACCTTCCTCTAAATCCCTGTGGTGTGACTGGGAGACCATGAAAGAATAGAGGTACAAGTGATAAAACTGTCAAGTGGACCAAGAAATAAAAGCAAAGAGAATTTTTGAGAAAAAAGTGCAAGAAACATGCAGTCAGGATGCCAGGATAAAACTCAAGTTCAAATAGAAAAAGGACCCTGCTTCAAGGATCAAGAGTCAAGTTGGGTTGGCTATCAGAGCCCTTTATTGCAAGGTTAGGTAAGAGGCAGTTAGATATAAAGACCCAATAAAGTGAGAGAAACAAGGACATAGAAATATTTTAGTTGTTTTTGATTTGTTCAAAATAATTAAATGAAAATGAGAACAACTATATATTTTTAATTATCCTATTATAGTTTGTTCCCTGAGATTCTCCCATTACAGAAGTCTTAAGAATTAGGGGAGAGGACAATGGCACTCCTGGGCCATGAAACATCAAGATTCCCAGAGAAATAATATCTGAGAACCAGGCAGAAAATTTTTGACCAGAGGCTATATGAAGTGTTTTAGTTCCCTCAAATCACCAACTTGGACATAACCACATGGTTTATCTTAAAAGGAAGCCTCTAATACCAGCAATGCAAATCCGTGTGCCCTCCCCGCTTAATTGCTTCTTGCTAAATAATAATGTTGATCTTCCAATAGGAAGAAGTGGATTGCAGTACCATTCTAGCACCATCTATCCAGCCTCCTTCATACAAAAAAAGTTATGGAGCCACGTTATATATTTGGAATTCTTTAAAGACACTTGCTTTCTTTGAAAATTTACTTCTTTATATATATTAAATATAATATATATAATACATATGTGAAGTAAGAATTCACTGATATAACATAAATCACCTTATACTGAGAAGCTAAAACTTATCAAAATGCTCATAAAAACTATGACTCACCTATGTATTGCCTCATCTATGTACTGAACGATCCCCTAAATCTAGAGCATACACTGGCATAAAACTGTGTTATAATCCTGCTGAATATGAAATCTTGCTTCAAAACAATGTTCAGTATTATTTCTCAGAAGACATGTTATATGACCACATGAGTAATTGTTTAGCGGTGGCCTAGGAATGCCAATCATAGAACAAAACATGGACTGCTCGGAGGTTCTTCAGCGATTGTTGCATTCCTTCAGGTGTTTACTTTGGGAAGGACACTACCAAGAGACACTTCTAAGTATAAAGACAGTTCAGCTTACAAAGTACAGGCAGATATGTAGTTGATTTTACCTTGTAATCTACAATCTATTAGAATAAAAATGTAAAGAATTCATACACCTTTTTAGGTGCATCAGGAAAACTTGACACAGAAGTAACAATAACGTTATATCTGATAATGACCAGAAGAAATAATTTACAGAAAGCTTATTTCCCTGGGAGAGATGGGGACTGGGCAAGTGGTCAAAAGGAAGCACAATGTGCTTTTAACTTGGTATGAAAAATAAAGTTCTGTTCCATGGTGTCAAACAAATACATATAAATCCTCTACTTCAAATTAGTGACCGAATGCTTTACTAAAATTCCACTTCTGGCCTCTGTTTTGGAATCTGTTACTTCTGTTGCCACCTCCTGATCGCTGTCCTTTGGAACCTCGACATCCTTCCCGTGGTCCTTCCAGCTCTGGTTGCTCTGTGGCTACAGACAGCTGCCAGCGCTGTGAATCCTTCCATTTTCCCTGTATTTCTGTTACTGCTGCAGTGGGGACATCAAAGCAAACACCCAGCTTTCCTTTGACAAAGATCATTCCCTTCACTTTGGAATCAATATCCTCGCCCAGCTGCTCTTTAAGCTCTTTAAGCTCTTTCCCCAAGCATAGCTAATGTTTGGCATTTCAACTGAGTACCGTGACATCATGGTCACAAAGTCCAAATCTGAGTTGATCAAGGAGCACTGTTCTACTCATGTGGCACCTGAAATAGGAGCCAGTGCTGCTGCCAGAGCTGCCACAGCCCCCTTCTCCTCTATCAGTCTCTCTGCCAACTGCTTAAAGTAACTAATGGCAGCGGGAGGCACAGGATCCAAATACCTGATAGCCTCTTGGCCGGAAGCTTTTATTATTTCTGTAGCAGAAGGTGCACCTATTTATTTAAATTTAATTCCCGCTTTTTGCTCCACTTGTGCTAACTGATATTCTTCCTTGTGCAGATAAACGCAGATGCAAATTCCTGTCCTTCCAGCTCTACCTGGTCGCCCAGAACGATGAATATAGGACTCCACATCCTTTGGTGGAGAGCTTTGTACAACCAGATCAACCTCAGGGATGTCTAATCCACACGCAGCAACACTGATTGCCACCAGAACTCCAAAATCACCATTTCTAAAGCCTTTCAGGGTGATTTTCCTTTGCTTCTGTGGAATGTCTCTATGCAATGACTGGGCATCCTGCTTTATGCAGGCATTCTGTTACAGCTCCTGGGCATCTTTTTTGGTTTCACAGAAGATGATAGTGAGCTCACGATAGCCACTATATACCCGAATCACATCCCCAGTGACCGCTGCCCTGTGAGTTCAGTGGCATTTGATAGTCAGATACTCCACAGTTATTTCAGTTTTCTGAGTCTTTTTACCAATCACGTCCACTTGTTCATACGCAGATTTCATGTATTTCTTAGCAACATTATACACCCAATGAGGGCAAGTTGCAGAAAAAAGCAACGTTTGGGGACTGTCTTCTGAGTCTTTTTTATATGCCACACTTAAAATCTCTTCCACTTGATCAGCAAAACCCATATCCAACATCTGGTCAACTTCATCCAGGACAACATGCTTAAGCTTGGTGAGATCTAGCTTGCCGTTCTGTAGGTGGACTTTGACGTCACCTGGCATCCCAACCAGGATATCAATCCCATTCCGCATGCGTTCAATTTGACCTCCACAGGGAGTTCCACCATAAAAACAAGCCACTGCCAGCTTCTTTGTGATGTCACTGAAGTCTCTGCTTACTTGATTTGCCAACTCCCTTGTAGGTGCAAGAACCAGTACCCAAGGGGAATGGCCTCTCTTCCTATCTTGCAGTTCTCCCTGAAGTTTCTCATCAAAGGGATGGCAAAGGAGAATGTCTTCCCAGTTCCTGTCTGTGCCTGTGCAATTAAATCCTTTCCACTATATACATGGTGAAAAGTCTTTGCTTGTATAGGAAACAGGAAGGTCACCCCTCAGGCTTTGAGAAGTTTAATAGTCACTTCAGATATGGGGAAATTAGAGAAAGCACCTTCTTTTTGTTCCGCAGGTATTTCCTGTTTTAACTCGTTACTTTATTCACTTGCAGATTCATTGGAGTTAGTGTCAGATTCAGAACGGGAAAATCCATTCAGCTTGGCGCTTTTCTCTCCAATTTCTCCATTCATTTCCTTTTCTTTCTTTATCCTCTTGGGCTTGGGAACACCTATTTCTTCTTCAGAAGGTTCCTCACTTATTATTTTTTTGATTTTAGGAGAAACAATTTTGTTTTCAGAGGCCTCCTTTTTCTTTTTCACATTTTTAGTTTTAGGAGAAATAATGTCCATTTCCGATGGCTCTTCTTTGTTTTTTACCTTTTTGGATTTAGGAGAATTCATGTCAACTTCAGAAGGTCCTGCCTTTCTATTCTTTTAGCTTTGGGGGAAATAGTCTCCTCCTTTTCTTCTGCTGACCCTTTAGTCTTATTAGATTTTGGCTTCTCTCTTTTATCTTTCTTCTCATTTTGCTTTCACTGTGTCTCCAATTTTCCCATGGTCATGTCTGATTCCAAGTCAATGTCACTAAGGAGTTTTCCTGGCATCACTCAACAGAACCTGCATAGACCAACCAGATCCGGCAACCGCGTGGAGAGAAAGAGCTGTTACTGTACTTTTAAGCTGTGGTTTTGGTTTATCTGGCAAAGTAACTCTGTGTCATGGGGACCAAGCAGCCCACTAACATTGCAGAGCAGCACAGATGTGAGATTCAGGCTGGGCGTACGTTTCTCACGCAAGCACAGCCCTGGGTAAGCCCAGAGGCCCTACACATGTGTGCAACGTAGTGTGGTCTTCAGCTCTGAGCAAATCTGAGCACAGTTTTCTTGCAATCAGATTTATAATGAAGAAATCTGGGAACCTTCAAGGTGTTCTCCAAAGATTTTTTGTATTCCCCCTAGTTCACTCTCAGAAACACTGCCTTAATTTCTTAAGGGATCTAATAAACTTCCTTTCACTCTATAGATATTTACTCAATGCCTGCTATTTAACAAGAATTGTACTGGTTGCTGGTTCTTAAATGTCTTTGTATTCTTCAAAGTCCCTGTTTTTAAGGGATTTTTAGTCTGGTAGGGAAATTATGACAGGCACATTGCAAGGCAATAAATATTAACCTCCTTCTCAGATACAGACACAAAATGCTTTCAGAGTTCAACAGAGGAAGAGCCCACTATGCTCTGAGGTAGCATGTAGGCAGGGTACAATCTTAAAAGGGATGTATGAAAGCTGAGTTTACAGACTGGGCAGAAGCATCCATCTCAGAGATCTAAAAAATATTATAAAATGTCGAATTATACTTCACCTTTTAAACACACCTTATACAGGTCTCCATCTTCTCCTCCTTCCCTAGAGAAGGAAGGAAGGAAGGAAGGAAGGGAGGGAGGGAGAGAGGAATGGCAAAGGTGGCAAATTGTTAAAATTGCTGGAGTTGGGTATCTGAGGGCAGATAGGGTATGTTGCAGTACTCAGTATGGGCTTTGTATTATTTCTGCACCTGCCCCGTAAGTTTGAAAGTATTTCAAAATAAAGTGAATAAAAAAATAGAATCAATGAAACCAAAAGATGAATAAAATAGACAAACCTTTAGCTAGACTGACAAAGAGAAAAACAGAGAGGATGAAAATAACTAAAATCAGAAATGAAAAGGGGAGCATTACTACTGTCCCCACATAAATAAGGATTATAGGAGGATATCATGAACAACTGCACATCAACAAATTAGAAAACCAAGATGAAATAGACAAATTCCTAGAAATACACAACTACCTATACTGACTCAAGAAGAAATCTTACAGATTGCAACAGACCAATAACAAGTAAAGAGATTGAATCGGTCATTGCAAACCCTCCAATAAAGAAAACCCCAGGACCAGAAATCTTCACTGGTGAATCTTAACAACATTTCAAGAAGAATTAACACCAATCCTCTTCAAAATCTTCCAAAAATTGAAGAGAAGGGAACACTTCCTAACTCATTCTGTGAAGCTAAAATCTTATAAAGAAACCATAAGAAAAGAAAATTATAGACCAATATCCCTTATGAATATAGACGCAAAAATCCTCTGTAAAATACTAGCAAACCAAATCCAACAGCACATTAAAAGGATTATACACCATGATCAAGTGGGATTTATTCCAGGCATGCAAGGGAGGCTCAACATAAGAAAGTCAATTAATGTAATATACCACATTAATAGAACGAAGAAAAAAATATGCGATCATCTCAATTGACACAGAAAAAACACTTGACAAAATCTAGCACTGCTTCATGGTAACGGCAATTAGAAAACTAGAATCAAATACCTAGGAGTAAATATAACCAAAGATGTAACAGACTTATACATAGAAAACTATAAAACATTGCTAGAGGAAATTAAAGACCTAAATAAATGGAAGGACATTCTGTGTTCATTGACTGGAACATGAAATGTTGTTAAGACGTCAATTTTACCCAAAGCAATTTACAGATTCAACGCAATCCCAATCAAAATTCCAATAGCCTTCTTGGCAGAAATGGAAAAGCCAGTCATCAGATTTATAGGGAAAGGTAAGGGGAACCAAACAGCCAAAACTATCTTGAAAAAGAACAAACTTAAAGGACTCGCACTTAAAACTACAGTCATCAAATCAGTATGGTACTGGCACAAGGACAAACATACAGACTGATAGAATTGAGAGTTCAGAAATAAACCTTCACATGTATGGCCAATTGATTTTCACAAGGGTGCCAGATCCATTCGATGGGGAAAGAATAGTCTCTTCTACAAATGGTGCTGGGAGAACTTGCACGCCTATGCAAAAGAATGGAGGTTGACTCCTACCACACACCATATACAAAAATCAACTCAAAATGGATCAAGGACCTAATGTAAGAAAGAAAACTATAAAGCTCCTAGAAGAAAACATAGGAAGCATCTTCTGGACCTTGTGTTAGGCAATGGTTTTTTAGACTTTACACAAAAAGCACCAAATTGGGTTCTTAGACTTGACTCCAAAAGCAGGAGCAAAAAAAGAAAAAATAAATGTTTATCCATAGAATATATGGAACTTCATCAAAATTGAAAAGTTTTGCATCAAAGGACTTTATCATGAAAATTTTAAAAAGATAACCTACAGAATGGGAGAAAATATTTTGAAACCATGATCTATCCAAGAAGAATTTAATATCCAGAATATATAAAGAAATCCTGCACTTCAACAACAAAACCACAACCAACCAAATTTTACAATGGGCAAAAGACTTGAATAGACAAGACATTTATCCAAAGAAGATATTTTAATAGCCAGTAAGCACAAGAAAAGATGCTCAACATCATTAGCCACCAGGGAAATGGACAATCAAAACAAAAATGAGATATTTCACACCCACTAGAATGGCTATTATTTAAAAAATGGAAAAATAGCAAGTGTTGGAGAGACTGTGGAAAAATAAGAACACTCATTCATAGCTGGAGGGAACATAAAATGGTTCACCTGCTGTTGAAAATTAAGTATAGAATTATACTTACAGATTCAACACAATCCCAATCAAAATTCCAATAGCCTTCTTGGCAGAAATGGAAAAGCCAGTCATCAAATTTATAGGGACAGGTAAGGGGACCCAAACAGCCAAAACTATCTTGAAAAAGAACAAACTTAAAGGACTCGCAGAAAGTTAAGTATAGAATTACCATATGACCCAGCAAACCCACTTCTAGGTATATACTCAAAAAAATTGAGAGCAGGGACTTGAAGAGATATTTGCACACTGATGTTCAGAGCAGCATTATTCATAGTTGCCAAAAGATAGTAGGAACCCAAGAATCCATTAACAGATGAGTGGATAAATAAAATGTGGTATAACCATACAATGGAATATTACTCAGCTATAAAAAGGAATGAAGTTCCAATTCACGAAATAACATGGATGAACGTTGATGACAACACGTTGGGTGAAATAAGCCAGTCACAAAAGGACAAATATTGTGTGATCTCACTGATATGAAATAATTAGAATAAACAAATTCATAGAGTCAGAAACTCCGATACACGTTACCAGGGCTAAGGTGGCAGTCGGGAATAGGAAGTTGATGTTTAACTGGTACAGAGTTTCTATTTAGGGTGATGAAAAAGTTTGTACAAAGAATGGTGGTGAAGGTAGCAGAAGACTGTGAATGTAAGTAACACCTCTGAATTATATATTTGAATGTGGTTAAAAGGGGAATTTTCAGGTTGTATATATTTTACTAGAATAAAAAATTTTAAAAGCCACAAGACTATATGTTCTAGTTTGCTAATGCTGCTAGAATGCAAAACACCAGAAATGGATTGGCTTTTATGAAAGGGGGGTTATCTGGTTACACAGTTACAGTCTCAAGGACACAGTGTCCAAGGTAACACATCAGCAATCAGGTACCTTCACTGGAGGATGGCCAATGGCGTCCGGAAAACCTCTGTTAGCTGGGAAGGCAAGTGGCTGGTGTCTGCTCCAAAATTCTGGTTTCAAAATGGCTTTCTTCCAGGATGTTCGTCTCTAGGCTGCAGTTCCTCAAAACTGTCACTCTTAGTTGCACTTAGGGTATTTGTCCCCTCTTAGCTTCTCCAGAGCAAGAGTCTGCTTTCAACAGCCATCTTCAAACTGTCTCTCATCTGCAGCTCCTGTGCTTTCTTCAAAGCGTCCCTCTTGGCTATAGCTCCTCTTCAAAATGTCATTCCCACTGAGTTCCCTCTGCCCGTCAGCTCATTTATATGGCTCCACTGATCAAGGCCCTCCCAATGGGCGGGCCAACACTCCATGGAAATTATCCAATCAGAGTCATCACCCACAGTTGGGTGAGGCGCATCTCCACAGAAACACTCAAAGAATTACAGTCTAATCAACACTGATAACGTTTGCCCAAACAAGACTATATCAAAGATAATGGCATTTGGGGGACACAATATATTCAAACTGGCACACTATACAACCCAAATAGTGAACCCTAATGTAAACTGTGGACTATAATAGTATATTTATAATAATATTATTTCATTAATTGTAACCAAGGTACCATACTAATGCAAATTGTCAATAATAGGAAAAACTGTGTGTATGGAAGGGTTTATGGGAACTCCGTATTTTCTGCATGATTTTTCTGTAAATCTACAACTTCTCAAATAAAAATAAACTTTTTTAAGTGAAAAAAAGAAACTACCACTTGTTAAATTTTTGTTAATATTAAAGAAGAACATTCATAATTATCAGAAAGGGCTATTAAAAATACTTATCAGTGCAGCTGGATTTTCTTCAGATACTTCCAATAAAACAATACAGTGCAACAGATCAAATGCAGAAGGAGATATGAGAATCCAGCTGACTTGTATAAAGACATTAAACATTATTTGCAAAAATATAAAACAATGCTACTCTTCTCACTAAATTTTCTGTTTGGTTTGGGGAAATACTTCATAAAGAATATGTTTATTGTGTTAACATGAAGTGGATTCATTACTGCTGTTTTAAAATAAATTACCAAATAAATATTTTAACATTTCTCAGTTTAAATTTCTAATGTAATAAACATCGACAGATGTAACCCACATACCTAAAGCTCATTGGGGTCCTCAATAATTTTTAACAGTAAAAGGATCCAGAAACCAACAAGTTTGAGAACCACTGAACAGTTATGACGGTGGGTTGACATCTGTTCACATGTCTACCCGAGGCAGCACCCTGAAGACACGGAGTGTGCTTTTCCATCTTTGTATCTCTACTACCAAACATACTGCTTGATGCATAAATACAACTTTATTATCTTACAGAGCTGAAGGTCAGAAGTTCTAAAACGGGTGGGAAGGGCTGTGTCCTGTCCAGCGCCTCTAAGGGAGAATCTGTGTCCTTGCCTTCAGCAGCTCCTAGAGACTGCTCACGTTCTGTGGCCCGTGGCTCCACATTCCAACGTCTGCTTCCATCATCACATCTCCTCTGACTCTGACCATCTTGTCTCCCTCTTATAAAGACCCTGTTGATTACTTTAGACCCACCTGTATCATCCAGAGACTCCCCCCATCTCAAGGTCTGTAACTTAATCACATCTGCAAAGCCCCTTCTGCCATGTGACATAACACAGTCACACGTTCCAGGGATTCAGACGTAGACATTGTGCAGGATCGTTATTATGCCCACACAGTCATGCACTAAGATAATGCCATCAAAACAGAGAGAAAATACCCTACCGTTTCCCCCAGCTTTTATGATCCTTCAGATCAGGAAGAAACAGAGAAATGATTACCTCTGGGAGGGCAACTGGGTGGCCTCAGACAGAAGTGGGAGGAGTTTATCTATTCTATTTATTAACAAACATTATGTGTCCTTAACTATGTGCCAGGTACTATTTCGTGCTTTCCAAATATTAGCTCATCAATCTCATAACAATCCTAGACCATTCTGCAGTTGCAGACACTAGGCATGGAGAGGTTACGTGACGTGCCCAAGGTCACACAACTGGTAATTTCAGGGGTGGAGGGAGATGGGTAGAACCAGGACTTAAACCCAAGTTTTCAGGCTCAGTGTCCACGTTCTTAACTGCTTTACTATATAGCTTAGGGGGACTTATTTATCACTGTTTCACCTTTTATACTTCTGGAATGCTGCACAATGCACATGTATTACTCATCTGAAAAATTAGAGACTCTGTCAAAATGTAGTCGTCTCCAGAAATGAAAGCCAAAAAGAAGACATCATACTTGGTCCTTCCTGAGGTCCCAATTCCAAAAGGAGAGCTGAAAAGGAGATGTCCCAGTTCCTTCACGTGGAGGAATAAAGTCAGGAACATTATTCATTTTTAAGCCCATTACAGAAGGAGAACAAAAATGGAAATGTGGACAAGCATCATTTGGCAACCAGTACTCATAACATCATAAGAACAGTTAGATCTATTTTTTTTTTCTTTATGTAACAGGCCATAAAGTTTTCTTTTTCCAACAGCTAACACAGTTTCACTAAACTGTTCCTTCATAGAGATCTGACTCACTCTGCATTTGAAGACAATATTTGCATCCAATCATCCCAAACTCTCAAGTAGCTATTAAAAATGACACATCCAACAGAAACTTCATGCAGTGCACGTAAGAGAAATTCTGTAGATTCTCACCTGAAAGAGACACCTGTCTTTAATGTTAGGGAGACAATATAGGGTTGGTTTGGCTCAAAATGCTGGCAAACTTTATTTCTACTTCTCCCTACACCTTAACATTGCTTTGTCCTCTTTGTTGTGGGATTTTTCCTCACCCACCATCAGCCATCCCTGCCACAGCCATCTAAGCCCCTAAAAAAGGACCTGTGACATATGGCATATGACTTTACAATGCTGAGGAGCATGCACATTTTATAAGGGATCTACAGTAATTCATTCATTTGTTCTTTCTACAAAATAGTTTTTTGAGTCTTTATATTATAGGAGACGTCTGGCCATTAAAAATAAAGAGTTTAAGGGCCAAAGGAATGAAGCTATAATGGTGGAATAATGGAATAGAGTTGATATTTAGGGGCAGATATCTACCAAGAAGTTTTTCAAGCTACACTACAGTGGTCATGAAATGACCAGACACATTCTTCATGTTATACAAGGCGGAGAAAATAAATAATGCAATACTTAGTAGTTCGCTTTTTTTTTTTTTTTCTGATATACACATCATGTTATAAATTCCTGGAATTCAGGGTTTTCTATAATTCGGACCCGCCTAGTTTCTGACCTTCCTTTTGGTTTTACCTCCTCACCCACCAGAGCCAGGAGACCGCTAGCTTCTGCCTCTGGATCCCAGGCTCCTTGCCTTCCCCTTCAGCGAACCCTCTCCCCCAAACACCCCAGCAGGTCCTTACTGTCCATCTGTGGTGCTCAGATAAAACGCTATTTCTTCTGATTGTCATGCTGGGAGCTTCCTGCCTCTCCGACCCCCTTGCTCTAACGAACTGAGAAACCAGAGAATTCCACGTCCGAGGGGGACCTATAATTCTTTTTATCATAAAGTCTGCATTTTTTTAAATTTGTATTTTGAAATAATTTCAAACTTACAGGACAGTTGCAAAAATAATATAAAACCAATACAGAGAACTCCAAAACACCACCCCTTAGATACACAGATCCACCAATCTTAACATTTTACCACATTTGCCATATCATTCTGTCCATCTGTTTGTTTCTTTGTGTTTATCTATCTTACTTCTGAATATTTACCAGGTTATATACATCTTGCTCCTTCAACACATAATATTTCCATATACATTTCCTAAGAATAAAGATATTCACTTATGTAACTACCATCACACAGTTGTCAAGTTCAAGAAACGCACTGTTACCAAGCTTACAGTTTATACTCCATTTTTTTCATATGTCCCAATTATATCCTTTTGAGTCTTTTCTTCTCCATTATTATATCCCATTCAGGATCATGTACTGTATTTGTCATTTTTCTGGTTTTTTTTTTTTAAACCATGAATTATTATTTACGAGTGTTTTGAGATTAAAAAGCAATGTCTAATTCATCTTTATGTACTTGTAATGCTCAACAAAAAAGTAGATATTCTAATAATATCTGTTAAATAAACAAATAAATAAATGAATGACAGGGTGAGTAAAGGGAATCAAGTTCCTGAATAAAACTTGATTACTAAGGAAATAAGTAGCCAAGGACCTTAATTCCCTCCGCTGCTAACAGAAGGCCATCCGCTAACTCTCACTGATGCCATTAAAAACTACCTTCAGCACAGTTATAAGGAACTAGTATTTCTGAGACCAAAGTACTGTGTTTTGGAAACTGGTATTTCCCAATCAGGTTTTTTTTTTTTTTTTAAAAAAAAAAAAAGGTACTAACCATCTTTAGGAACACTCATATGTTTCTACATCTGGGAAGGGAATCTGGGGTGTCAGACAGACAGACCCAGTAATACCACTTTTACACACAAACGGAACATTCTCCTAGCTAAATGCTGTTAGTCATCCTAAACCAGGCCATGGATGCCAAAATTCCCTTACTCTCATAAACAGGAAATAAGTGGGTATGCCACATCAGAGCTGGCCCTATAATTCTTTCCCTTGGTGAAAAGCTGTATAATGGACACATACATTCCCAAGGGCAATTCTTTCCAAAGAGCAAATTTGCATCTAAGTGGCTACTGGTAGCTTGAGACTCTATACTACTCAAACATCAATTTAAAAAGAGAGCAATTCAAAACAGGGAGGGTGGGGGGAATAAAAAAAGAACCTCAGGCCACAATTACCTCCCTAGTCTGGTAAGCATTTGCCGGGTTTATATTGTCTAAGTGGCCATTTCTATTTTGCCTCCTGTTACATATACCCCCAAGTCTAACAATGCAGTATTAATCGCTCTTTATAGATAGAGGATACATTAAGGCTATAACAAGTTCACTGTTTACATGAAGAGTCTATTCTAGAACTCTTGAGACTCTCCAAGAGCTGTTGGAATTTTTCAAAATATGACATACACTAGAAAAGGGATTCTCATACATAAATTACCAATACAGCATTAACAGAAACTCAGTGTAGACAGGTCTGGCATGTCCAAACCCTTCAATGGTGGCCTTGTTTGCTCAAAAATAACACTGGCCTCTTTGGGGTAATTCCAGCGGTAAAATTAATTCTCTCTGTAAAAAGTCCTTACAGATGATGCTTTCTCTCCAGTCCAATTCAGCCCATAGACACTTCTGTCTTTCTACTGTGGATAACTAGAAAAGAAATTCAAAACCTTAAAAGCAACACTCAAATGGCCACTTACTTCTCAGGAAACGAAGGAACTTAATATTTATCAATGCTCTGTGTGTATCTGTCTACAGCGCTTCACGGAATGTCGCAGGGACACTGTAGCGACCCTGGTGACTCCTGCAAGCCCCTTGTTTCTTAGTCTACCCCATCTGTGGAATGTGAGACTGTGTCTCCTGAGGGTGGGTGAGGAATAAATGAGGTGATCTAGCAAGTAACTGACCACTCGAGGCTAAGAGCTGACTGAGTGGATAACAGCAGACAATCACAAAAGCTATCCTTGGCTGAAAGCCTTACACACACTATCTCACCGAATCCTCAAAACCTTGGCCTGGAAATGTTCAGAAAAGGTTAAGTTCTGCTGCTCAAGTTCAAGCCACCACCTTTACGGAAGGGCTGTGTGAGCCAGCCCTCCCTACCCTGGGGCGCTCAAACTGGCTCAGGAGACTGAAGGTCACAAATATATATTTGGACACCTGGCCAAAAGCAAACATAGACGGGAAGCCCTGAGCTAACGTAGCTTGCTCCTGGGGCCCAGCAGGGGAACTGATAAATGTTCACCCTGGACATTCAAGATACGACCAAAACAATTGATGAAGGCCGCCTTCTTTCGCCACCATTTGATCTTCTTGAAGTTCCTACAGAAACAACAGGGCTTCCCTTCCAGAGAGCCGGCTGTTTGGTTTTTCTTAACAGGCAGAAGATTGGTTTCATGAAAAACAAACAAGACCTTTCTTCATTTCTAGTACCAGGTTCTGGAACTACTGAGGGAAGGGCAGGCTGAGAAGTAACGACTACTAAGCGTAATTCAAAGTTACAGTAAAAATTGTTTTCCAAAGTCATTTAAATTATTTTATTTGTGTAACTTCATTTTTTTTTTAGTAAGAAAACAAGATTACTGTTTTCTAATGTATTGCAAAAGCAAATCAAAGTAATTTTCAATAAACCATGAAGTTGCAAATGACAGGGGAGAGAAGGAAAACCATGTTTTCAGGGTTCCTGCTATGACAGGAGTTAGGCTGGACATGTCACAGATGTTAAACTTGCCCAACCCCACAGTGACCCACTGAGGCAGAGGTCCCAGACCTCATATTCCAGATGGAGAAATCAAGGCTCCATGTCTTCGTTTGGATTCCCCCCAAAGTAGACTCATAGCCAAGGGCTTGGGTACCATAGTTTATCTGGGAGGTAACCCCAGGAGGCACAAGTGAGAGAGTAGGGGAAGTGAGACAAGAATGGAAGGCAAGCCCAAAAAAGGGGTGAAAATGAGGTACTATGGGCAACCAGGGCTCAACTCCACAGGGGCCTTAGAATTGTCCTTCCCAGGGACAGAAGGGAAGGACACCTCCCCGGCCGAGGGCACCCCCTTAAGGTCACACGACTTTAAATGGCAGCTGAGGACTTGAACCCAGACAAAGCCTTTGTGCTTTTCCCCACGCCATGCTGCCCCTTAGTGTTTCCATTAAGTGGAGGCTCCTAGTGTGATCATGACGGACAAATGAAAAAATCACACTTTCTACTTTCAATTTCCCACCTACCCATCTTTTATTCTATTGTCCCCCAATCTTAAAAACTAGCAGTTTTTCTTCTGAGATATTCACCCCCAGGCATTTAACTGCTTTCCCAGGCCACCCAACTACCTGCAACACACACACACACACACACACACACACACACACACACACACACACACACACACACACACACACACACACACACACCACATTTGCAAAGGGTTTGAGGAAGCAGCTCATGGTGGCTGTTTTGTTTCCCACACAAGCACATTACAATGGAACAGCAGCCTGGAGCTGAGCAAAGGGGACAAACAAATCGCTGTGGAAAGCGATTCACTCCCAGAGAACACACAAGCAGGCCAGCAAACCAGGAAGCGGTCAGTCGGCCCCTCCGGGCTTGTCTGGGGAAAGGAAGTGAAGCAGCCCCTCGGCAGCTCGGAAGACCAGTTGTGAGAAAGTTCTGTCACCATCTGAACAGCTAAACCATCTGTACACACAGACCAGTATTTCTCAAGTCAGTTACACTGGCTGAGGCCTTCGGAATGGCTCTCTTGAACGAGTAACATCACAGATCTCTAACATAACCAGGACCTCCTCTTTATTCTGTGCCCTTGCAAAGAAGTGTTCAGCAAGCTTAACTGACATGCTTGATCCTTGGGATTAAAGAAAAAAGGTAAATTTGCCCCTTTTGCTGCTTTCCATAGAAATTCATTGCCCCAAGTATCAAAAGTATTATAGATTCTGCAGTGATTTTATTATGATGATAAAATGCATGGAGATATAATACAAGTGGGGAATGGATCCCTCAAGAATAATGAATCCAAGGGATGGACACACATACGTGTATTATGTGAAACACTCAGGCTGCTACTAGCAGCCCAGGGTGGCTAAATGATGGCCCTAATATTGGACCAGGAAATTAATTAGCTCCATCATAATTTTTGTTTTATGACTCTCACTTTAACATGCCAATAGTCCATTTAATGGTATTTTAAATTGGAGTAAAGCCCCAAGAGAGGAAGGGAAAGCACTATTCTTCTTATTGAATTACAAATCTTTCAATCTGATTTTTTAACTCCAAAAATGACCCAATAAACTTGCTTTACAATTAAATCCATCCTGACAACTTCTCTTCAGTGTTTTCCATTCATTTTTGGAAATCATGCTGAGATTTCAAATGGAAAGCCCTTATCCTTGTAATTAAATGTAAAAATTACTTTGTGGGCTTCCAGGGTAAAGACCCCATGCTCAATGCCCTATGGGACTTGACCAACATTGAGACTCCAGAGGAGAAGCTACACAGTTTTCAGTATTAGCCAGACCCTCTAATTTACTGGGCTGCAATACCTGAAATACGCATGAGTGATAAGCTCAGAAATTCAAACCAACGATTTCCTCATACGGAAATTTTACCTTGGTAAAAATACACTGACATACAGTTTTCCACTTGTAGGCTTTTAGAAAATTTTAAAATTCAGGACCTATATTAAAAGTTTACACTTCACTGAGGAGGTAGTACTGAATGAGAGATGTAAAGAACCGAACTGCATCAGCTATTTTAAGAGCCTGATAGATTATTCCAAAATGTTTTTTGCCTTAGATTCAGCTGGAATTAAATCTTTCAACTTTGGCATTTATGCTAGTTTTCATCTACCTTCAATCACAGAGCAATTGCGATAGTAAACGTTGCATGTGGTTTTCCAACATTCTGCGATTTTAAAGAATGTTATTTGGAGAAAAAATCATTATTTTCTATTTTCATGAAATTACTGTAATTACTAAAATGCATGGAATTCTGGCGAAATCTACTCAGTTGGCATCTGTGTTCATCTCCGAATAAATGAGAAAACATTCTTTGAACAGATTAAATAATCTATGTTTGCAAGCAAAATTACAGCCTGATAATATTAGCTATTGATAGCAGCAATGAAGAAAGGAGAAAGGACAAAGCCTTACCATGCGCCGTATTCTTCTTAAAGTTATCCAAGAATTCTTCCAGAAGCTGGGACTGGTTAGGAGGGGGCAGCAGGCCCTTCTGGTCTGTGGAGAAGAGGTCACTGTCTGACCAGGAAGTGTACAGGGTTCCTTTTGAGTCTGGGGGACGGGCCAGCAGAGTGAGCCCCACGCTCTTCTCGGAAAACAGGGCCTCCATCTGCTTCAGGTTCAGATCAGACACGGCTTCCCCGTTTAAGGTCACGATTTCACTGCCCTTTCTCAGCCCTGAGAACAAGGAAGGGGAAATCATGGGGGGGGGGGGGAGGATTTTTGAGAATAGTATTTTAAGAAAGGTGTAAAAATCCAACTGTCTACTTTCAGGGACTGCTTTGTTTGCAGCTTTCTTCAAAGAAAGCAACAAAATGTCTAATATTTAGCTGCCACTGATAACAAAAGGAATTTCAGCTCTCTCAAGGCTAGTGTTATGGGGACTCCTTTGAAAGGGAAACAATTGGGAGCCACACAAATTAATCCTTCTTCTATTTATCTGATGTTAAATACCCTGGGAAATAACATTTGTTTTATCTGTGTCTGTCCACTTCTCACATGCTCTTTCTCCCTCCCCGTCTTTACATATACATATCAACTCTCTATGTACTTACGCTCTCTCTCAACACACACTGGTATACACACTTCATTCTCTTTCTCTATGTGTATGTATAATTATGCATTCTCAAACGATGACGTTTTGTTTCTTTAAACGTCTAGGAGAAACAGTTTTCTGGCAAAACCGTAAGAAGAAAACTTCACTAGCAAGCCTACATTCCAAAGTTTCCAATGAGGAAAGGACAGTGGCCCTCTCTGACTACAGAGGCAACACAGACCTTCTCCATATGCCAAGCCGTCAAGGAGAACGTCACTTATAAATATTCGGCTAAGATGCTGATGGTCGTCCACTTGGGCTGTAACTGCAAATCCTAGGAAAGAAAACAAAAGGGGAGAGAGTGAGCAAGTAAATTCACCACTGTCATTAATTTCTCCACCCCCATCAGCTATATTTCCCGGAACATCTATTCTCATGAGTACGGTATGTTGAGAAAGTATAAATTGCAACAATTTTGAAAGCACACATGTATAGCAGGAGCAGTAGAAGAGGAACATGTCAGCTCTGAAGGTTTAAGAAATAGGTGTGCACAACCTTATTCACCATTTGAGGCTGATAACTAATTTTGTTGAAACAAATTAAATTCAGCTCAATAAATATTTGTTGAGCAAGAACCATGTATGGGGTTAGGTACTCTAAGAAGGTGGGAAAATGGGAGGAAACAGTGTTTGCCCCAAGTGTAACTCAACACAAATCCCAGTGAGATGCCATCTTCTCCAAATGTATGTCCAAGGCTTCAAGAGAGCCTTCCTTTTCCTTTCAGCATTTGGGAGCTCACGTTTCCACACGTTGGTCCCTAACAATGGGAGTTTTGGAGCGCAGCAACAGCGTCACGTTCCCAGATGTTGCCTCTGAGCCTCACACAGAGCTTGGCAGACCCTCATGCAGTCATCCATTCACTCAAAGAAGTCCACATACAAACAAAGACCATGCAAAGTAGAGTAAAGGTCAATAAAAGTGCAGACAAAATGCTAAGCAGGTTTCAAAGGAAAAACTAGCAAATCATTTGGTTCAGAACATTACATTTATTAAAAAACAAAGATCAAATATAAAAAGGAAACTAACATATTATAAATAATGACTAGCCTTTGATCAACCTGAATCATTTTAAGGAAAATAATTATGTTGTATCAGTACACTTGAACACAAATATTCCTTCCGGAGGCATTTATCAATCCTTATCTAATTGAATTCATGTGGTAAAAGATAGAATGAAAGATAGATTGTGAAGTTTAAAAATTTTTCATGGAGCAGACTCCATAAACAGCTTTGAGCCAAGTTTAAATACAGACGAACAGAAATGCAAGAATTAAAAACTGTGAAGTGATTTTGGGTAATGCTGACCCGTAACTGTTAAACTCAAGGAAGGAAGAGATAAGTGAACCTGAAGCATTCAGATAAGGCTTCCTCAAGAAAGTCAGACTTTTAGTTACTTCTTAAAAGATCAGTGGGACTGATGATATAAGCAGAGAGGAGGGCTTGGGGGAGTGGGTGGTGAAGAACAGAAATCCAGGTGGGCAAAAGTAAACTATGAGCAAGGACAAGAGAGATGAAAGGAACCGACATACAAATCATGAGTTATCAGAACAGCACCTGGCACAGTAAATTCACTGTAGGTGTTACTAACACATTATCTCAAATTTCTCATCAATTTTTTTATTCATTCCTTTTAATTACTTGGCAAATCCCCAAAGAATAACACATATCTTTTTAGCCTACTAATAAAAATAAATAGAAATAAAGAGAAAAGAAGTTCAGAGTTAGTGTTGTATTTTTTGAAAATGTGAGCGTAAAGAAAAAAAAATGTCATGTCCAAAGATACTGGGAGCAAACAGGAAGAGCTGAACAAGATAACCCTCTGATAAGGGGTGTCTGTCTGCTTACCAAAGTCAGACACACTTCCAGTCTTAGTAAGCTGAACATCGTAAACGTTTAGCGGGAAGACTTCTATTTCATCATACACCTAAAACAGGTGAAAACAACACAAAAATCACAGGATTTGATATTACGGTACCTCCGAAAATTATGTTAACACTTTCCTCATAATAAAACAGGGAATCTGTTAATAAGCTACCCTTTACAGGGGCTGTTTCTAAACTGGATGCCAAATTTAAACAGAATCTCCCCCCAAACGGCACTTCTTTTTTTATTTCCCTTCTAAAGACAAAGCCCACTTACCTGTTCTTGCATATATTCATAGGGGGCAGGAATACAGTACTCGACATTTTCATCCACAAACTTTCGAAGCTGCAGGCCATAGTGGCTGGGTTCCAACTGTCTCATCTGTAAAGATAAAGAAAGTTATTCAGCTTTTAAATGTTCTAAGTTCACCAGTGTGCAGCAGGCTTATTAAAAATAGAAGTAGAAATTTCTAAACCGAAATACTGTATCTAGTTTGCCGAGTTAAAACCTAGGTAAGAGCTCAAATGTGCAAAAGAGAAAAGTAAGGACAAATACTTATTTTTAAGAAGGCTTTCTCTAAATGATACTGCTTCTCACTAAAGGCAAGAGATGCATTTTTTAAGGGATTATGGTACAATATATCTGATAGCTGAGTATTTTCCTACGATCTCAGCAAGTGGTGTCTCTTTATATATATTGACTTCAAGTTGTTTCCCATTACTAGAGAAATTTGTGAAATCTGAAAAATTTCCTCTGCTACAGACTTCAGAATTAAGAATTTCCTACTCCAAAAAGCTTGCAAGAGGAAAACATGTACACACACGAACACATACATACATAAACACCAACAGTCGTATTCTCTCTATCTCTTTCTCCATTTACATTTTCAACAGTGAGAAATTACTCAGGCTTATGCTCTGAGTTTAATTGACCCACCACTTCCAACAGCTCTACCACTTAGAAAATTTATCGTTTTAATACCTTTTACCACTGATAGAACAACGCTGTGGTTGTCTGAATAAAAGCCTCATTATCATGGAGTAAAAGGAAATTAAGATTGTAAGACTCTAAGCTATATATATAAATCTATAGTATCCCAAGGCTTCAAGTCAAAGTGACAAAAAAAAAAAAAAGACTAAAATTAAACATTTTCCACATCTATTACATGTACATGGTATAACTGACAAAAAAACACATAAATAATAGGGGAGGAAAAGGGGTATGGTGTGGAGAGCCGTCTCCCGGGACGGGCATAGCGCATGCGCTGTAAACCTGCTCCAAAGTCCCCCCGCCCATCGAGTGGTGCCAAGATGGCGCCCACATCCTGCTTCCGGCTTCTGATGTATGTAACCACCCGCTGTATTCACCAATCATGCTTGTGTGCGTGGCGTTAGCCCATTGGATACACGCAAGGTTTATAAGAAAGTTCCCGGGCAAAGCTCGGGGAGACAGCCCACAAGGAGCCGTACCTGACGGCCGCATCGAGGTTGTTCTCCCCCGAGGTGTCTCGCCCCGGGTGGAACCTGTAAAGATGATGATTGCCTAGTCCCATTAAAAGTTTATCTGCTTTACCACCGCGAGTCCTGAGTGATCACAAGTGCTCCGGGTAAGACGTTGTCCGCACCCTCTCTCCCCTTATCTCTCTGGTCCCCATCGCCGGCCGACCGAGGACTCGAGGCGGGGCGGAGAAAGCGCCAGACAAGTGGTGGCCCGTACGGGGAACTCATTCGCGTTCCCCTCGACCCGACGGAGACGTGCTCCCGGGATCCGTGGTTTGACCTCCGCGACTGATCACCGCGAGAAGGTAAGCACCCCCTTTCCATACGAGGACTAGGGCCCGTGGGCGTTCAGGTAGCCCCGGGGACTCGGAAGAGCTCTCCGAGTGATTAAGAGATAGTGCCGACTGCAAGCATGGGGCAGTCTGAAAGTTCACCCCTATTAACCCCCTTAAAGACCCTTTTGAAACAGCGGGGTATCTCAGTTAAGAAAAGTTCTCTCCAGCGATTTCTTGATGATGTGGCCACTTTTGCCCCCTGGTTTCCTTGTTCTGGCAGCCTTAATCTGCCCTCTTGGATGAAACTTGGTCGTGATATAGACCGAGCGCGCCAAACGGGTGTCTGTTTGGACCCGATTCTAGTCCTTATATGGGAGACTGTTAAGGGCCATATCGCTCCCTCCACGTCACAGTGGAAAGGCCCTGACCCGGTGCTCGGCTGGGCCGGAGGCTCTGTTTGTGTTTTTCCCCAGGAACCAGGACGTCAACCAGTGTGGGTTCCGGAAAGACTGGTGGGAACCGTGGCATCACCTGGGGAGGCCGGGGAGCAGCTGTCAGAAACGCCAACGAATATACGGCCTGGGCCATTGGACCAAGCCTCCGGCCTTCAGGGACTTGAGAACATTAGGGAATTGAAGCCTGTTAATTTCGACCTTTCCACACTGGGCGAGACTGTAAAAAATCTGTGGGACCAAGTCACCTCTTGGTTCTCTTGGCCCAATTTGACTAATTGGATTCTCTTGATGGTGGGACTATTGGTGGGATTAGTCATTGTTAAATCTTTGCTAGAACGCCTGTTTCAAGCGCGGCAGTACCGTGTTACCACTATGATGGCTATGTCCTCCACCTTTG
Source organism: Choloepus didactylus (assembly GCF_015220235.1). NCBI lineage: Eukaryota > Metazoa > Chordata > Mammalia > Pilosa > Megalonychidae > Choloepus > Choloepus didactylus. Next base: position 7,603,345 of record NC_051308.1, on the reverse strand, counting down.
ATACCCCCAACAGCGACCATTCTGATGGCCATACCCCATCCTGGCCGCCTCGGGCGGGGCACTCGGGAGCGAGGTTTGTAGCTAAGCGCGCAGCTATGTCCCGGGTATAACGGGCGACGCCAGCAGTCATAATTTTTGTCTCAGGTAGGTCCCTAAGGCAGAGTCATAGTTGTGGCCAGACTTGACTCTAGCCAATGCATAGGGACGCCTAGTGACACCTCCGACTCTGGTTAATGCTATCCCTGCCCCCGCCTTTGTCCCCCAGTTGCAAGGCAAAGCACTGCAGGGAGAGTCATGTTGTTTCCAGCTCACGGACTCTCCTGTCTCCATATGAGGTGAGCATTCTGGTCGGTGCTAGAGGCTCCGCCGCTAAATGGCTGAGACCTAGTCCAGACTCCCCAAAGCACCGGAACAAATTGTGAGCCATCTGGGTTCACGGGAGCACACTCATCACTGGGGACACTGGGTCGATATAAATAATAAAGGGGGAGATGTGGAGAGCCGTCTCCCGGGACGGGCATAGCGCATGCGCTGTAAACCTGCTCCAAAGTCCCCCCGCCCATCGAGTGGTGCCAAGATGGCGCCCACATCCTGCTTCCGGCTTCTGATGTATGTAACCACCCGCTGTATTCACCAATCATGCTTGTGTGCGTGGCGTTAGCCCATTGGATACACGCAAGGTTTATAAGAAAGTTCCCGGGCAAAGCTCGGGGAGACAGCCCACAAGGAGCCGTACCTGACGGCCGCATCGAGGTTGTTCTCCCCCGAGGTGTCTCGCCCCGGGTGGAACCTGTAAAGATGATGATTGCCTAGTCCCATTAAAAGTTTATCTGCTTTACCACCGCGAGTCCTGAGTGATCACAAGTGCTCCGGGTAAGACGTTGTCCGCACCCTCTCTCCCCTTATTTCTCTGGTCCCCATCGCCGGCCGACCGGGGACTCGAGGCGGGGCGGAGAGAGCGCCGGACAGTATGGGATGGTTTGGATGTTCTTTTCATTTCTTTTTTCTTTTTTTTTTTCCTTTATTTTGGAGAAATGAAAATGTTTGGAAATTGATTGTGGCAATGAACGTACAACTATACAATGATACTGTGAGCCACTGACTGTATATTTTAAACAGATTATATGGTGTGTGAATATATATCAATAAAATTGCATTTAAAAGAAAAAGATTTAAATCCAGTTTTTTAAAAAAATGTACATGGTAAAGAGTTGTCAAACTCTACACGCCTTTTTCATCAGTTCATCCTTGATGGCATTTTCTCTGAAAACTTAATATTTAAGCTCTACTATGCCACCTGGTGGTCCTAAAACCTTCTGCTCTGCTATTGCTGAATATATTTCATCCATCTCAGCAGGCTCTCTTTAAGACATATCAGATTCTTCCCCTTCACGTTCAAAATAAAAGCCAGTATGAATAATGAATAAAACATCCCCACATATCAATCTACACAAAGCAACTGTGACTGGTATCCAGTTATTACTCCTTGTTTACTCTAGAGAAACTTGGTAAAACTTTTAGTATTGAATCAAACTACTTCAAAGTTTATGCCACCTTCTTTCAGAGTACCACCTCTGAATTACCTGAATAGCAACAGACTTCACAAATATTCTAGATACATTATTCTAGATACATATAGAAATTCAGGAGCTCTGTTGGCTCAGGTTCTTCATGAAGGCAAGGGGTCATGACCTAAAAACTCACTCTTCCTAAGAGACTGCAAAGCAGAAGGCTAATAAATAAACATGTTAATTATCAAATAGGTTAATATTTTTCCTAGTGTAGAAAATGCAGATGCCATAGGAGTGCAACATCAATGATTATTTCTATTCAGAAGTAGCTTTCTGCAGCAAAATCCGTTACCTTGCATGCCAACGACAAAATATCTTCTACCCTGTGTTCTGGCTTGACCGTAACAGTAACTCCTTGATTATCCTGAAAATGAATATAAATCTGGATTTCCGCTGTTGAGCCACAGAGATGCAGAAGATCATCAACCTGTTTTTAGATACCAAAAGAAAACTCTGATGCATTTGATAAACAAATAAAGGAAACTGCTGAAACAACGTTCCTTTAAATTATGTCATATTATATAGCAATCCTGTTCTCACCCCGAATGTGTCTGGCTTCTCACAACCCCCTGGGCAGACATGCCCAGTGTTTCTGTACTCGTTTGATGAAAATGTAACTGAGGCCCAGGGAGGCTGGGTGGAAGTCTGCTGAATCCTCTTCTGGGTTGTACTCATTATGTCAGTTTGCTCTTAGATCATGTTCGAACACTCTCATCGATGAAGGGCCTATTTACTGCTCTAGAATTTTAGGTTGAGAAGGGACACTGTGCAAGCCACACCTAAGCCACAGTCCCTTCCCAATTTCCCAGGGAATCTCAAACAAACACTTGTCCATGGTCCACAGCCACCAACAAGCAACCACATCCTCACCTAAACTGCACTTCATTTAACCCAAGCAGGATTCTCCTCCCTGTAACCCATACTTGTTTTCAAAACTAACCCTAAACCTGGGGAGACCTTTGCTCTATCCTTCAACTATTTCACGTACACTCTTTAAAAATCATCCTTTCTCAAAGAACTACTCTAAATTTTCACCATCACAGGAATTCTATGATTTCATGCTAATATATACTTCTATAATTCATGACAAAAATATTTATTATTTTTTAAGCAACTCCAAAATGTTTTCCCCTAACAGACTCTAGCATTAGCCTGCTGGTAAAGAAAAGATTTTGGGATTTGAATTCACAAGACCGGATGTTCAAGTCACAAACCCTACCACTTAACTTGCTCCTGATCTGTAAAAGGGGGACATTATTGATGTAATTCCTTAAGTTTATTAATTAGCAATACAAGTCGTTGTGAGCAAAGAAGAGATATGAGAAACCCCTTACAAACCAGAAAATGTTACAAACTCAATACTTTTACATTATTATAGTCCACTCATGATACATTCAAATGATCATGTATGAATGATTTTTCTTTAAATTTCATGCATCTTCCTAGATGGGGTTTAAAAACTAGAATCAATACATTAAAAAAACTCAAAAGAGCACATTTAGGCAGAGTAAGGGAAGAATCAATCTTTCTGCATCATCATGTTCAAAATGTGGGGCTCAACTCTGGAATGACATTTCTGGATCTCTCACGGATCTGTCACTTTTAACACATTTTCCCAGAACAAACATCCCCTCACAAGTAAAGGCGAAAGAAAGGCGGATACAGAAGGAGCCCGGGGCCGGGGAGTCAGGGGAGCCAGCACGGGCTGCCCTCTCCTGCAGGGTCCTACCCTACACGGACCACGTTTTCATCCTGGGTTCCACCTCCCATCCCAGGTGATTCTGCTCATCTCTGCAGTTATTTCAACCTTGTGTGCCAGGTCAGAGGCAGATCGCGCTCATTCAGAATGGAGCTAGAGCTCCAGCAGAGGGCGCTGTGGAGCAGGAAACCACAGCAAGAGCAAGGCCAAGAGGAAGCCAATGTCTGATGGAAACTATTTCCTTCTGCACTTCTAAGGCAGAGCAGGAAAAAATGTGACTGAGGGTGGGCAGGTGGGGTGGGACACGAGAAACACAAAAATCACAACCATGTCTTAGCTGCTCTCTCGCTCCCATCTCACACTCTCCGAACAGATAGTATTAGGGCAAATGAAAGTCTTGACTTGCTTTCAGCTCTCTCACTACTTAGAACTACCCTCAGAGTTAAGTGCCATCGGGGGTGAAAAACGAAGCTCAGGAAATTTTAGAAACTTGCCACAGGTCACACAACCAATAACCGTGGCACTACTGCAGGAATCCGAAGCCTAAAATCAGGCTTGTGCACAACCATCATACCACGTAGAAATATCATCCTGGCAGTTACCTCCCCAGCAACATGGACCTGCCCCAGTTTCCCTGAATTTTCTCCACCATTCTGCTACATACACCAGTTTAACAGAGTGGTTCACCTGACACCCTTGTGAAGGTTAAGTTCATGTGTCAACTTGGCCAGGTGATAGTGTCCAGTTGTTTGGTCAAGCAAGCCCTGGCCTGATTGTTACTGTGAAGGTATTCATGGATTTAAATCATTGTCCGTTGATTGCATCTATGGCTGATCACATCCACAGTCAACAAAGGAGAATGCCTTCAGCAATATAAAGAAGTCTCATCCAATCCGTTGAAGGCCTTCAAGGAAGAACTGATGGTTTCAGCAATCATAAAGAAAGAAGAATTTATATCTCTATTTCAGCCAGCCAGCTTCCCCTGGGGAGTTCATCAAAACCTTCATCAGAATTCCCAACTGGAAGCCCTTCCTACAGAATTTGGACTTGCCCATCCCCATGGTCGTGTGAACCAATTCCTCCTAAAAAACTCATAATATTTATATATATCTAGCTTGTCAGTTCTGATTTCCTGGAAAACCCTAATACACCCCCCCTCCCAAAAGGAATAACCCTCTCCTGCCTCCAGACCTTTGCTCATTTCAACGGCCTCTGCTTGGTTTACCCTTCCCAAGCTCCAGTGCAGAAACCATCTACACCCTCCAATGTCATTTAAAATGCTACACCATTTTGTCTTTTATGGTTTCTTCTTATTGCACTTAGCAAACCTCATCTCACCTGACAGTCATTTTGAGGCTTGTTTCCCCTGACCTCCTGCTAGGTGATAAAGTGAGTGAAAGCAGAAACCCGCTCTTCCTCTGTTTCAATCCTCTTCAGCCCTTAACATGGGGCACCCAGCATTCTCAAGATACCCAACACATGGGTACTGAATTGAATGTAACTAGAAACTCACAGTCACAAATAGGCTTGAAAGGTAGAAGCTGTCCATTTTCAGTATCTACTTCAAATCAGTTTATACAGTTTCACGTTCTTAACACTCCCTAAAAGTTGCAAGCGTCAAGAAGTGAAACAGGTAGAAGATTATTGAAGGGGAACAGGTCCTGGACAAGAGAAAAAGTGTGTAGGTGAACTGAGTGATGGAAGGAAGGACAAAAGAAATATTCACATTGTATTCAAAGAAACAAGCCTTCGTGTCAACACCACTGTCAGGAATCATTTGCTGAGTCTGGACTCAGTTAACCTAAGATGTAGTGAATGAGAGAATGATAGAAGAGAAGAGAAGGTGCCTATCACAACCCAGGCCATGAAAGATTCACAGTCCCTCTCAAGAGAGCCATCAATGAAAAGTACCATGCAATTTTTTTCTGTGGCTAAGGCACACACACACACACACCACAAATGTGTGCAATAAAAGAAAGGCAATATTTGTTTATTCAAATGAATCACCAAGAATGTAGAATTCCTTAATTAATTAAAACTAGAAAAAGAAAACAGCTCCTGGGTGGTTGAAAACTTCACCCATATGGAGAGAAAATTGGATTGATTCCATTGATGTTATCACTCAAGAAGGGTCAAGTCTACCCAAGTTGAAAATTTACTTTCAACAAGTCAGACAAAATAGTCTCTTTTTAAAGCATCCTTTTTCATAAAAGTAATGGAGAATCCTGAAAATCAGCACAAAAGATTACTCCATCTGGAAATTCTTTTTCCCAGCTTATCCTTTTAAGGGTGCTAGATTAAATTAATCTTTGAACCTTTGATACATTCACCTGGAATTCCATGATTAGTTATTCTACCAAGATGGCACCCTACTCCTACTGCACTTCCTCCTAAAAAAAAAAAAAAAAGTTTTCAACTGGCCTGTTTCAAGGTTTTAACTTCCTGGAGAATACAATCTGAGGCAGTAATCATATAACAATATATAATAGGAATTTTGTGTATATTATATATATTATACATAATATAACAGTAAAAGAGTTTGGGTCAAATCCTAGTCCTATTGGGCTGGTTGTCTGATGTCTCTGAACTTCAGGTTTTTTTACCTTTATAAGGTATTACATACACCAGCATCACCAGGTGGTTAGGAGGCTGAAATGAGGAAGACATCTGAAGTCCATAAACTGTAAAGGGCGGTAGTAATGCAAAAGAACTTTTTTGGAGTCCAGTCTGCATTGCAGCGTTGTGTTGTACTAAGCACAAACCATCGAAATCAACAATGGACAGCCACTATAAATTGCTGCATGGCAGTCATCGCTTTCGGCATCTTAGAAAACCCTGGGGAGATGTGGGGGCTGTAGAGATTCAGATCACCTTGCAGCCAGCTCCGACTTGCCAGCCACAAAATGGGGACATCATCTCTGAATTGCAGTGATAGCTAATACCACAACAATGAACTAGTGACATTTGCAAATCACTTTAGCTCTCCTCGTGGGCAACGTCTACAGAAGCCCTCATTATCATTATTACATTAATGGTCCTGAAACCACATGTCAAATTACTCATGCTCAGTGTGCCACAAGGAGAGAAAATTGAAACTACGTGTGTTCTCACAGCAGATGCTTCTGGATCAAATGGCTTGTAATTACTACTTGGATCACTGTAGGCAAGTAGAGCAGCAACACCACAATCTAGCTGTCACAATCCGCCCCACACCACCACCGTTGCTTACAAAAAGAAAGTCTATTAGCAAGGGAGATGAGGAGAAGGCATAAAGGACTTACATGGCTCTTGATTTTCTTAACAACAGAAAAATGTCATAGAGGAGAAGGTGTTTATTTCCATCTTGGGCAGATGCCCAAGCATCAGTTGACATGAGAGGAAAACAAAGTCCTATCTGCCTGTGTGTGTGTGTGTGTGTGTGTGTGTGTGTGTGTGTGTGTGTGTGTACATACGTATATGCATGTATGGTTATGCAGCTTTCCATACAAATGATCTATTTAAATGGGCTACTGTCTATGGTCAAGAGTAAGTTGTTTCATTCATATTTTCCACTTAAGAAACCAACATTAGGGTATTCCCACTCCCCACCCCACTTCCCCCGCCCCAAACACACGCACACACACAGTTTGGAGCTAATGACTAATGCAACAATGCTTCATTCACTGTCTGCCACAGAAAGTTGGGACGTCCCAAGCTGGTTTTCCAGGACAGAGGCCAAGGCCCAGGAGCTGCCACAATCTTTGCAATGAAACTTCTGGAGTAACTGCTGTCCTGGGCCTCAGTGGGGGATTTGTTGTCCAATCTCCATAAGAAACACCTCCCTTCAAATGCTATACAGACTCATTACTACTCATCAAGGAGTACGTTATGAAAAGCTTTCATTTTTGGCTAGCCAAAGTGTCCTTAAAAAATGCTCAAATAAGACTGGCTTCATTCCAACCTTCACAGATTTCAGAACTGGGGTGACTCACGGCTGGACTGTTAACATGATGTGCCAATTAGAGTGGAATATTTAAAAATGCACAGGACCCCTCCCTCCTTCCTGTCAGGAATAACTGCTTCTCTATGCTACCCAAATGGACATAATAGACTTGCTGTATAAAAACAGACGGTTTGTGTAAGTTATAAATATTCTCCAAAAATGATTAGCAAAGGAACATTGGTAAAATACAATAATAATTACTCAACCAGCTATAGGCGGAATTGTAAGTCCCAAAGATATGAAAAACCAAATTATACCCTTAGTTCTATCGGCAATTTGATTTTAACTTATTTGAGTACTGAAGTAGAGAAATGATAGCTATACCATTAAAGTAGTCCTATAAATCAAAGAAATTTTTCCAGTATCCCTACACCAGGAGTAATGCTTAGTTCAAATAAACAGGGATAAATGTTTAGACGCATATGCTTTAAAAAAAGATGCAATAATTCTCACCCCTTATAGTGCTCATGGAACTTGTCTATTAAATCTCGAGAAAATCATTTGGTAATTTGAGCCTGATTTAAAAAGCACTAGCTTAACTTTCACCATGAATGGCTATTTCAGCAAATTTATTTTCAAAGTCCAACTTAAGTTCTGTTATAGAAAGTGTTTTCATGATATAATGCCTTAACTTTCAAAGTAAGTATTGTTATTTGGTGCTGGAAAAGATATGACCTCAAAATTATGGGCTTTTATTGCAGATTTCTTCCTGAGCATTAAAGAACTACATCTATGATAGACAAATAAGTAGCAGGCAAATTTATTCAGCAAATACTATGTACTTGGCAATATGCTATGGATTGGGAGTGCTTACATAACATAAGATACGCATAAACTATAAAGAGCAAAGTTCTTAATCACAAAGTAGCCTAGGAACATAACCTATATACCTGAAAATATGACCAACAGTATGAGGCAGTATACACCAAAAACCGAGTAAATAATGGGGATCCAATAAAAAAAAATCAATTAAAATCACTGGAGGAACATAGGATTTGATACGGATTTTGAAACAGGCTTTGAACATGTATAGAATTAAAGGGCAGGGAATGGAAATTATTTATTATGGAAAGTCTGCCATTTTGATGGTGGAATTTTTTAAACAGAAGGTTGGGCTCCATAATGAGTCAAATGTAGCAAAAGGAGAGCCCTGGTAACAGGCAGCTCCAGAAACAGGGTCTTCTGGCACCTGATAAGCCATCACACAACTGTCGTTTCTCCAGCTTCTTGATTCCTTGAGGATGAGAGGCGATGGGATCAGGGTTTTGAGCAGAGGGTTTCCCCAACCCATTCCAAGCTCATCCTTTAGGAAGCAGGACATCTCAGGAAGAGTGGCCAGCTGGGAGCAGGCTCAACAATAATCATAGCAGACCAAGCAGCCCTGGGGAGGTGCTCTGGGCAGATATCACAAGGGGAAATAGCAGTGGCTTTCTGGGTTGTGCATTTTAGGGTCACTGGAAAGTTCCTCATTCACATCCCTGGGACCTCTCACAGTGTCTAACCTTCCACCATTCCTCAGGTTTTTCAAACTAAATTCCCAATTCACTGAACTATCCTAATTAATTTATGAAACAACACTGCCTGATTCTCCAAACACACACGCAATTTGTCCAAGACTAATAAAATCAGGTCTTAACCTCCACAAGTAGCTTACAGCAAGGTTTGTTGGAAATAAAACACAAGATAAATGATTTGGCTGAAGAGAGCTCAGATCAACAGCCAGAAATACAGCTTAGGGGGAAGGGTGTGGGTTTAAGAAAAACACAAAAAGAAGAGGCAAGAGCACATCCGAACAGTCTTCACCTACTCCAGAATTTCTTTTACAAATAGTTCTGGAGTCTGTTTGGCCTTGGGTAAATCTGGTGATGGAAAAGGAACAATCTGTAGTCTGCTCCATGGAGGGCACTTGGAGATACCAAGTTTGCCGACACACAGCATGGAATGTACTATCTTTGTGAACATCCCTGACATCTGTGAAAGGAAATGCAATTTTGGAGTCTAAATTCTCAAAGGAGGGTAAGTGTTGCTGATGACCAATATCAATGGAAGATGCTATTATGACTTTAGGTTGGCCATGTCCCTAATTTTAAGATGGAGTTATCCTGAGTTTAGAAACCACCCAAAATAATTGGCATTCTAAGACTATCTCTTGTTTACCAAGTAGGATCCATTTTAGTTCTAAATTTATTTTCAACGGATTCATGTAAAGATTCTGATGTAGCATTCCTCACTCAACCTAGCATTTGCGTCATTAATGTAAAACAAGATGGCTGCCATCTGCAGTCAAACTTACCTCATTGGAATTATTGGAGTTTTGAGGTAGCTGAGTTCCAGAAAATCCATGGCTGCCACTTGAATCAAGTATCTGATAGGCAGGGGAAAAACAGACTAATGAAATGGTTCTGCAACATTCATTTGACAGCTAACCTTCCTCAGTTTTTAAAACATGAAGTTCTACAATACTCATTGGACCTTCGTATCACAGTGTGTCCTATTCACTATTCTAATACATTTAAACTTTGAACTCTAAAGAAACAGTTGTTTTTTTTCCTTCCCAAATATTTATATATTTTACTTTTCTACATCATATCTTATTCAAGTCCTCTTTGATGTTGCTTGTAACCAAGAAGCACCCATTTGTGAAGATGTGGAAAGGAACTCATAGTTGAGTTTGCAGAGCCACCAAAATCACTTAGGACTATTTTTTAATATGCATAGACCAAAGATTGAAAAGAAATATAGCTAAATATTAAAAACAGTTGTGTTTAGGTAGAGGAATTAGGAATAATTTCCTTTACCTTTTCCCACATTCATCATCTAGATTTTGTAACAGAATAATAGAAGTTAAAAAAAAAAAAAGGTCACAAACTTTAAGGATACCTGCTAAATCAACTCCACTTGGTTATATAAATATTGGCACTGTAATTAGTCTTCTTATCTTCTTAAAACATTGTTTCTACAAAATTATTTTATCAAGAAATATTATTTTGAGAACATTTACCACAAATGCTGGAAAAAAAACATATTAGGCTCACATAAAATTAGCTAAATGTCTATAAAGAAGAAAAAAAGCAAATTATCAAGTTACTTATCAAGTTTTCATTTAATTATATAGAACTACTTTAATTAAAGTCAGAATTGGCCTTAAGAGAATTATTTAAACTTATAGAAGTTCAATTCAAAAAACACGGACTCAGCATTAGCCAGTGTTTTATAGTACACTGCAATCTACAATGAAGAAGTCCTCATTTAAAATCGACAAATGATTATTCTTTACAAGTAGATTACATGTGGAATCCCAATTTTGAAATGGGATATCCTTTCCACTATATGTGGCCACATAACAGGGGTTTCCTGTGTTTTTGTTGTTTTTCAATCAACCAACAACCCCCTCTCCTGTCACCACCACCTTAACTGTTTCAGGACATTGACATGTCAAAGAAGTTGATGCTGTCACCATATTCATCTAATTCACAAAATAAGCAAGTAAATATCTACATAAAAATTGGAAAATAAGCTTCCTTAAATTGTGGTCGTCTGTTCCAGATGATATTGAAAGCCCCATCAGAATAATGGCAAACTTGTTAAAAAGAAAAAAAACAATAACTTCTTTGGACATTTCCCTATTTATGTATATTATCAAACATTCTCCCTTTTCACTTAATTTCACTTATCAGATCATGTGACAATTCATCTTCCCAACAGTCTTTGAAAAAATAATAATCCTAAAATATAGCAATCAGCAATTTAAAATTCATTATCAAATACTATTCTATAGGCATTATGAAATACTTCAGATATGCATATTCAAAATGTTGTGAAAGCAATTTGCTGTCCTTGGGTCACATTTTAGCAATAAGTGTCCCACCTATTTTTATTTGATAAAATATTAAAATAGCCCCCACTCTTCAAATGAAATGAGAAGCAGCAATTCCAGGGTTTGAGGGCACAGGTATAAATGAGACAACCTCCCCAAGTCTCAGTTTAGACAAAATGCCTATACTCAAGGTTGTTGTAAGGATTAAATAAGCAGTGTCTGCCGCTATCAACAGAATTGATACTCTGAAAAAGGCCTGGGGGAAAGATAAATGTAAATACTAGAGCACTGAAAAGTGTGGATTCATCTCTGATGATCCTTATTTTTGGGTTCCTGAGTGCTGTAGACATGAGCAAGGTGTAAAGACCTCTTTGGGAGTGCTGAGAAGCAATGCAGCAACTGGCATATTTTCATTTAGGAAAAAAGTCCATACTAAGATTGGATTCCCTTGAACCAACTTCTATCTCATTTCTAACAGGGGATGAACATACATGACTCACAGCAGGTTGAACAACAGGGGTTTCAAGAACGTCATTCTAGGTCTGTTGCCTTCCCACGCTGAGGAACTCACCTGGGTTATAGAAGGTCGTTTTTCCTTCCCTCTCTTTGCCAGGGTGTCCAACCCTTTTAATGAAGAAAAGATGCCCTTCTTATTTCTCCCCTGCTGGGTAAGTGAGAGTGTTCTTTTCCGGAGAGCAGAGTCATCCCTAGAACATATCTAATTTAAAACACAATTTTTAAAATCTTAAAGCTTGCTATTTGGGTGACAGATTTAAGAGTTGCTCTCACAAGTAAGCCTTTTGCTATAAATGTGTTCTGAACAATGCCAAAAGCTGCTACTAGTTTGGAATGTCAGAAATATACTCACCATCTTGATATCTCTTATCTGGATAACACAAATCAAGTTACATCCTTGAGTCCTCTCCATCGTGTGCAGCGAAGTTGGCAAAATAATCCACAAACCCCCAGGATGGGCCAGTGCAACCAAAATAGGAACAACTGCAGAAAACCCAAGTCGGGCTTTCTGCGGTTGACATAAAACAACCTTTAACTGGCCCTTTGATTCTTCACACCACTGTTGCCACGCCTCAGGGATTCCACCCTCCAGAGAGTGCAAGGTGGACCAGACATGAAGGCAGATGCAGATGCAAATATTTAACAGGTGTCCACTAGTAGTTGGATTCCAGAAACAGCAACAGAAAAACTGAGGACTCTAGAGCAGGAGGTCTCTGCCCTCCATCCCCCAGTCCCTTTGCCTCTGGGCAATCATCACTAGTTTCTGAGTTTGGCCACAGCAGAGATGATTGTCCCATGAACCTCCTCAGTTCTCCCTGAATGTCTGAAACAGCCTCAAGGAACTTACCAGAGCATGAAAAGAAGAAACCGACAAGACGCCCAGCCTGCCAAGGGCCAGCTTGGAAGGGCGGCTGGCTGCAGCCAGGAGACTTTTGGGGTTTGGTAACTCCCCGCCTTGTAGGCTGGCCAGATAGCAGCGCATCCTGAAGAGATCCATGTGAAACTTCTCCAGATTCTGCTCCCATTGCTGGATCTGTTGAAGCAAGAACAGAGGTGATTTAAATAAAATTAAAAAAAGAAAAAGAAAGTTTTCATGAGTCAAACTGAAAAACGAGATCCCGTTCGCAAATTTCAAGGAACACTTAGTTCTGACTGGAGTTGTGTGGCTTAAATTTGCCTTCCCTGCACACACCATCTCAAGCTTTCTTGCCAAAACACATCCAGTCATACAGTGCATCTCATCAGGATGCAGGCCAAAAATAAAACAAAAGCTGGAGGTCCTAAATGCAATGACACGTAAAAACGTCTCGACCTTTGGGGGACTTCAACACCCTAAATCATCCTGACTTAACACAGGCCCTCTAGGATGTGAAATTATTAAGCCAGTTATTTTACTTCATTTCACTTCCATTCACATTCACAGCCTTTGATCCTAAACTGGATAGCTGAATTGCACACAAACAGATGCTGGATAAATGAAGGAAGTGACTTCACGTATCTCTTCATTCTGGGTACATGACTCAAAATAGTAAAAAGCAAACGGACTTCAGGACAAATAGAGTTTTACTCCTATTTTAAGTATATTAAAAAAAACAACCACCATCTGTACATCTGAATAAAATTAAACCACATACAGCTGTTTACACAACAGCAATTCCTATGTAATGCTTCAAAACTGACATCACTAGTTGCTAAAGAAATAGAGTCAAACTCCGTGTGCCACTCTCCTTTCTTCCAAAGACGTCAAAACATGCTATGACATGCTAATTTAAAAATAAATTAATACATGGGGACAGGCTCCGATGACTTGCCAACACAGGATCTGAGTATTGAACCTGAAAGCTGGACTTCAAGCAGTCTTGAGAATAATCTCAAAAGGCGAGACCAGATCTGTAGCAAAGGCTTGTGACAAAAAGGATTCAATATGACAGTTCTGTTGTTTCATTCTCAACAGCCGTATCCCCAATTCTACCATGCTGTTTAGGACCCAAACTGATCCCAACCTTTCCCACTAAAATCTCCACATTAAACCTCAATTCTAGAAAGACTCTATTTTGAAGGATTTCCAACATTTAGCAGTATGTCCCCTTAGGTCTTTCCTCATAGGAAAGAATTTCAAATTCCTAGGGATTCTCCAGACCTGCTCCAAATTCTCTGTATTCTACTTTTTTAGGAAGGGCACTGTACAACTTTTCTGCTTGAAAAAAATATGAGGGCATCAGGATCTAAATGAATAATTGGCTGGTTCATCATTATTTGCCAGCAAAACATCAAACTCACAGAGTGAATTGAGGCAATCTGAATCTCCATACTGAATTTAACCTCACTTAAGAGTCTGGACACCCTTATTAGTGCTGTAATATCCTACTGGTGTCAGCCTTGAATGAATATCAAAATGATCTGTGGGCTTTTTTTTTTAAATTCAGTTTTATTGACATATATTCACATACAATACAATCATCCATGGTGTACAATCAACTGTTCACAGTACCATCTTATAGTTGTGCATTCATCACCCCAATCTATTTTTGAACATTTTCCTTACACCAGAAAGAATCAGACTCAGAATAAAAAACAAAAATAAAAAAAGAACACCCAAATCACCCCCCCCCATTGTTCATTCAGGTTTTGTCCCCATTTTTCTACTCATCCATCCATACACTGGATAAACAGAGTGCAATCCACAGGGTTTTCACAATCACACTGTCACCCGTTGTAATCTACATTGTCATACAATCATCTTCAAGAATCAAGGCCATTGGGTTGGGGTCTGATAGTTTCAGGTATTTATTTCTAGCTATTTCAATACATTAAAACCTAAAAAGTGTTATCCATATAGTACGTAAGAATGCCCACCAGAGTGACCGCTCGACTCCATTTGGAATCTCTCAGCCACTGAAGCTTTATTTCATTTCATTTCACATCCCCCTTTTGGTCAAGAAGATGTTCTCAATCCCACAATGCCAGGTCCAGATTCATCCCTGGGAGTCAAATCCTGTGTTGCCAGGGAGATTTACACCCCTGGGAGTCAGGTCACCTGTGGGCTTTTGAAAATGAAGATGCCCAGGTCCTACTCCAGATGATTCTATCCATTGGTCATGAGGCCCCTTAAACTGTGCAGCGCTTAAATTGCATTTGGGTTGATGGAAACATTTTGGTAACAGATGGTGGTAATGACAACATTGGGAATGTAGTTAACAGCACGGAATTATATATTTGAATGTGGTTAAAAGGGGAAATTTTAGGCTGTATACTAGTACAAAAATTAAAAAAAAATAGGACTATACAACACAAACACTGAACTCTAATGTAAATCATGGGCTATAGTTAATAGCACAATTATAAAAATGTTCTTTCATGAATTGTAACAAATGTACCACACTAATAATAGGGTGGTATATGGGAACTCTGTTTTTTATGCATGATTTTCCTATAAACGTACCATGTCTCTAATGAAAAAAAATGAATAAATAAATTAATAAAGTAAGTAAGTGCTTCTGGTGATTCTGGTTCACAGTCTTTGTTGAGGACCACTGTTCTAGACTAACACGACAGTTCAAATTTAAACTGAAAGTTGCTTTTTCTCTTGCTATAATAGAGAATTCTAGATTCCAGAAGTAACGCATGGATATAATGGAACCATAACTGAGATCTACTATAAGTTATAGGGTATAACAAAAACTATTCTCCCCATTCCATCTCACAAATCTCTCTCTCTCTAGAGCTGATTTCTGAAAATCCACAATTACAGATGCATGCTTTTGCCCTCTAATAAAATGTAGATATTTCCAGATTAGGTCATGGATTAAAGCTTACCAGTTGTTTATACTACAGTGTGAAACAGTTGATGAGATTCTTTCCAGGATCTCTATTTGGGATGGAGGCATGAGACAAGAAAATGAGTAAGTTTTTGGATACCAGAAAGTAAAGCTGTCCACGCTACTCACAATGGATTAAAAAGACAAGAAAAATATCCCGATATATGCTGAACACCACAGGTCCAGGAAGACGGCAATCTCTTATAGTTACACTAAATTCTGCAATCAGTAAGTTATTTTTATAGAAACCATATCATGCACTCAACATAACTACACATCAAAGCATCATTGAAAGGTAAAGACAGTTCCATCCTAAACAACACATAGAGGCAATCTTAAAATTTTGTCAGAAACACTTTATAATCTTCAGCACTGAAACCTCTCCAAAGCTTGAGGCAGTATGCAGACGAATTTGTGGGAAGAGCACAAATTCAGATGCTTATGGTTTTTGGAGGGAAGAGGGGATTGGGAGACCCCAGTAGCCCAAAGAAGACTTTACAAGGATCGAGAAGTCTGTCGTATGTGAGAAAGTTTTGCAAGAGAACTAGAATCTCAATCAATATTGTGCATTTTAGAGGTTAAAGTTTAATTTAGTAGAAAATGTAAATGTGAAGTGACTTTATAACTTCTTTATTTCAACAATGTTCAACAGGCTGTATGTATGGTAGATGATTTTCAGCACCACATAGAAAATACCCTCATCCTGGTGGTAGCCTTCACCCCCTTAGATCTCTGTGGCAGAGGAAGACATTAGTTATACATCTACTCCATATTTAAAGACAATATTTATCTTGTTTTTAAGGCCATGATTTTGTAGACAGAATCAGTCACTGACATTAAGTGAGGATTTGTGTTTGGATAAGAAAAAAAGCAACATTTGATTTTTCTTTCCAAAGTTGTATAGAAGGACTGGGGAGAATACACAGGTAAAAGTGATGAGAATGAGAAGTCAGATGTCTGGGTTTCTTGGAGGGAAGCAGGAGATAGAAGAACTGGATCCAAGACCTCAAAGGAGACCTTATGACATTTAGAAAGTCTGCCAACATTTGCAATGAACTTGCATGGGAATTAATACTCACACCTTCATTTCTCAGCTGAGGAGACTGAGGCCCAGAAGAGAAGTGGCCTGACCAGGTCACTTGAGAATCTGGCCCTTCCACATTAGCAAAGGCCCAAAGTGAGTACAGATGTGGACAAATGTGGGAACAGACATGCTACCAGATACCTATAAAGCAGCTCTTCGGTCCCAGGTCTTCTGACCAAAGGCAGGAATCTGTGTACTACCCAGATACTACTTCAGCAACTTTCATTTACATTTCCAACTAAGTTTCAACTTTAGTTCTCCCCACAAATGCCCAGGTATTCCACACAGAGGGATATAAGACCGTCTACACTCTCATTTAGGTGCCCTATTTATATTTTAACATTCATTTAGCGTTTCAATTTCCTACCAGTCTTGAAGGTCAAGTTCAGGCCAAATTTAAAGTAACATTAACCAAAAGAAAAATATATTTTATAACAATCCTTCCGAAGATGAGATAAAGGAGGTTCATTAGGTTTTTTTTTTTTTTAAATGTACAGGGAGAAATAAAAAAAGGGTTATTAGCCATTATGTATGCTACCTTAGTCAATTCCAATAACAATAACAACAGTAATCACTGTAATAGTAATATTATCTGACAGCACATTCATCAGGGTATTTCTAGAGATTTTTTTGTAACACCATCTGTGCCAGTTTGAATGTATTGTGTCCCCCAAATGCCATTATCTTTGTGGTCTTGTGTGGGGCAGACATTTTTGGTGCTGGGTAGATTTGCTTGGAATGTGTCCCACCCAGCTGTGGGCAATGATTCTGATGAGATGTTCTCATGGAGGCGTGACCCTGCCCATTCAGGGTGGGCCTTGATCGGTGGAGCTATATAGATGAGCTGACTCAAAGAGAGAGAAAAAAGTGCAGCTGGGAGTGATGTTTTGAAGAGGAGCAAGCTTGCTAGAGAGGAACGTCGTGGGATAAAGCTGTTTTGAGGCCGGAGCTTTGGAGCAGATGCCAGCTGCCTTCCTAGCTAACAGAGGTTTTCCGGATGCCACTGGCCATCCTCCGGTGAGGGTACCCAATTGCTGATGTGTTACCTTGGACGCTTTGTGGCCTTAAGACTGTAATTGTGTAGTGAAATAAACCCCCATTTTATAAAAGCCTATCCATCTCTGGTGTTTTGCATTCTGCATCAAAAACTGAAATGCCCCAAATCAATTTTCTTGAACCAAGACTCTCCTCACCCCCACACAAGATTCCTTAAATACTGGTCATTGTTCCTGGACACATCATTATTTTTAAAAGATAAAGTTCCAGGCATGAAAATAAAAACCCAATTTCTACATAGATTGAGCTCTCATTTCTTTTAAAAAGGCTATGTACAAAGCATATACATGACATGGAGGAAAAAAAGTTTATTCTAAGGAGGTTTTTATTATCTTTCTCTAAAAGAGGAAAAATTATCAACAACAAAATTCAGGAGGGAAGTTTCCATTTTTAAGCACTGACACAAATGCACCAAAAAAGTTTCTTTTTCATTGCTAATACAGTTATATTCATTTCAATGAGCTCAGAGGGATTATGGTCTCCTGTGGAAAAGTGGAGGTGGGGGAGAAGGAGGGGAGGAGATGAAGCCTAATGCTAAAAATAATAAATGAATAAATGATACATAAAACAAGATGACAAGTACATTCCTGCCACACCCAACACTCCTAGAAAAATATTTGCTACCATTTAGTCATTTAATCATAGCATTTAGTCATTTGTCCATTCCTAGGTTTGTCATAAAAGATTAGTTTTTCCTTTTTGGTGGAATAAATTACAAGAACATCATTCAATATTTTCCAAGCACTAAACCCTGTCTTCATGGAAGAAGCAAGGTAATGATACAGATTAACTAAAATGACTAGTAGTTACAGCAACCAGCCAGAATCAGGTTTTTTAAAAGTCCTTTGAGATAAATGACACACAAAAAATTTACCCTTTTAAGGCAGAAAATCAATTTTATAATAAATACACTTGCTACAAAATTGAGCTGAAAAATCCAAATTATGAAAACAGATAAATTAAAGATTAATTTTATACAATTTATACAAATTTATGCAAAGCAGTTCATCACATGGTTTAGTTAGCAAGCAAAGCATGATCTGATTTACACAAGTCTCACTGAGGAGCATTAGAGCATATTGAGTAGGAGGTCAAATTTGTATTCAAATCCCGGCTCTGCCACTTATCAGCTGTGTGACTTTAGAAAATTTACTTAACTTCTCTAAGGGTCTATTCACTCATCCATAAAATGGGTGATACATACATCCTTACCTCATGAAGTTTTTGTGAAATTATATATGATCATGATTAGGACTCTGTAAGACACAATAAGCACTTAGTCATTACAATCATTACAGGTGCCTTTTCAGAAGTATCTATTTTGCATTGTCAAAAATTGTAATTCCTAAAAACCTACAATTAACTAACTGTCTACTTATTAAATGAAAGGAAGAGGAGGAGAAGTATGATGTGTCTGCAGTTCCATAGTTTTCAAATATGCATATATAATAAGTACCTACTAAATAGATTTACCCTCCAGGAACCTTCATGAATATGGGTCTAACCTTCTTTTAGATCTATTCACCACTAGGTGAACAGATGCCTGGATTTGACCCAGTTTGCTCTAAACATTTTAGTCAAGCCCTAAATCAACAGATTAATGGCTGTTTGTTTGTTTAACCACTTTACTATACCAATAAAGTCAGGACCCAACTATATATCATATTTCTCAATCAAAAACAAATGAGTGCTTTCACCATTGGTATTCAGTATTGTTCTGGAAGTACTAGCCAGAGCAACTGAGCAAGAAAAAGAAATAACAGACAATGGGATTGGGAAAGCCATAAGGACCACACTCCACTTTGTCTAGTTTATGGATGGATGAGTAGAAAAATAGGGGAAACAAACAAAAAAACAAACAGACAAAGGTACCCACTGTTCTTTTTTTACTTCAATTGCTCTTTTTCACTTTAATTATTATTCTTGTTATTTTTGTGTGTGTGTTAATGAAGGTGTCAGGGATTGATTTAGGTGATGAATGTACAACTATGTAATGGTACTGTGAACAATCAAATGTATGATTTGTTTTGTATGACTGCATGGTATGTGAATATATCTCAATAAAATGAAGATTAAAGAAAAAAAAAAAAAGAAATAACAGGCATCAAAATTGGAAAGGAAGAAGTAAATCTTTCTTATTTGCAGATAACATCATCTTATATCTAGAATATCCCAAAGAATCCACAAGAAAGCTACTAGGTCTAATAAATAAATTAAGCAAAGTTGCACAGTAGATGACCAATGCAAAAATCAATTGTACTTCTATATACTGAAAGGAAATCAAGAAGACAATTCCATTTACAATATCATCTAAAAGAATAGAATACCTAAGAATAAATTTAACCAAGGAGGTGAAGGGCTCGTACACTGAAATCTATAAAACATTGCTGAAAGAAATTAAAGAAGACCTAAATAAATGGAACGATATTCTATGTTCATGAAAGACTTAATATTGTTAAGATGTCAATACTGCTCAAAGCAACCTACAGATTCAACACAATTCCTACCAAAATTACTGCAGCCTCTTTTGCAGAAATGGTAAAGTCAATCCTCAAATTCACATGGAATTGCAAGAGGCCCCAAAGAGTCAAAACAATTTTGAAATGGAAGAACAAAGTTGGGGGACTCACACATACTGATTTCAAAACTTACTAAAAAGTCATGTAATCAAAACAATGTGGTACTGGTGTAAGGATAGGCAAATAAACCAGTGGAATACAATCGAGAGTGCAGAAATAAACCCATACATCTATGGCCAACTGATTTTCAAAAAGGGTGCCAATCCACTCAATGAGGAAATAATAGTTTCTTCAGCAAATGCTACTAGAAAACTAGATTTCCACATGCAAAAGAATGACATTGGATCCCTACTTCACACCATATAAAAAAATGAACTCAAAGTGGATCAATGACCTAAATATAAGAGCTAAAACAATAAAACTCTTGGAAAAATATATTGGGGAAAATACTCAGGACCTTGTAACAGGCAACGGATTCTTCGATAGGGCATCAAAAACATGAACAACAAAAGAAAAAACAGATAAATTGGACTTCAGCAAAATTAAAAAACTTTGTGCAACAAACATTATCAAGCAAGTAAAAAGACAATCTACAGAATGGACAAAAATAGTCACAAATAATGTCTGATAAGGGTTTAATATCCATAACATACAAAGAAATTCTACAGCTTAACAATAAAAGAACAAACAATCCAATTTAAAAACCGTCAAGGCACTTGAACAGACATTTCTTCAGGAAGATAGAAAAATGACCAACAAGCACATGAAAAGATGCTCAACATCATTAGTCATTAGAGAAAGAGAAATCAAAACCACTATTAGACACCACTAGGATGGCCATTATGGAAAATACAATTGTTGACAAGGATGTGGAGAAACTGGTGGAAATGTAAAATGGAGAGCCACAGGAGATTGGCAACTCTTCAAAAAATTAAACATAGAATTACCATACGACCCAGCAATTCCACTTTTAGGTATTGGGTCAGTTTGGATATATTATGTCCCCCAAAACGCCATTATCTTTGATGCAGTCTTGTGTGGGCAGGAAACGTATTGGTGTTGATTGGGTGGGAGACTTTTGATTGGATGGTTCCATGGAGATGTGATCACTCAGCTGTGGGTGGGATTTTTCACTGGATGGTTTCCATGGAAGTGTGGCCCCGCCCATTCAGCGTGGGACTTGATTAGTTTGCTGGAGCACTATATAAGCTCAGACAGAAGGAGCAAGCTTGGCACAGCCAAGAGGGACACTTTGAAAAACACACAGGAGCTGAGAGAGGAGCTGCAGATGAAAGACAGTTTGAAGATGGCCGTTGAAAGCAAACTTTTGCTCCTGAGAAGCTAAGAGAGGAAAAATGCCCCAAGAGCAACTAAGAGTGACATTTTTGAGGAACTGCAGCCTAGAGAGGAATGTCCTGGGAGAAAGCCATTTTGAAACCAGAACTCTGGAGCAGACGCCAGCTACGTGCCTTCCCAGCTAACAGAGGTTTTCTGGACACCATTGGCCATCCTCCAGTGAAGGCACCCAATTGTTGATGACTTAGCTTGGACACTTTATGGCCTTAAGACTGTAACTTTGTAACCAAATAAACCCCCTTTATAAAAGCCAATCCATTTCTGGTGTTTTGCCAAGAGGCAGCATTAGCAAACTAGAACAAGTATGTATATATCTCAAAGAAGAAACAACAGGGACTCTTAATAGATACTCGTATGCCAGCTTTCACACTAGCATGTGTCACAAAAGCCAAAGGTGGAAACAACTCATGTGTCCATCAACAGATAAATGAATAAACAAAATGTGGTACATAATGTACAATGGAATATTATTTAGCTGTAAAAAGGATGAAATTCTGATACATGCTACAATATGAGTGAACCCTGAAGACCTCACGTTGAGTGAAATAAGCCAGAAACAAGGGGACAAATATTGTATGGTCTCACTTATATGAGATAACTAGAATATACAAATTTATAGAGATAGAAAGTAGATTTCAGGGTACCGGAGTTGGGGCAGGGAATGGGGAGTTAACACTTAATGGTCCAGAGTTTCTGTTTGGGGAGGATGAAAAAGTTTTGGTAATGGATGGTATTTTAGTTTCCTAGGCTGCTCAAAGCAAATGCCATGAAATAGGTCAGGTTAAACAATGGGAATTTATTTGGTCACAGTTTTGAGGCTGGGAAAATAACCAAATTAAGGCATCAAGGCGATGCTTTCTTCCCAAAGACTCTATTTGAATTTCATCCTCTTTAAAACAACGCCAGTAATAGGATTGCGACCCATCCTCACTGAGGTAGATACACCTTATCTGAAGTAACTTCATCAAAAAGACCCACAGACAATGGGTCCACACCCACAAGAATGGATTAGATTTAAGAACATGTTTTCCAGGGTACATACAGCTTCAAACCACCACAGATGGTGATAATGATACACAACATTGCAAATGTATTTAAAACCACTGGATTGTATACCTGAAAGTGGTTAAAACTGGAAACTTTGTGTAATACATACATACATATATATATATATATATATAATGCTTAAAATAGCAAAAATTAGGGAAATTATTTCCACAAATTAAAAGAAAATCAAATAAATGATTCAAACTTGACAGCAGGACCCAGATAAAGGCAAATGCAGCAACCAAGGGCTCCCAGTGGTGAGAAGATACTTTTGTGAGAGGCTTACTACTTTACAAGAGCCCCTCTGGTGTTTGTATTGCAAAGCTCAGGGAAGCCTTACATGGTGTGGAATCCAAGTCAAAGCTCTGGGAGATAGCTATGACCAAACTCCAGGTAACAGAGCTTTTCACTAAGATGTACATGCTAACATTTCCCATTACAATCTGTCCCCATTCTATAAATAGATTGTGGATTAATATGTTTTTTTTTGTTTTTGTTTTTTTAAATCCAGTTGTTTAGACCTTGGAAGGTATTCTTTCTGAGATGGATTTTATACATATCGGCTTGGTTTCCAGACAAGCCCTAAAAGCCCATTTCGTCCATAATGCATCTGAAGCCCTCAGAGCGCAGTGATGAGGACAATGCCTCAGAGCCTAAACCCTGATTTAAACACAGAGTCACTGAATCAGGCTTCCAAAGGGGAGGCCAGGGGCACAACTTGGCTTTCCTCCTCAATGCTGTGCCCCACCCCACCCCCCCGCACAGTCTGCCAACACACACACACACACACACACACACACACACACACACACACACACACACGTGGTTTGGGGACCTCAGCTTACCCAGGCATAGAGGACAGCTCTTAAGGCCGTAGATACAAGCTCTGATAAACAAACTAGGGGCACTATGAGGATGGGGACAAGGAAAAAGAGAGGACATGTTAGCTAGGGGAATATAAAGGGGATGACCTGAAGAAAAGAAATCAAGAACATGGAGGGGAGCTGTGGGGTGGGGCTGACTCAGACGAGGACACAATTTGCTGCAAGGATGAAGAGAGGATCCTTAGTCATATGAGGGAGATGCAACAGTGTCCATGCACCCAGTAGCTAGAGTAAGTACCAAAGATACAAAGGTGGAAAGCTATGCTTCCTTCAGGAGCTCATATTTCATAGCAGGCGCAACCTCATATACAACCTTTACATCCGCAATTATGAAAGAATGCGATGAGAGTGGTATAAAGAAAAGCACCCAGACTATGGGAGTACGGAAGGGATCCCTGACCCAGCTGGTGGGAGGGAAGCCATCGGAGACAGCTCCTGGGAGGAAGTCACCCCTACGCCCTTCATCCCAGACAGCAGCGCGGGCATGAATGACTGCGCGTGGGGTGGTGGGAGAGACGAGGGTGCTGTCTGCCCGAGGAAACACCCAGAGTAAGAAATGGGAGCTACAGGAAGTATGGGGCTGCTGGATAAAGGTCAGGGGAGGAGAAGGCTATCAGGGACTTGACCTTGTAGGCAGTGGGAAGCCCCTAAAGAATTTCTATACCAGGCAATCAAGTGATCAGATCTGCTTCTTAGATGCACAGCTCTCTGGTGGTCGCATGAAAGATGCACCTGAAGAAGGGAAGAATGGGAGGCCCCTGCAGTGGTGCAGGGAGGAGAGCAGACAGCCCTGCCCACCCTCCAGCTCCTCAAGAGCCTACACACCGCCTGCCTAAAAACCAAAGTGCCAGGGGACATGTGGCATCTAGGGACACCCTGCCTCTGCTCATGCCACCCCTTGGCCTGGAATGTCCTCCAATGCTCTCCTCATCAACTCCCACTCCTCTTTCAAGAAGCCATTCAAGCTTGCCTCCTCCAGGAAGTCTTCCAAGACTTCCACAACACTCTGGCACATCCTCTGAATTCATTCTATTCTACTGAAATTATCTGCTCACCTGTCACCCTGCTAGGCTGCAAGGGCACCCTGAGGGTAGGGACAGCCCCTTCCCTCAATCCCCATCTGTGCACACTTGTCTGGTCCAGACTGTGCACTTAATAAATGCTAGTTAGACTAAACAGAATGTTATTCTCCTGCCCAAACATTTCCACCATCTCTTCTGTGAAGTCCATATCTGTACTGGTTTGACTCTACTATGTACCCCAAAAAAGACTGTTCTTTTGATCTACTCTTCTGGGGGCAGACCTATTGTAGGTGGGATCTTTTGATTACGTCGTTTTCATAGAGATGTGTCCCACCCAATTGTGTGTGGGACCTTTTTTTTTTTTTTTTTTTAAGACAAAACACTTTTATTGAGTAAGCATGAAATCAGGATGTGCTAAATCACAGGCAATCTTCCAGAGCACAAGAATAGAATGAAATCAAACCAATTTATAGCCAAGCAGATACAGGACCTTACATGTTAGACTTTGGCACCATTTGCACGATCAGGCTAAATTCACCTGGTAATGGGGGGTGCGGGGTAAGTCTTTGATAACTGCTTCTGTGCAGAGGAATAAACTATAGGATATTTGGAATTTTGAGCTGATCCCCTGAAAATAAACTCCCATGGAAATGAGAGAAGTGTGCCATCTTTCTTGATGTTTGCATTTCAGAAAGGTCTCACAGGTCCTTCTCAAAGGGGGAAAGCATTTACAATAAGTTCTGTATAAAAATATGCTCTAAGGCAGGAGATGAGGTGGGACTCTTTCCCTTTCTGCAAAGGGAAACATTTACATTTATCCTTGCATAAGTCATCAACATGTTTATCATTTCCCTGTCACAGATTTAGGTCTTAAATGTATTGGATAATGGATTCTAACAGGGATAAGTGCTTAATGCCTGATGTATGGATAAATTAAATGGCAACACTGAACTGTATTTCTGTTCTCAGGTTATTAGGAATGAACCTGTATAAAATGACCCAAAGGGCATCATCAGCACTTTGTGTGAAGAAACCTTATTTAGATTTTGGCTGCTGGCCAAGCACTTCTGTTGCTTTGAGACAAAAGTACAATGGGATGAGAAGGGTCACTACCCAGGACCCATTTTATCTACAAAGTGATCAGGTTTTAAGTCCAAACCACAGATTGAGACTAGCTCTTTTTACTGGCAGTCTTAAAAAACCAATGTGTGATGGGAATTTAGCTCTAATGGGGAGAACTTTGAACTTAGGACGGGTATGGCTGATTCCAAGATACTTGAGGGTTCGTACTAGGGAATGCAGAAGTCTAGACACTCCAATGGTGGCTATCAATTGAGGGCATGGGAAAGCCCCAGGCTTATCCAACCAAAAACAGACATTGTGCCCAGGCAGACAAAACTGTGCCTAGAGTACAGAATATAAAGGCGCCATGCAATTGGGCATACTAGATATGTCCACTCTTAAGACCCTTCCAACAGCCCTTGCTCAAAGGATGACATGACTGTGTCCCCTCACCGAGACTGGGCCATGGTTTGACACCTACTCAGTGTTGGCCCATCTGTAAACCGGCCAATAATCTAGATGTGGCTTGGAAGATGTGACGGTTAGGCTCATGTGTCAGCTTGGCCAGGTGCTGGTATCCAGGTGTCTGGTCAAGCAAGCACTAGCCTAACCATTACTGCAAAGACATTTGTGGCTGGTTAATAAACCAGAAGGCTGGTTTATTAAATCATCAGTCAATTGGCTGCAGCTGTGACAGATGACATCAACGAAGGGCAAGTCTTCCACAACGAGAGAATGCAATCAGCTGGATTTAATCCAATCAGTTGAAGACTTTAAAGCAAGACAGATAGAGGACCTTCACTTCTTCTTCAGCTGATCAGCGAAGCATTTCCTATGGAGTTTGTCTAAGTTGCCAGTTTACTGCCTGAAGATTTCATTGAACACGTTCATCAGAGTTGCCAGTTTGCTGCCTGAAGAGTTTATTGAACATCTTCATTGGAGTTGCCAGTCTGCTGCCTGCCCTATGGAATTTGGACTTGCACATACACACAGTTTGTGAGACACTTCTATAAATCTTATATTTATAGATATCTCTTGTTGATTCTGTTTCCCTAGGAAACCCTAACTAATACAGACGAAAACACAAAACGGAGAGTGGGACCTTTGATTCAAATATTTCCATGGAGGTGTGGCCCTGTCCACTCAAGGTGGATCTTAATTAGTTTATGGTATCCTCTGTGAGAAGATAAAAGGTGGAGACATTTTGAAGAGAACCGCTCAGAAAATGCCGGAGACATTTTGGAGACAGCCTTTGAAACCAAACATTTGGAGTTGCCAAGCTAAGAGACAAAGTCCAGTGTTTGCCCCGGAGAAGATAAGTGAGAACTCACAGAGCTTAAAGAGAAAGCCACTGGAATCAGAAGCTGAAAGCAACACAACCCAGGAGCAAAGGACCAGCAGACGCCAGCCATGTGCCTTCCCAGCTGACAGAGGTGTTCCTGACGCCATCAGCCATTCTTTAGTGAAGGTACCCTGTTGTTGATGCCTTAATTTGGATACTCTTATGGCCTTAAAACTGTAAATTTGTAACCTAATAAATCCACTTTATAAAAGCCAATCCATTTCTGGTATATTGCATTTCCAGCAGCTTTAGCAAACTGGAACAACACCTT
This sequence comes from Choloepus didactylus, assembly GCF_015220235.1. Taxonomy (NCBI): domain Eukaryota; kingdom Metazoa; phylum Chordata; class Mammalia; order Pilosa; family Megalonychidae; genus Choloepus; species Choloepus didactylus. Next base: position 7,576,299 of record NC_051308.1, on the reverse strand, counting down.
CACCCACCATCTCCGTGGTCTGGTTTCTGTCCCCCAAACCCTCTTCATGACTCACAAACACTCCACTCCCCAATGGTTTATTCCCCAAATTGCTCTTTCCCACCAAAATATTATTTCTTCCTCAAGGCTTTGTTTGTATTGTTCCTTCGCCACGGTTTCCAATTTCCTAAACTCAGTGAGTCTTCTTTATAATCATGAAACCTTACTTAAATATTTAAAGTGAAGCCCATGTTTCACAAAGCTCAGAGCAATCTCAAAGCCACCAACCATCTCTCCTGCACCATCTCTCACGTTCTAACAGCCTCGCCTCGCTTCTCCCAATTAACAAAGGGAACTGGATCTGGCTCCACTGGGAAGCACACGATAAGGCAGGGTGGGAGGGAAAGCAGCTGAGGGGATACCACGACTGCCTGAGGGTGGAGAGGGTTTGTCCTTATTTACTTGTTTAAAATAATAAACGGAAAAGAAAATAAAGCACTCACTGGACTTAATTTACAACTCTTCCTCCCTTGGAACTTCAAAAGGAATCCCACATATGGACGTCCTGCAGGGTCTGGTACACATCGGATATGCTTGAATGAAAGCTGTAGCATCTGCCCCACAAAATGCCCACCGGGCCCCAGAACAAGACCATCTGCAGGCCTCTTTTAAGCAAAGCATGTCAAACTACAACACACCAGGAGGCACCGTCATCATCACCATTATTAGCATCTTTTTTATTTGGAAAAGGTGTGGACAATAATCTTCTCCACCCAAGCACTTCAAAGAAAAACTCCTTTCAGACCTTTTATGTTGCACGATGTAATCTACACAGTTAAGTTCAGTTCTTCGGGCTGTGAGTATATTGGAGGTTCTTTGGTTCTCTGGGAGAAGGTGCCACATAAATACAAGCGTACAGTGAAGTTGAGATTTTTAATGTTAAGCAGAGAGTGCACTGCTCTTTAAAGAAGTTATTAAAAGGTGGCTGAGAGAAAATTCTACCTTTACGAGCTCTTTGGGAATCCATGTTCTTATGGGTCTTGATTTGTAAATACCTTTGCCTTTGTCATAACATTCTTCAGTCAAAGAAAATCTCATAAAAGTAATTCTAAGCATGTGCCTGTTTCTCCCCATTAACATCTATGTCTGTGAGTAAAGAGTAAATCACTTTCTTTACAACCATCTGGCAAATGATTTAAGTACAGTCGGCACAGCAATATGTAATTCATGTTAATTCACTGCAAAACCCTTTGGGGAAACATGATTAAATTACAGCCTAAGAATTTGCAGATATGGGTGGCGGGAATATTTTCAGGTGGAATTTTTGAAGAATGATCTAAATAGTTTCTAACCAAAAACGCACAAGAGTAATACGAGAAGGTGAGTGTGTGTGTGCATGTGTGTGTTTTGGAGGGGAGAGGGGAGAAGAGGGAGCAAGAAGGGATTAGTGGAAGGGAGTTGGGGCAGGGGAGAACTAAAATGAAAAATTAGTATGAAGATAGTGTACTTAAAATAATTAGTGCAATGTGTAGGGATTTATGTTAAATAATTCCTCTCTCCCAAAGAATAGCACCAAATGTGACATCATAAGCTAAGCATATAAAAACTAAGGGCAAGAGAATAAAATACATTTAATGAAAATCTAAAATTTTTAAAAAAGTATATTTGCTAGGACTTCTTGTTGAATGGAAGAGGGGAAGGGAGGGAAGGAAGGTAAATGTCACCCAATTTCCTGTTTCACTCCCTCACCCTAAACATCTGGCTATATATAAGGACTTGCCAAGCTGGGCATCCCTTCCAGAGGACTAAAATATGGTTTTGAAGTTAAATTTTAGAGAAGCAGTAAGAGTTAACATCATCCTTTTTGCCCCTTACTATCTGTATGAGATTACTGATCACGGTGTTCTGAATATTCCCAGACCCTTGAATCAGAGAGCTGCATCTCTGATGACAGACAGTGGCTCTTGCATCCTGGAAATTCAGGACCTCGGGCAAGATGTGGTACAAAGACAACACTAGGATAACCATTTCTCCTCCTCCTTACAGCTTCTGGATTTGCCCACAACCTAGACCTAGCATCCTCCACTCTGCTCAAGGCCGGAACACCCTCTAGGTAAGGGCAGGTGGAGGATCCTCTTTCCTCAGGGGGGAGAGCGTGAGCTCTTGTGTCGGAGCCCCAGGCCCCCAAGTGTCTTGAAGACTGCACACAGCAGTTTGCCTGACCTAGGATAGTTAAGGTTTGACCTTTTCTCCTTGAAATATCAGGTGCTAACTGTAATCTACACCCAAAACTACCTCCTCCCTGAGACTCCCTGAGATAGTTATCTCTATGATCCTCCCCTCCTCCCTGTTGATTATGATCAACCCCTCCCTATGTTGCAAGACCCTGCTACCTACCTCATGCTCTCATACCAATTGGATGTCGAGCCCTTGTAACCAGCGTATTTGGCCCCCCAAAGGGTGGACTATCTCCACGTTGTGCTCTGAACTGGCCGCCATTCAGAGAAGCTCCTGATTTCAGGGCAATGTGGCTCAACTTCCCCACCCTGTAGGTAAGCCCTATAACAAAAGCTCATGTCTCAGAATGTGTCTGGTGCTTTCTTTAGTCCTTTGGCTACAAAAGCCCTCTTGGGCCATGACATCTTGGTTGAGCAATCTTCTCGCAGGATCAGTGACCACGTCCTTGTCAAACCCCCAAACACCCCTCCACTCCATCCCGCTAAAATTTTGCTCAGCAGTTTCTGCTTCCTTTTCACTTCCTTGTTGAAACTATCTCAAAGTTTGTAGTTTGTTACCAGCTACTCTATATTAATGGCATATTCTGTCTAAGGAAAGGTTCAGCTCAGAAGTGTACAATACTATCTTTAAGACTCTACTGAATTCCAGAAAATTATGCATTCTGTTATACATTTTCCATATAATTTTTAAACTTCTTTTCAATTACTCTAGACCAGGTCCTTGCAATTAATTGCATGCTTAGCCTATTTCCATTCCACTGCCTATTACTACTCCCCACTTCAGTCTGTCCTCTAAGCCCTGCCTGGTCCATCTTCCAAAGATACTACTTTCATCATGCTTTTTCCTAACTTAAAAATTCACACTGGCTCTCCTGGGTCTAGAGGGGTAAAATAAACCTTACCTTCAAGACCCCAGAAAAGCTATGCCAGTACTTGTCCAACCTAACCACAAACAACTCACTGCTTCCCAACAAAACCCTTCCACTCCAGTGCTCTCAGGAGCCCCAGACCACCACTCTGTTATGTTTACCTCCATCTTGTCTTTCCACGTCCCCACATTCCCCCCAGCCTGAAATGCCCTTCACACGTACACGCCTCTTACCAGTTCTTTTAAGGCTCTGAGGAAGTCTCCTCCACTTCCTCAAGAAAGCTGTACAAGCTCAACCTCTGAACTCTCACAGCATTTGATGGCTACTCCAGTTGTCACCAAATGTATACCATTCTAGAATGTTCTTCAGTTTAATGTCCATAAGGCTCGTCTCTCTAACTAAATTATAAGTTTCTTAGAAGCAGGGTCCATGTTTTATAACTCTCTATCTCTTGAAGCTATACGGCATGTTAGGTATATCAATATTCAAAAATAGAAAAATTAACAAGGGGAAAAAGAAATGGGAAGGAAGAAAGACATACAGAGATATAAGAAAAGGAGAAACAAAGCTAGATATAGATATAGTTAGAAGATTTGTCTCAACTACACCATCATTTAAAAATACTGAGGAGGGGCAAGCAAGAGGTGGGAATAATTTAGTTGGATAATTCGGTTACTTTACCATCGTCAATCAATATATTCCAGATTCTTAGTGTATCACAGCTATATCATTTGAATGCAAGTTTTTGCCCAGTTTATTCTACAGAGCCAGAAATTTCTTCATACACATTCTAAGTTGTTCATACTCATGCAGATGAAAAATTTCTAAACAAGGTTAAACATATAGATTTGTAAATAAAAGATTGGAAATATGTTATTTAATTTGCAACTTAAGTAAAACACTACAGGTAAAACTCCTTTCAAATAAATAAGAGAGCATCAAAATTGTTTTATCACCAAGGAATTTTTTTTTTAAAGAACTTGGCCTTACTGTAATAATTCACCAAATGAAAAGCATGAAAAATTTAACAACACACCAACCTATCTTCACCCCCTGGATCCGTCAAGGCCCCCAAATCATTTGACAACTGAATTAGGAGGGGCTGTAATGGACCTGGGACCCCTCCCTGCCCAAGGTCAAGGCTTTCTTTCCCTCAGCTGCCAGGAGTGTTGACTGCTGTTGGCTCACGGCTGAATGTCTCTCTAGAAACCAGCCTTGGATGAAGGGAAATGCCTTGACCGAGGTTTCAACCTCTCCTGGTTGAGTCCCCATCCCATGACTGGCTGACGTGTGAGTTCAAAGCCCGGCCCCCTGCCTCAGTGCATTCCTGAAAGCATTCCCAATAAACCGCCTCACATGCAAACCCCATCTCTGAGTCTGTTTCCCAGGGAACCCAACCTAAGACAGAATGTGGAACTACACCAGAAAAACCATTTTCCATAGTAGCTGGCCCGTTATAAACAGAAAACACATCGGGTATTTTTGGTTTTTTGTTTGTTTTGGGACTCCAAAGACGTGGGAATAGCCATGTTATACTCAACCACTCTCTCCAAAGTCATCCTTTGTAATAGAATCATACTTGTCTAATCTTCTAATGGTTTTATCCTGGGAATTTTATTTTTTTCAGAAAGTGACAATATAAGAAAGAATCAGGCAGGAAGGGATCACTCAATATTAAGAAAAGAGATTTGGCCACAAAATATTTATACATATATACGGCAACCAAAGGCTGTGTAGCATATCATTGTCACTCATGACAAAATGGCGCAGCCATCTAGTACTTGAATTGAAAGGCCAGGGAAACTATTTGCCCCCAGTTTTAAAAAGCATCACCACAATTCCAGTTTGCCTCCCCATGGCTGAGGGTGATATGACAATGAGAGGAAATAATCCCGTAAAGAGTACCTGATTTTCTATGGCTTTCCTGTTCTTGGGGTCGCTCACCACGGTCAGCTGTAACTCAGCCATCTTTTTCATCTTGCTGTCCATATCTATCTTCTGCAGGAGATTCTTGGTCTGGTTCTTCAGTAGCCGAACAGTGTCCTCTTTCCCATGTTTCTTTGCAAAAAGAGAGGCACAAGCAGAATGTATGGCAGTGACCCAGTTTTCCAGATCTGTTTGGCTGGTGGCCTAAAGACAGGAGAGGGAAAAGAACCTGTCTGGAACGGTTTTGCCACAAACGTGCTCTCCAAAGTGGCAGCTTGGCCTCTGATGTACAAAACCCAAGAAGTACCTTCACTTCAGAAAAATTGTGTTTAACTCCAAAAGAACACACAACCACACTCAACACAGTTTCTCAGGCTTCCTGGGCTACAAAGGGACTGAGAGAACATCAGAGCAGAGCAAGACATTCATGTAGTCCCAGATACAATGGGGGGAAAAAATTAGAAACAAGCTAATAGCCAACAACAGCGGAGCAATAAAGAAAATCAGGGTACATCCACTCACTTTTACATTACGTTGCTCCATAAAAGGCTGTTTATCTTCAGAATGTTAATAGACTGAGAAAATATTTGGGCTAAAACATCAAATGTTAAAACCAAGATACACAATTACGTCCACAGAATGACCTCAGCTATGAAAAAATCAATGGGAGGAATACTGAAGAAAATGAACAATGTTATTATACCTATTTTTGAATAACGAGAAGATGGATAATGGTTTTTCTTTCTCTGTTCTTCAGTAAATCATATATTTGACACAATGACCATATATCATTTTCACATAAGAAATATTTTTTTCTTTTGTATACGATAAAAAAGTTTAAATAAAACAGAATGAACTAATATAAATGATTCTAAGCAGGCTGAAGTCGGTGTAAATTCTCCTAATATCTAGAAATAATCACACACATTTGAGTCACGGGATGAATCACCAAATTGGCTTCTGGGGTTGCACAATAGGACCTAATGGGAAAACTTCCTAAAAACAAGGAAAATGTGCCTAAATCATAATATAAAATATTCATATCACACTGCCACCCAACAAGTCCAAGAATATTTAATCTAATGTTTTACCTTCCCTACAATTCAGATTAACATCATTACTTTGCTTTAAAGCATTATGGAAGGTTTTAAGCAACCTTTCTGTTAAAAGAAATCCAAGAAGGAAAATCAGATCTCAGGCCCTGACTCTTGTAAGTCAAGGGAGCGCCTAAGAAGTAGGGAGCGTCTAAGAATTTGGGGACAGCAGTGAGGGCAGAGGCCCAAAAAATGGACCTTGCACTGGTCCCAGGAAATCCTGTGGCTGCGAACCCTTCAGAGAACCCTGGATTCCCAAAGCCAGCCTCGTGAACACCATACTATTCTGTAGGGCCCCTGAAGGATCAGGGACCAACTTTAGCAGAGCCTGAACCTAGGACCTATGAGGTTTCCCATGAACCTTTTGGTCACAAATAATCTACAGCCAAAATAAATTCCTACGCACAGTGCTGGCTTTGGACTGGGAGGCATTTGAGAAGCCCCATTTACTTCCTGACTATCACCACCCCCCTCAAGTTAATAATTAATAAGATTAATGATCCAATTCTTTAGCACTTAACATATGCACATATTATTTACCCATAAAGCAATCCTATAAACTATTACCATCCTACTAATTGAAGAGTCCAAAGAGCAGATGAGTTCAGTAAGTGCTCCAAGAGGACACACATATTCAACAGCAGAGCCAAGATTCAAACTTAGGCCCAACTCCAACGCTATGGCTCAGCACCACCATTTTCTATGACTTCTCATTTCCTAGGAAAGTTGCCAATAAATCTTACCAGCAGAAAACTTGAATCTTAACTTCATAAAATTACGTCCACCAGGAAAGCAAATCTTAACAGCATTTGTCAGTGAGGGTCTTCCTGAACATCTTATTTAATTTCCACCAGAATCCTTGGGAGCCATCTAACCCTTTCCAGTTCATATTCTCAGTCATTTCAGACATTGAACTCATTACCGAGCTACTCCAGAAAGGCAATCATAATTTTTCTCTCCATGTATCCTGAATAGCATCTCACGACACCCAAGAAATGCCTGCTGTACGAATGAATGGATTTGTGATGGTTGTACGGTGCCTAGCGGTTTGCACAGTCCAACATCTCTCGCTTAAACCCAAATCCAAAGCCTACCTAAGCTTTTACTCTATTCCGTTTCCAAGTTCTGCCTTTTCAATTTTGTTCCTTCTTGTTCTAAGAATATGAAAACTTTTGGAACACAAGCCTCTCTTCCAGCCTATGCTGGCACAGCACCTCAGTACCTGGAAAAGGTAGACGTCCCCAAAGGAGTTGCTGAGGCAGAACACGTTCTCCTTCTTGGGGTGTTCTGGGACAGCCTGTACGATGCTGTCTTCTGCAAACAGAGCATAGCGAGGCCCGTGGCTCTGATCGGCGGAATTCTTCCCATATGTCTCGTAAAACAGCAGGGTGCAGCCTGCGAAAGAGAGAAGCAGAATCTCATCCCTGTCACAGGCTCTGAGGATCAGGTAAAGGATGGAGAAGGTAGAGGTGGCAGCCAAAAACACTGAATGTGGCAATAAATTAAATCACGCATGGTACAGAAGGAAAAGCTAGTATCTGAAGTATGCCTGGCTGTATTAGCATGAACTCAAAGGAAAATGAGAGTTTTGTTTGTAAATACCATATATTCACTGCAGCCAGGAAGTCTTGGAAGGCTTCTAGGTATGTCCCTTGCACTGGCTCATTTCATCCCCAGAGCAGCCCCATAAGGTGTGCTATTAATCCCATTTTACAGATGGGAAACCTGAGGTATAGAGGGTGAATGACTCACCCAGGACCCACGACTGGAACGAGGTAAGAGCAGGGATTTGAATCCTGGCATACTTAATCCACAACCCTCATTCTCAACCACAACACCACATTATTCAAGAGATCTAGAGGCGGGAGACAGAAGAAAAATCCTGTATTTGTTAACCTAGGGAGCGTCTAAGAATTTGTGGTAACTAGAAACCCACTGTATCTGGGGAACTTGGACTTTCATAGGAAGAAACCAGCTTAATCTTCAAATACCAAGTAAAGTAACTTAATACATTCTTTAATGTCACAGCGATAGGCAGTATTTCTTATAATCTCACTAATTTGAACTAAGGGAGAAAATTATGACTGAAGGTGCCTAGACTTTGAGATATTTCTCTCTAAATGCTATTAGGCACACTTTCAAATATATAGTTTTCCCCTAATAAGCTAATAAAGTATCACAGGTAGAAGGTCATTAAGGGCCTGCTTTGATAATTATTCAGGAATGCCTTATAATTATTAGACACAATTGTTCTTCTAAAATGCTCACAAGTATGGTCTCTTATATTGGTTTAATAAATCCCCTAAAGCCTTCATCTGACAAACATTTTTGAGTACTTATTAAGTGCTGAGGTCTGGGATGCAAACATAAACACCATCCAGGGGCTTTGCAAACACTTTTTAGAGTGACAGTAAAAAAAAAAAAAAAAAAAAAAAAAAATCCGCTTGCGTCCACCTGCACTGGAAATGAATGGAGACCACTAAATGTTTATGCGTTTTAAAAACTATTTCACCATTGCCAGTTTTATTTCTAAAATAAACCTTAATATTCTTGTTCTTAGGAAATTTACACAGAAGTATGAAGTGTTCAAGAATCATGACCGTGTTAGTTTGGTGCTGTTATGTACCCCAGAAAGGCCGTGTTCTTTTAATCCATTCTTGTGGGTGCAGACCTATTATAGGTGACACTTTTTGATTAGGTTGTTTCAGTTGAGACGGGTCTTGATCGTCTTGCTGGAGTCCTTTATAAGAGGATAAAAGCATACAGAAGCTATGACATGAAATTAAGAGAAGCTCAGAGAAGCCCCAGAGGAGCTGAGAGAGGGAGACACCAAAGCCAGAAGCTGAAAGGAACGAAACCTGGAAAAAAAGGCCCAGCAGACGTCACCGTGTGCCTTCCCACATGACAAGGGTGTCCCAGATGCCAACAGGTATCATCCTGTTGATGCCTTGAGTTGAACATTTTCATGGCCTAAGAACTGTAAATTTTAATTTAATGAAAAAATTAAATTTTTTCCCATTGTAAAAGCCAACCCATTTCTGGTATATTGCATTCCAGCAGCTTTAGCAAACTGAAACAATGATGTATACAACCTACTCTCAAATGTTTAGAAAGCAGATAGATAGACAGCTAGACGAATGGATAGATGGATGGGTAGATAGAATGATACAGCAAATGTGGCAAAACATTAAAAGTTGGTGGATCTGGGTATCTGGGTATCTGGGTGGGGGTATGTTGGAGTCCTCTGTAAGGGTTTTGTATATTTTTACAACTGTTTGAAATTATTTCCAAATAAAAACCTACAAAATAAATCATAACATGAGCAAACAAGGTTAAATAATGGAACCTAGGGCAGCAGAGACAGAGAGGAGTAAAAGATGCCTGCCCCAGGCTCAGCGATCAGAACAGCATCACCAAGATAGCACTTTCTCCCTCAAGGTATTTTATGATCTCAAGAAGTACTGAACAAACTCTCTTCCCCTCAAACAAAGCTCATCCCAAAAAAGAGGCTGAAGGAGCCCAAATGTTAACAGGGGAAAATAGTGAGAGGTATATGGCCAGAGCTGCTTCTCGCAGGTTTGATCTGGTCCCCTGTTCCTGCCACTGATGCACTTAGAAACAACAATCCCAATCTTCCCAACAGGGAAAGCCTGTCGGACATCACTGCTACAGTGATGACAGAATGCCATGGTCTGGGGCCCCAAGGATAAGGCCAAGGTGATCAAGCAAAGCCAGTTGTGCCCACAGCCAAACTCTTCCTAATGCATTAACATTGACTTGCCAGTTTTCCTGACTTTTACACCCCCATTGGTTACAGTTCAAACCCTTAAATTTAGAGGAAATGAACACGAACTTTGGGCATAAGCCAAGATGTTGCCAAACCTAACACCTCATCTACAACAAACTACAGCTCTACTGCAGAAGCATTTGACCAAAACAACAATTTCCTTTCAGAGTCCAGCCAGGATGGAGAACAATATGCAGAAATGTGCTGCTACCAAAGTTAGAAGACAGAAAATCACTTTTGAATTGATGGCATAAAATGTAACTTAAAGAAACACTGCATCTCTAATTCTGGGGCTTTGTGACTAATGGGTTCCTGCTAGGACCCGCTGGTCTGATGGGTAGACAGCGGAAGTTCCTGCTGAGAGAGCAGAAAGAGAAAGCAGAGTGGAGCAGCAATGGAAGTGCAAAAATAGAAGAGAGGATTTGAGTAGAAACGTCACCAGAGGAAGGCGAGCAACTAGTCTCAATCTTTTCTCAAACTGTCTCCACACATGTCCACCATCCCCTGCTGTCAGCTTATCTCAGGGCAGACACACTAAGCAACCTAAACTTATTTCAGGAACTCCTCTCCTGAAACTTAACGTCGGTCAGTCTGCTATGTATGCTGAGGGAGATCTTCAACCACCTTGCCAACCATTCAGTCCATGAAGTCCCCTGTGAACTGTGTGAAAATCCACAACAAAGAAGCTAGAGAGAAAGCAGAATTACCCTCGTTAAGTAATCTGTCACATCCTCCAATCCCTAAGAAACATGGATGTGCCCTTCACATACCTAATCACTCAATCTATGTAGGTAACCAGATGGCTTCTTGATAACAGTTCTCTCCAGAGAACTGTGTTTCCAATTTACTTACATAGAGACTTCAAGGAAAACTTAAAAATTCTGCTTAACTGTATAGATATGCGTATATACACATATATGTTTTTAACTACAATTAAACCAAATAGTTAACTCCAAACTTTGATTCCAAGCCAGAAAAGCTGAACTCAACAAATTGAATTCCCAGAGGAAAGAGGTGTAGAAAGCCACATGGAAAAGGTTATGCTGGGGAAAACAACATCTTTATCGCATTCCTTGCCTTGGCTGCAAAGGAAATGAAGGAATGTGGGTTTGATAACATTTACACTCACAAAGCACCCTTTATCCATGGATCTTAAAGTGTTTTACAAGAAAGCACCAAGAGAGCAGAGCACAGGAGAGCTGTAGGTCTTGCTAATGGTCAAAGTCAACTGAGGCCAGTCCCTGCCCCTGAATTCAGCAGCCAGAAATTCCTGGTAGACCTTCTAGGGTAGAATATTAGAACCTGGAGGTCAGCTCTCGCATCCCATAAGTGATCGGTGCTTGTGCCGGTTTGAATGTATTATGTCCCCCCAAACGCCATTATCTTTGATGTAATCTTGCATGGGCAGATGTATCAGTGTTGATTAGATTGTAATTCTTCGATTGAGTGCTTCTGTGGAGATACACCCCACCCAACTGTAGGTGATAACTCTGACTAGATAATTTCCATGGAGGTGTGGCCCCACCCATTCGTCTGGGCCTTGATTAGTTTACTGGAGCACTATTTAAGACAGAAGGAGTGAGTTTTTGCTACAGCCAAGAGGGATACTTGGAAGAAAGCATGGAAGCTGAGAGAGTAGCTGCAGATGAGAGACAGTTTAAAGACGGCCGCTGAAAGCAGACTCTTGCTCCGGAGAAGCTAAGAGAGAACAAATACCCCGAGAGCAATTAAGAGTGGCATTTTTCAGGAACTGCAGGCTAGAGAGGAATGTCCTGGGAGAAAGCCATTTTGAAACCAGAACTTGGAGCAGACGCCAGCCATGTACCTTCCCAGCTAACAAAGGTTTTCCGGATGCCATTGGCCATCCTCCAGTGAAGGTACCAGACTGTTGATGCCTTACCTTGGACACTTGATGGCCTTAAGACTGTAACTGTGTAACCATATAAACCCCCTTTTATAAAAGCCAATCCGTCTCTGGTGTTTTGCATTCCAGAGGCACTAGCAAACTAGAACAGTGCTGAACGTCCCCCACGAAGCCTCCAAAAGGTGCTATCTGGCTCTGCACAAGTGCCTTCAGCAGCAGGGAAATCCACTTGCCAATAGCTCCAATTTTTTTTGCTTGTCTTTTATTTTATTTTTTTTTTGGAATAATTCAGAATCAGGTTGGCTTCCATCTCTTAGTTCCAGTCCACCCTCTGGAGAACCAGAGGTTCAATGCCTCTTCTACAAGACTGTCCCTTACTCTCATCCCAGTTCTTAAAATCTGCAGGCAAAATATTCCTCACTCCTTCTGCCGTCCTCCATACATCATGCCTCCCAATCCCTCTGGTGTCCTTTCTGACCCCAATCTCAAGCTGGGATATAGTCATACCAGATAGCACTGGCCCCAACACCGTGAGGATGCACAATCAGGGGTTTTCAAAGCCATATGACAGGCAGGGTATAACTACCCAAAGTATCAATTTTAACCAAAGATTAGTACGTTTAAAAAAATAGGTATGTGATACATTATAGAGTGGGGGTATCCATTCTAAATGTTATGCAAGTAAGAGGCAGCTTCAGACTGTGCTTCCCAACCACTTGCAGGCACTCACCCCTTGAAGGGACATGTCCACTCTCCTCTCTAGTTAGGGACACTTCAGGGAGAAGGGTTTTGAGAATCAGTTTCTTGTTTACTGACAAGGGTCCTGCAATGCTGTGCCCACAAGGAGAGAAATGGGCAACTCTGACGAGGGTGGACCATCAACTCCTTTGTAGTAGACGTGATATCCCGAACGATGTAGCTGAAGATCGCAATCGCTCTTTTAAATCACATTTACTTTTATTGTAGCCACATCATACTGGAAACACATTCTGCATGGCTTGTAAATTAAACCTCCAAATCCTTTTTACCATTAATACTTTGTGGCCACATCTCCCTAGTTGTATGTGAGTAGTGAGTTAACTTGTTTATCCTTCAAAATTCTGTCTTGCTAGAATGAACCCAACACTCTAACTTGCCAAATTTTACATATATTACTCAATCTAAGAATCTGCCTCCCCAGAATCAAAACTTGGGTAAGTTCTCTGCCTTCCTTAGCCACATGTATCATAAGGATCCAGATCTGGAGATGAAAAAGATGACAGCAATGTGTGGGATGTCAGTTCCTTGGGTTTCATAGACTCTCTAGTTACTAGAGAAAGGTGCAGCTCGAGGACTAAATGCCATAGCAAGTGCACCTCTGCCAGAAGGACTTTTGGGTGTCAAGAAATGGTGCCGGGTCTACAAGGCTGGGAGGGCCTCAGGATTTCTATTGAGGGGGCAAAAGAAAGCTAGAAAGTAGCAAAGCCCAGGATGCCTGGTGCTTCACACACACTCTTCTGCAGATGTGATTCATATTCTGGTTTCCTCCAGTGATAAGGAAGGGTGTTGCTGATAATGAGGTCTGACTTTTGACAATACCATATTCCGCTCCTCTGCAGGAGGCTTGTGCAAAGTGAGATGCCCCAGGCCATGAGGCTGCTCTTCCCATTAACATCTGTATAAATTAACACTGTATTGATTTAGATCCTCTCTGCATACTCGCAGGATATTTAGATTTCTTCAAATCTACACATGCACCATCAGGAAGGCAATTATAATTTTTAAACAGCAATACTTGTGAGAAACTTTTGTCATCCTAACAACACAAATTATTTTAAAGCTATTTGGACTCCTCCTTCCTTTGCATTAAAAAAAAATCAACATCCCACATTTGTTTGTTATGCTAACAATTAGACATTCTGAGTTAATACAGGTTAGATTATTACAAAAATCAAATCATCTAGACTTTATTCTTAGTTACACAAGCTAGGAAGGATACCTCTTTGGGGTTCACATGCAGAATGTGAAATTTAGGATCTACATCACAAATAACAAAACTGCATTTGGTTACTTAATTGTTTGGTGGCTTTTCCAGATACAGGAGAAGTATCAAAGAATGCTATGACAATATCTATAAAATATTAAGCAGTAACTACTCAAATCACTCATTATTCATGAGAATGGATTCCCTATGTGAATATCAAATAAGCAATATCATAAACGTTTGAGAAAGTTCAGTAGCGAAGCACATGCCATTGTATTAACTCAAATCACCACTGGACTCTGTTAGCATTTTCTAGGGCAGAGCGCAGCCTGAGGACGTGACTGCCTATGGCCTTCAGTGAGTCAGGGATGCACTTCCTTACCTTTGAGCGTTACCCAGTACTGCTTCCATTTCCTCCGGGCCACCAGCTCCAGCTTCCTTTCCTTCTGCAAAGTGACAAGGGGCTTGTAGAAGAGCCACCCAGCTTTGCGGACCACCCCCTGCTCTTTCTCAAACAGGAGATCCAGTTGCTCCAAGGAGCTGAGCGACTCGCTGCTGGACCCAGCAGTTTCTGTGGACGTCTCTACATTCTCAGTGTTTGCCCTGCTCATTTCCAACTCGCGCATGAAATTCTCGTAAATGTTCTGTCGGAGGGGATCGCCGCCAATCGCGTTGGTGGATTCGCTTCTGTGGGGCAGGAGCTGAGCTGAGCCCCCTGGCCACAGGAACGCAGACCCCTGGCAGGGCAGCTGCCCCTCCACGTTCAGCCCCTCTGAGCGGCTGTCAAAGTAGTCGCTGCCCTCCTTGGACCTGGGTTCCTGTGAGCAACGCAAACGAACATCCATCAGTGGTTACGGTGTATCCAAAGCCTCTTTCCTTGCTCAACACGGCATCAGTGCATTTCTGTTGTTGCTAATTGATGATGCTTCCAAGCGAGCTTTTTTTTTTTTAATTTAATAAATTTTACTTTGAAATAAATTCAAACTTACAGGAACAGTTGCAAAAACAGTATAAACCCCATACATAGAACTCCAGCATACCCCGACCCCCTCCCCCAATACCCCGATCCACCACCTTTAACATCCTGTCACACCACCATTTCTTTCTTTCCCTCCCTCCCTCCCTATCTATCATCCATCATCTATTGCTCTGTCCTCTGAACATATGAGAGCAAGCTGCACACATCTTTGAACAAGCAATATAATTCACATATATCTTTCCCACGGACAAGAACATTCTTTTATGCAATCCCATTAAGCGCAGCTAAGATGTTCAAGAAATTCAACATTGATACAAAGCTTACATTCTATATTTCCTTCTTTTTTTGTTTTTTCTTATGTCCCATCTGTGTCCCTTTGAGCCTCCTCTCCTCCATCCTCAGATCCCATCCAGGATCATCCTTGGCATTTAATTGTCATCTATTTAGACTGCCTTTTTTTTTCAATTGTGGAAACATATATACAGCCTAAATCTTCCCATTCCACCCCCACCCCCCCAGCATTCCATTAGTGGGATTAATCACATTTAGAATGTTGCAATGCTATCACCTTCCCACCATTCATTACTAGAAGTTTCCCTTCAACCCAAACAGAAACACTACACTCATTTCTTAACTCCCCATTGCCCCTTCCCCCACTTCTCGTAACCCATACTCTACTTTTCATCTCTATGATCATATTCTCTGATACTTTCTTTGTGTTTACCGTGGGCAAGCAAGCTTCTTTTAACAAAAATACTTCTCAAATCAAGTCTCCAAACCGGAAAGAATTCTAGAAATAGTTTTGCCCTGACCCAACTTATCCAGTGGAGTCAACTTAAAGAGCTAATAAAACACCACTGAAAATCCTAAATCTAACCTGTGCTAAGAATCAGGAGATTAACTAGTATATTTAAGACATACTAGGGAAAAGTTCTCAAATTATATTTCTTTGCTAACTGTGAATAAGTGTCTTCCAGGAAAGAGTTTGTGTTCTAGCAGTCTAATTTCCTCCTGGGTTACTTTAAAGTGAAACTGGAATGTCACAGTTCCACAGGAATGAGGTAAAACAGGGATTTAGTTTTGTTATGCGACACCCCACAAACTTCTTTTCCTCTCCTATGGTAAATATGGTCTGCAGTTTTTCGCCAATTGCCCAGATCTAGATTTGGGAATCTCTAATATCTTAATTTCCCACTTCAGATGGTAAAAACCTTGCGCCTAGGATGCTTTATCCATAAAGGCAACTGTAGCTTTTGTTCATAATATTCTTTACTTAATATGGGAATTCCTTTCATGAAAAGAATATACTCATTCATTCATTCACATCCTTTTACATGAATACTTATTTTATTCTAGGCACTGGCTATATCAAAGACATGATTATTTAGATGCTTATTCCAACACAAAGTCAGACACAGGTAGCACTAAATAAAATAATACTTTTATATTAACTGCTGCCCACTTTAGGACTAATGGGCACTGAACACTGAGATGGCTGTGCACAGAGCTGAAAACATAAAGGTCTCTTCTAACGTCTAGATTAGATGTCTAGTCATTCAAGAAAAGTAACTTTCAAGCGGGCCATACATTGATAAATAGCAGAAACTAAATTTTTTCAGCAGAAAGTGATCTTAACTCAGGACTCAAAAGACACTGACATTTCATATGTAGAACTCAGATTAAGGTAACCCTGCTGAGAGATGCCAAGAATACTCAAAGTTTTACATTGTCCAAGTCTGCTCAGAGGCTAGTGGATTTTCAAATTACATTTCCTTCTCTAGTAAAATGAAAATGAAGGGAAAACTGGGTCAAGGACCATTGACTAAAGGTCTTATTTTGACTATTTCACTGTACAGAGGGGTTTTCTTTTTTTTGGAAATTTCATCTGGAAATCAAATAGCAAATGCTTGCTATCTTTTGTAGGAAAGCCATCATGCAACAGAATATTGCTTCCAAATACCCAGGGGCCCCAAACATAGCTATTACTGATGAAAATATTATTTCCCACTTGTGTTTACACTATGCCCCATAGTGATATTTATTTATACACTGATACTTATGCAAGAATAGAATAAATAAACTAGAGACTGTGAGCCACTTAGATGGAAAACTTTCAAAATAGTTTTAAGGGTTTTTTTAATTGTCACAACGTGGCTTTTCAGAAAGTCCTAGGAGGTGAAGGAATACTTCGCATTTAGCTAGTAATAACATTATTTCAGCTATTGATATGACCCTCTGAGTCACAATCCAAAACTACTGCAATCACCTCTGATCCCCAGCAGGAGCCATAAAGGATGCTTCTGTACAGGCAAAGACATGCCAGAGAAAGCCAGGTAAGTGCTTGGGCCAGTTTGGATATATTATGTCCCCCAAGAAAAAGCTATGATCTTTTAATCCAATCTTATGGGATATTTGGATTAGGTTGTTTCCATGGAGATGTAACATACCCTACTATGGGTAATAACTTTGAGTAGATTATTTCCATGGAGGTGTGGCCCCGCCCATTCAGTGTGGGTCTTGATTAGTTTACCGGAGCACTATAAGAGCCCAGACAGAAGGGACTCAGTGCTACAGCTTAGAGAGACATTTTGGAGGTGGCCATTGAAAGCAGACTTTTGCTGACACCTTGGAGATACTAGCCCAGAGTTTGCCCCAAAAAGCTAAGCCTAGAGACATCTTGAAGAACACCATTTTGAAACGCAACCTGGGAGCAAGCAGTGCCAGCCACGTGCCTTCCCAGCTAACAGGGGTTTTCCAGAAGCTAATGGCTTTTCTCCAGTGAAGGTATACTCATGTTTATGCCCTTGTTTGGACACTTTTATGGACTCATAAAGTTACTCACTTTATGTAACCAAACAAACCCCCCTTATAAAAGCGAATCCATTTCTGGTATTTTGCATTCCGGCAGCATTAGCAAACCAGAACAGTGCTGAACCTCAACGAGACCTACCAACACACACCACACTGTATCTCAGAAGAGAGAGATTTCAAATTGTGGTGACAACTTTGAAATGTTCGACTTTAGCAAAGCAAGAAATGGCAAAAGGTTGGATTTTACCATTTACAACTGATTCTTATACAAAGACATGAACTTCCCCAGGATCTAATAAATTTCTGAAGCTCTCTATCTAGAATGCTTAATAGCCAGGGACTAATTTTTAGGCTAATTAAGAAAGGCCTTTTAAAAAGAAAAATTAAATTTTAGTTATCTATTCTAAAGTTAGTTCTAAATAGGTTCAACTATAATTCCTGATCACTATCTTCTGGGCATGAAACTAAGGTGCCATGTCATATATTATTATATTTATTTCTGCTCTGTAGAAATTCCCTGTGACAATATTGCCCTCAAAAAGCCCCAAGGGCCAGAAATTCAGAATCTCTGGGTCCCAAATCTACCCTGCGATAAATTCTATGGTAACAACCAGTGCTGTCCACCAAATATTTCTGGTACCTGTGCAAGATCACTTTCCCACCCCTCCTGGCTAGAAGTTAGGCACGGCCACATGATTTGCTTTGAACAATAAGCTTCAAAAGCCAACACAAAATTCTCTTTTTCCCTCT
The DNA here is from genome assembly GCF_015220235.1 of Choloepus didactylus. NCBI lineage: Eukaryota > Metazoa > Chordata > Mammalia > Pilosa > Megalonychidae > Choloepus > Choloepus didactylus. Next base: position 7,558,040 of record NC_051308.1, on the reverse strand, counting down.
GCCACAGAGGCTCACAATGTTCCAGAAGGTAACCCCTCCATCAACCTGGGGTCTCAGGCAGAGAACAATGCCAACCAGAGCCCCCAGCTGATCGGTGATGGAAAAGCAGCACAAGTGAGAAATAAACTTCTGTTGTGCTCAGCCATAGAGGGTTGAAGGGTTTTTGTTACTTCAACATAACTTTATCTATACTGACTGATCTGACTGAAAATTTAGCCAGTACATGCCTTACCACAGCTAAAGTTAGTAGAATATACCTGCACCATGCACATACTCTTCAGCAAATATTCTATTTTTTATAAAAATTAGTGATATTCTTTCTCAGTTGTGCAGGTTTTTTCACTGACTAATCTGCCTTCAGGCTCTAATTCATCAGGTTGGTTTAAAACCCTATAAAGAAAAGGCATTTCTTTTTTTATTTATTGGGATAAAATACAGGGAATATAAAAATCATTTTTACCCTTTTTAAGTGTAAAATTCTGTGACATTAAGTACATCGACAATGTTGTGTAACCTTCACCACCATCTATTTCCAGAACATTTTCATCATCCCAAACAGAAGCTCGTACTCACTAAGCAATTCCACCCCCACAGGGAAGCTCTTTTTACATCACTCTTTTTTAAAAAGCACAAACAAAAATTTCTACCCATTATGGTAAGACTCTGAGGTGTAGCCCTGCTGCCACACGGAGTTGTGTGCGTGTGAGTCTGCAATTGTTTGGTGCCTATATTATCACAAATGTTGATTCTGTGTACTTATTACATGTTTTAAGGATCTGAACTGATCTTCATCTTAAATTGTGAAAGGAAAACAAAGGCATGGCCAGAGGAAGTGGCATACTTGCCAAAAAAGATAATCTTGCTCACATTTATATATTATCAGATGTGGGAACACAAGCAAAACTAAAAAGCTGCTTTCACAGGCCAGTTTTTTTAAAATCCAAAATAGTTCATAACCTTAATATTCAGTAATCCTGGAGTAATTAATAGTGGTTGCCGACACCACCTTGGCCATGTGGCTAAGTGGAAAAAGCATGTGTTAGAGGTTTAGCAGAAATGCTTTCCCCCTAGCTTCTCCTCTAACTAATCACGTGTCTGCAGGAAGGACCCTCAAACGCCTTGAACCTTAGTTTCCTCAATTTGGAAATGAGGGGGAGTCCTCTGTAGCATGACAATTCTGATTCTTGTTTGTAACCAGTCTGTTCTGAACTCTATAAGCATACAAATAATCCAAAGCTATGTTTTTGGACTGTGGAGAGCTGAAGGGGGTATTCCTCCCCATGCGTTCTGGCACATGACAGAAAAGGGTCAATACACAGCAGCAACAGGTCTATGTTTGAATTGAGTTGAGCCTGAATGAGATTCACTAGAGCTGTACTTTCGCCCAGCCATAAACTTAGATGGGAAACACACTCTATGCAAATAAGAGACATGGAATCACTGGCTCAATGCCAAAATCAACGAAGGGCCATCGGAAATGACAGCTAAACATATCTCAGCATGAAAGCACCTGAATGAAAAGGACATGAGGGTCATTTGAGGAGGATCCAGCCCAGGGTGACAAGGGGTGATTTCCCCCTTCGGGCTCACTGTCAGTCTTTTTGGGAACTAGGAGCTGGAGAAAAAGATCAAAGAAATCAACTCTCTATTCCTTAGTGGTTTAACCCGAAGAAGTGGTCACCAAGGAATAAGCAAATGACTGCATTTGGGGATATGAAGCATTCCCAGACACAGGGAAGTGATCATCTATTCTCGGTGTCTGTATGAAGAGGGAGAAAGGTGCCATCTGGGAGGGGCCGTGCTGGTGATACAGCAGACATTATCTATAAGAAGGAAATATCTAACGGTAAATTTTATAAATCCGAAACAATCTACTCAGGGAAATGTTATTTTCCACCCCAAAGTTCTGTAAAATTGTGTAATTTCATGTCTATTTATGATGGTTAAAATGCAACTTTGCTAGAGACTAAATGCCCACTCAAATTCCCTTCAATCTATGACTTATACTGACGTATTTGTTAAAAATAGCTTTCTCCCTTCTATAACTAATTACAAGTAGAAAATAAACCTGAAAACTTAGCCAATACTACCAGTTACCTAAAAGGGTAAGTGATTACTTTCCTTCCTGGTAGCTCATCTACTTTGTTCTTCCATTAAAACTCTATACTCCACTCAACCTCTTTGTTGCTCAGATGAGGCCCTCTCTCTCTCTAACTGAGCCATCTCAACAGGTGAACTCGCTGCCCTCCTCCGTACATGGGACCCGACTCCCAGGGGTGTAAATCTCCCTGGCAATGCAGAGTATGACTCCTGGGGATGAATGTGGACCCGGCATCGTGGGACTGAGAGTATCTTCTTGACCAAAAGGGGGATGCAAAATGAGACGAAATAGTTTCAGTGGCTGAGAGATTCCAAATGGAGTCGAGAGGTCACTCTGGTGGACATTCTTATGCACTATATAGATAACACCTCTTAGGTTTTAATGTATTGGAATAGCTAGAAGTAAATACCTGAAACTACCAAACTCCAACCCAGCAGTCTGGACTCCTGAAGACAATTATATAATAATGTAGATTACAAGGGGTGACAGTGTGATTGTGAAGACCTTGTGGATCACACCCCCTTTAGCTAGTGTATGGATGAGTAGAAAAATGGGGATAAAAAACTAAAGGACAAATGGGGTGGGATGGGGGGATGATTTAGGTGTTCTTTTTTTCACTTTTATTTTTTATTCTTGTTCTGGTTCTTTCTGATGTAAGGAAAATGTTCAGAGATAGATTGTGGTGATGAACGCATAACTATGTTGTCATACTGTGGACAGTGGATTGTATACCATAGATGATTGTATGGTGTGTGAATGTATTTCAATAAAACTGAATTTAAAAAAAAAAAAAAACAACTCTATACTCCACTCAAAGTATTATGATTTTTGTTTGATCAGCAGTATCATATTTTTACTATTACATGTACTAAGGGGCAAGATGTTTTAAAAAATATGCCAGCCAGTCCCATGAGGAGGCAGTTAGATTGTACATACAGGTACACCAACTTTTTTTTTTTTTTTGACATATGAACTTGGACATAGAAATTTTACCATTACCGAAGTTAATGATGAGTTGAGAAAGCCTACTCCTCCCACAACAATAACATACACCTCTTGTCCTTTTTGTTTAGGCTTTAAGAAAAAGACCTCAGAAAACTCTTGGAGAACCCCTTCACTCAGGAATTCTCGCTTCTCTGGACCCTCCATGGAACTTCCCAGATTACATCTGTGGAGCCCCCGAAGCTGGGGGCTCAGTGTGAAAATGCACCTTGGAAGCAAAACTAAAAAACAAAACTCACACCTGAGAAGGAGCTGGGCCAGGTCTTAAGCTAGCCACTTCCCAATGAAGACATCATTTAGGCCTCAGCACAACGCCCTAGAGAAGCTTCTGTTATCATTCCCACTTACAGGGAAGGAAACCCAGTGACTGTTCTCTTATGCTCCACAGTTTACTCACCTGGAGTTTCCTTTTCTTTCTTGAGAGGCTCCCCGTCCAGTCACTAAGTCGGCGCATTCTGGATTTCAGGGTGTCCTTCTTGGAAGCCTCCTCGATTAAGGCTTTGGACTTCCTGCAGGGGAGGGTGAAGGAACTGTAAGGGGCAGGGTCTCTGCGCTCCACCCGGGAGGGCACGTCCATGTCAGAGGCAAAGGAGACGCGGGCGCTCAGGCTGGCGTGCGCGCCAATGTATTCATCGGAGAGCCGGCTACCCGAGGAGGGCAGGCTCCCCAGGTTGGCATCTGTGTACAGTTCCCGCAGGGAGGAGAGGGAAGAGCTTTGGTTGAAAGGCTTTTTGGCATCATTGGGTGGCAAGCTGGTGCAGAGGCCGGGATCCGGAGTGCTGGGCACCAGGAACAAGCCCTCGGCCTCGCTGGTCTCTCCAGCATGGCCCCACGGGGAGTCATACCAGGATGACTCGGAGCTCAGGGAGCTGCCCTTGCTGGACCGCAGGCGGGAGTCCGTGGGGGAGAGGCAAGGGCTGGGTGGGGAATCGACACTGGAACTCCTCCTGGCTTCTTGGGGCACAAGGGAGTCTTCCGATTGCAAGGTGGGCGAATAGCGCAGCAGCTGGACGGGCCCACTGGAGGCCTCTGGAGGCACCCTCTTGTGGTGGCCGCCATTGTGGAACTCAACCCTTAGACAGCCATCCAACTTGCCCAGCGTCTTGATGAGGACTTTGGGGCTCTTGCGGTCTTCGCCTGGTGGGGTGGAGGCAATACTCTCGTTCCTTCCATAGCAGTTGAGAAGGTGTCCGTTGCAGTCTCGGGAGGTGACGACGTGGTTATCTGCTGATTCGCGGCCAACATAGTGGAAGCCATTCCCGGGGGCGAAGGCAGCACTGTTTCCCCGGAACTCGTTTCCTGAGGCGTTCACCCTGTGCTTGGAGTGGCTGCCACCTTTGGAGACTTTGCACGTGGGTCCACCGAGTCTCGATGCGTAAGGCTGGTTACTCTTAAAGTGAGACAGGCAGCTTCGAGCCAGGGATCGGGACTTGTAACCCGCTCCCCCACTTCCATGACCCCATCCGTGCAGTGACTTTTCATCTTTCGCATGAATGCTGCGGATTTTCAGGGAGCAAGGCTTTTGCTTAGCACCAGTCATCGTATTGCCATGAGTTTTAGATCCCTGGAGGGTATACTGACTCTCCGAGTTGCCCATTTTAACCTAAATTAAGAACAGTTGCATCAGTAAGAGCCATGACCTAAGTCACATTCCATTATGACAGAAAGTTCCAAAAAGAAATGTTCTGCATGTTACAAAGGAAACAGGCAACTGCTTTCTGTACCTTATGCAACTCAAAGAAGTCAGGACAAAACTTACTTATTGAATGGATTCTCCTTATTTTGCAATGCGGTCACCAGATAGAAAATAACGCACACTCACATACCAGTTATCTTTAACACACCATGATGCAATTTAGCAACAGAACAGGCATAAAAATCAGCTTAAGGCAGAGATCTCCATTACGGGAGGGAGGCATTGAGCCAATGATTCTTACAGAGAAGAATGACAGGAATGTTTTTTAATATAGCAGTCCAAATACGTTGATTTTTTTAATGATTAGAGAGATGCATTTTTATTATACATAAACTACAGATGCAGCTAACATCTCACTCAATATAAGTGATTAGTGCTCAAAACTGACCACGTTTGAATAATCTCTGGCTCGAGTTGCCAGGCTCTGGTGGGGTTTTCATGTGTCCCACAGAGGACAAATACCACAAAAGAAAAGGATTGGAATTCTATCCTCAAAAACCAGACTGAGTTGGCAACAGGGGAAAAAATAAAACCCTCGTCTGGGGCCAAAAACAGTTCAATAAAACCAATTTCTAGAGCTTTTGGAAAGATTTAAGGAATCCTCACTTTAGAACATAATGGGAGAAAAAAGTTTCAAGATGACTTCTTAGAAGGTGGGTGTCAGAAAAAGTATTAGTTTCTTTTCATTCCCTTTAAAACCACAATTTGGTCAATGAATCTAAAATCAAATTAAGCACAACCCAGAGTGAAACATGATCCAAATCTTCCCCCTTTGTTTCTTGACTCAGCCCAGTATATCACTGTTTAATTCAAGTTAGAGGTGATGCTTTCAATCATTGCTCCATATGTATTTAGTAGGTTTTTTATTTTAATTCGTGTATACCTCAAAATGTACAAGCCACACAACAAAAGTCAGGTTTGGTTGCCTTTTCTTTGGTGGGAGTTATCAAACGTATTATAAAACCAACATGACTGGAAAAATAATTAAACTTTACTTATTCCCTTAATCACAGGCATAACCCCTGTCATGAGTTACAACCCTCCCTTCCACCCCCTGCACCACGTGGACTTGGTTTACCTGCAGTATAATTTTTGTCCTGAGGGAAATTAATATTTGTGAGCTTTACATGGTCTTGAGAACAAGGCAGCACAATGAGCAAGTGTGAGAAGCGAGTCCATGAAATGATTCTGAAAAACAGAACGAGAAATCTCTGTCAAGCATTTTACATTAAGCTCCCCAAAAGTCACACACACACACACATGCACACACATAAAGGTTTTACTGCAAATTATTTGAAGAAACAGCTGTGGTCCAGAGCCACTGTCACAATAATGAAATGCATGGTAACTGCTTGATTCATCAGGGTTGTTTGGAAGATGTAAAAGAAGCCAGAACTGTCCATCCAAACCTCTAAAGGTCATTGTCTCCAAATACAGAAAACCTGGTCTCACAGCCCCGGGTGCCCTTTGCAGTCAAACACAGGCCTTTGTTGCAGAGGCGAGCAGGTGAAAGGGCTCGAATGAGTCATGGCTGATCTGTCACCACTGCTTGGAAAACAACTCTCAGACCCATCCTCTGCCCAGGCTGCACAAGCATCATCCTGACACAGCAAGAACCTTGTTCTCTAAGCAGTAAACACAAAACCCCAAAGTTAGAATCACAGACATAGGCCTTGGCTACAAAACGTCAGTTACAGAGACTGACTCCATAAATGAGATTAAAACTTTTCCTCAAGCATGGGTTTGGGCCTGGCTGCAAGAGGGGTGGGAGCAGGAGCTCCCTTGGAGGGGTCCAGGTGGCTTGGGAGGGAGGAGGGCACAGGCCAAGCAGAGCCACCATCTGGCACCACTAACTGCCGGTCACAAAGCCTTCATCTTCTCAGCAGACCCAGAGAGTGGCGAGGGTCGATGGTGACTTTGAAAGTTAAATGACAAGGGGCACGATGCCAATGGATACCAGTCCCTCCAACAAGGCACGAGACTGGTTTCCCATCTGAGATTACCCACACACGTACATTTTTAAATTAAAAAAAAAAAAAAGCTAGGAGATGTCAAATAGACTGCACACAGGAATCAGCAGGAGATCTAAACGCTCACTTGAGTCGATTAAAACCGAGGCCAGGATCCAATCCAGGAGGCCTCTCAAGTGGTGCCCGCCATGACCCTGGCCCCTCCTGACTCATGGAGGTGGGCAGCCTGCACAAACAGCTACGAGCGGGACAGCCACAGGTTCACTTGCCACTAAAACTGGCCCCTGCGACATCTCTGGTACCTGAGCCGGATCTCCAGAATCTCAACTTTAAAAGAAAAGTTTTTATTGTGATATTATATATGAAACACAGCATTTCCCACTCCAACCATTTGATTTATTTTTTAATTTCCATTTTAACCCTTTTTAAGTGTACAGTGCAGTAGCATTAGTTACATTCACAATGTTGTGCCACCATCACCACCATCCAGTACCAAAACGTTTTCATCACCCAAACAGAAACTCTGCACACATTAAGCAGTAACTCCCCATTCCCCACCCCACCCCTGGTAACCTGCATTCTAGTTTCTCACTCTTTGAATTTGCATATTCTAGTTATTTCATGTAAGTGGAATCATACAATAGTTGTCCTTTTGTGTCTGGCTTATTTCACTCAACATGATGTCTTCAAGGTTCATCCATGGTGTCATGTGCATCAGAACTTCATTCTTTTTTGCAGTTGAACAACATTCTGATGTGTGGCTATAGTAAATTTCGTTTACCCATTCATCTGTGGATGCACGCTTAGGTCCTTCCTTTGGCTATTGTGAATGATGTTGCTATTGAACATTGAACATCAGTATGCAAATATCTGAAGGACCCCAACTTTTAATGTTACCTTGCTTTAACATCAAATTATTTAAATGTGGACCATCAAGTTCAAAACCTGAGCTGTCTCCTCTCAGCTACAATTTTTTTTTAACTTAGTCAACTAAAACTGGCCAGAGAAGCTCCTGGTTCTTGCCACTTCAACCTCTCCCAATGAGCTGATGGGACTGATCCTGTGTGTCTGTTTACTCTTGTCAAGCCCAAGGTGCAGGGATGACCCCAAAGGTGAAAGACTCCTGGGCCCCCTGCTCACTCGGCCAGCGTCGCCTCTCTTTGTCAGGCCCTTCCGATCCGAGGGTCACGTGCCAGAGAACCAGGCACACAGCACTGGGTGTCCAGCGCGCCAACATTAGTGAGACAAAAACTGTCATTGAAAGACTAACCATCTCAGCTGCCTGCAGGACACACAAAGGCTTAAAACAGCAGAAGGGCTCTGAGTTGGGATTTCATGCCCCAGCAGCAGGTTATAACCTATACTGATCTTACTACTTTTGAAAACAAAACAGCTTAAATTTCTTATCTCCTGTTATATTTTGAAAAACAGTAGTAGGCCCTGTCCTTTAATAGATTCTGTCCGCCCAAGGTCTGAAACCGTGGGGGTCTCAGTGAGCACGCAATAAAAACCTGTTGAATTGGCGGATGAGTCCTGAAAACATCATGCTGAGTGAAATAAGCCAGACACAAAAGGGCAAGTGTTGTTTGAGTTCACTTAAATGAACTATCTAGAATAGGCAAATTCATAGAGACAGAAAGTAGATTACAGGTTTCCACAGGTCGGGGGAGAGGGGAATGGGGAGTTACTGCTTAATGGGTGCAGAGTTTCTGTTTGGGGTGATGAAAAAATTTTGGCAAAGAAAAATGGGATGGGAGTACAATATTGTAAAATAATTAATGCCACTGAATTGTACAGTTAAAAATGGTGAAAACAGAAAACTCTGTTATACATAGTCATAATTTTATAAACAGATCAACAAATGAGCAAACAAATAGCCAGTTGAACTGAATGAAAGCAGCCTCACATGTTAAAAGGTGGATTTAGGCACAAACTTAGAGCAGGAATCACCTTATTGGTTATGGTTTAAAGACTGACAGGTACATCCATGTGGAAATAACCCAATAATTAAGATAGTATAGCCTGGAAAGAAGCAAAAAGAGAGTAATAAAAGTGGAGAACGGTATGTTTTTACACATGGGTCCTCTCTAGTCAATTCTGGCAGAAAGAATACAGGCTTACAACACAGCAGAGAGGATGGACCTAGTATTTATTAGAAAATCTTACAAGGAAAACAGACAGAGAGGATACCCCTGAGAAAACTGATGGGCTCATTGTCCCTGAGGGAAACATTGGGACTATTGTCCCTGGGACTATTGAGTGGATATTTATTTATCAGGCTTCAGCTGTGATTTCTGTCTGGAAGCAGAAGAATAGAGAGATCTAATTTTCAGCATGCCCCTTCCCATCCCCTTTTAAGGTGTTTAAGTCAAAAACTTTTTTCATGATAGAAAGGGGACCAAAAACATCCAAACGAAAAGACTGCCTCTTTTAAAAAATGAAAGAAATAGCTACAAAGTCCCCCATGTCTTGAAATAGCAAAAATACATATTAGGGAGACTAAACTGCAGTCAACTCCACAGCTGACTGATGGGTACTAAACTGAAGTCACTCTGGTATAAATGCTATTCAGTATTAGCAAACACTGTATGCTCTGGATATACTTTTCAAAAATTATTTATTTATTGCATAACTATAATAAAACATTGTAGTTTTAATAAATGATCACAATCCCACAAACCTTAAATAAAATTTTTAAAAGACACCCCTGGATTTCATTTTCTTCATTCCCTTCCAATCCCATCCCTAAGAACGCATCAGGTAGCTTTTTAAGCTAAACTCACAAACAAGAATAGAAGTCTTTTCTTTTTTAAAAAAATTTGTGAGCAATGACCACATCAGAAATGTCCAGCAACGTGGAGGAATTTCACAGATACATCCATCGCAATCCCAGCATCCACTGTGGCCCTGCTGAATTCCAAAGAAAAACGTATTTGAGGAAGAAACACAAATTTACCTTTTCTTCATTCAGCTTGAGCCTGGGCTCGAACACGTGCGTCATATTCCCAAAGTTTCAACTTCCAGGTAGCAGAGACTGAATAGTAAAGGAAACTAGTATCCTCAAACTGCTTGATCTCTGGGCCCATCCCCTGAGCCGGCTGCCCAGAGAGAGCAGCTAAAGGAGAAGAACTGAGCCAGATGGTGCTGCAAAGAAGGGCTGCAGAGCAGGCTGCGGGGCTGATTGGCGACGACAAGCTGAGTGAGGAGTAAGGCTGCTGCACAAAAGCAGATTTATGGCTGGGCAAAGCAGTTAAGGCAAGCTCCTGTCCTACCGCCACGAGATACCACAAGGCTGTTCACATAATTCCAGGGAGATTTTTATACTGAAAGAGGAGACTCATCGTTGTCCAAGGCAAACACTTAAGAGAGAGATAAGAACAGCCAGATAAGAAGAAGACTCCCCATCATTAACCATAACAATATCTCCTTGGCTCCCTTTTGGGGGCAGGGGGTGTGGTAGGGAGCTACAATCCTTTAAGAGGCACGTCTTAGAATTCTATTCTGGTTTGTGTCAGAGAACTTGAGTTTAAGGCCTTGGTTTAAGATCTGCTTCCTTTTCTAAAACAGCATGTAGGACTTTGGGCAAATTAGACTTTTGAATTTTGTTTTCCTGATGTGCAGCTTGAGGACAAAAATATCTGCCCTACCTACCTCACAGAATGAGAATCAAGTGTGGAAACAGATGCAAAACCACTTAAAAAACTGTGAAATGCTACACAAATATACTGTACTATTATTAAGTTTTAATTATAAATCTAAGTTTGTGTGTGATGATATCAGATCTTATTATAACTGCTATTTCAGACCTTTTCCAAGAGGAAGAATAAAGTTTATCAGTATATATAAGAGATTGTATGTAAAAGTTTGTGCGTGTGTGTGTAAACTTGGAATCTTCTAAGTCTACTGTCAACACTTTTCCGATCTTCATCAATTCCTCAAATAACTCAAGCATATAAAATTACCTACTTTGAAAGAGGCCTGTCAAATGAAAAAAAAAAAAAAAAAAGAATGATGCAAGTCATGTAATTGCATTATTAGATTCTCATGTTAGAACATGCAAGAAAATCAAACCATCTCTGGGCTCAATGAATAACTGATACTACCTTAAAGCAATGGTGCTCAAGGGATTTTGACCCCCAGTGGACATTTGGCGATGTCTGGAGACACTTTTGGTTGTCACACCTGTGTGGTGGGGAGGAGTGAGTGCTACTGGCTTCAATGAGTAGAGGCCAGGGATGCTATTAAATACCTTACAATGCACAGAAGTCCCCCTCAACAAAGGATTACCCAACCCAAACTGTCAACAGGGCAGAGGCTGAGAAATCCTGTCTTAAAGTTTTACTGCCTGTGTTGCTAAAAACGCTAAATGTAACACAAGACATGCTAAAAAACACATACAAAGAATTCAATTCTGTCAAGTACCCAAACTTACTAATAAACTCCATAAATATTCCCCGAACCTGTTTCTCTCTTCTTGAGTCAATGAACACCACTCAAAATGCATTAATTGCATCCTCAAGATTTGAAGGAGCTCATTTCTATTCATAAGAAGGATTGGACCCAATTTGTATAAAGAGGCAAGAAAAAGGAATGTCTGGTCTCCATAGTAATAGTGGTTAGGAAGAGTAATCCTTGCAAATAAAGTGGGCAGAAAGTGAGTTGCTACGAAGGGCCTCAAAAGCTAAGCCTCCATTGTCCAAGCCCCATCGGTTCTATTTCACTTCAGCAGGACCCCTTCCAAATGCCCATTAACAGATGAATGGATAAGCCAATCTGTGGCAAAGAAGGCCACAGGATCAGAGTGGACAGGCATGGCTAGTATTGAACAGGGGAAAAGTAATAAATTCCACCAAGACAATAGCTCAGCTTTTTGTCCAGTTCATCACCTTAGCAAGCCAATTTATCACAAAGATGATCTTAGCATTCACACCTGTTTTATAAAAAATGCTGACATCTGCAGCACTGCTTATAGAAGTGTTTGTCAAACTATGGGACATGACCCAAGTTAGATCATGAAATTCATTTAATGAATTGATACCAGCATTTTAAAATATAACACAGAGGAAAAGAACACATTAGGATAGACTAGAATAAAATAGAACAGAAACTATCAGAGTGCAACACAGTGAGGGTAAAAATTGCTTTGTGATACTAAATTCTTGTCTGTGCTTGTGTGTTTCCCTGGACGCTAGGTTGGGAAGTAAAATTATATCATCTGAAGTAGTGGTCCCAAAAAAGTTTGAAAAACAAAACCTCAAATGGCAGAGAAGACAGATGGCAGATAAGTTCTAAGAAGACCAAAGGACAACCATATGCTAGAGAGTTTCAAAACACTTCACAAATCACCATCACTGAGGCAAATACTTCGGATGCAAAGGGGAAGCGCCTGATAAGAAAAGGATGCGCCATCACTAATGTGCAGTTCCGGGCACCCAGTTAGGCCTGTTGTCCTCATCCTATTGCATTCTGCATCTTAAGAGATGCTTTCATTGGAAGTTCAAGCTCTTCTTAGGAAACTCAAGACTCACCCTGTTAAGCCAAGAAGTGGGCCTTGAAGGATTAGTATTCTGTCTGATGAAGAAAGGAAAGAGGAGCATTCCAGGGATCAAAAAAGAGCAGGTCCAAAGTTACAGGTATCCCACGACAGCCTGCTGAATGCTTGAGTGACTGAGTCACCACACGGACGAAACCTAGAAAGACCCGCTTGTTCCAGAAACAGTGACAGGGGCAGCAGGGCCTGAACACAAGTGTCAAGGACAAAGTTTAGAGAGATGAGGAAAGGTAAGAGGGGAAAGCTGAGGAAGGGATGGGAGATTTGGACAGTCATTCTCCATCACCTCCCATTCGCCATCACCATCACCTCCCACTCGCCATCACCAACACCTCCCATTAGCCATCACCAGCACCTCCCACTCAACATCACCTCCCATTTGCCATCACTGTCACCTCCCATTCATCATTACTATAACCTCTCATTCCTGATTACCATCATCTCATTTGCTATCATCATCACTTCTCATTCACCATCACCTCTTACTTGCCATCTCCATCACCTCTCACTCAGCATCATCCATGATCTCCCATTTGCCATCACTGTCACCTCCCATTTACCATCACCTCTCATTCTGCATCACCATCACCTCATTTGCCATCACCATCACCTCTCATTCACCATTACCTCTCACTCACCATCACCATCACCTTATTTACCATCACCATCATCACCTCTCATTCGCCATCACTGTCACCTCCCATTTGCCATCACTATCACCTCTCATTCACCATCACCATCGCCTTATTTGCCACCATCATCACCTCTCATTTGTCATCACCATCACATCCCATTCGCCATCACCATCACCTCTCATGCCTCCCTAACTCTGCTGTCCCCAAATGCACCACAGTAAGAACCATCACCTGGGCACACTTTGGGATACTCTTTAGGGAAGGAGTCCACAGCACCCAGCAACCCAAAGATTAGTGGAGCATGGGAGGCAGCACGAACAAAGGAGGAGAATGTTCTAGTGTTGGCAGAAACTTAGGGAACTGCAGTGAAATGAAAGAGTTCCATTCCAGAATTTAATGTGTATTTTTTTAGCACCATACTGGGCACTGTGAGGGAAGCAAAAGTGACGTATACTTGATAATCCCATTTCTAAGTATATACCCCAAAGTAAAGAAAGCAGAAACTCTAACAGAGGTATCTGTACACCAATGTTCATAGCAGCATTATTCACTATAGCAAAAAAGTGAAAACAACCCAAGGGTCCAATGATAGATGAATGGATAAAGAAAATGGTATATCCACACAATGGAATATTATTCAGCTGTAAAAGGGAACGTCATTCTGATACAAGCTGCAACATGGATAGATCTTGAAGACACCATGTTGAGTGAAATAAGTCAGACACAAATGTACAAATATTGTATGATTCCACTGACATGAAATACCTAGAATAAGCAAATTCATAGAGACAGAGGTTAGTTACCAGGGGTCGAGGGAAGGAGAAATAGGGAGTTATTGCTTAACGGGTACAGATTTATTGCTTAATTGGTTTAGGTTTGGGGTGATATAAAAGTTTTGATACGGGATCACAGCCATGGTAGCATAAAATTGTAAATGTAATTAATGCCACTGAATTGCACACTCAATCACGATTAAAATGACAAATTTTGTTTTGTATTTATGCTACCACAATCTTTTGAAAAGTGATATATGATAGGATTCCGTCCCCAAAGGAGGGTATCAGCTTGTGTGTATTTGGGGAAGTATAAACACGAAACAATTGTAGGATCAATGAGACAGTATATGGAAACATTAACAGCATTGAGTTTATGAAAGAAGCGGGGAGACCAACAATCCCACAAATATTACTGGTATGCTTCCGGAATGTCAATAAATTGAGCAGCCCAGCTAAATATGAGCCATCACAGGAACTGAAAATATTTTAGAGATTTAAAAAAAAAACATAAAAACACCTTTTCAAGCAAAATTACAGAATGGATATAGTCTAAATCCTGGTAAAGATTAAACTTTTGTCTTTTCTTTCTTTTAGAAATCATCATAATACATTTCATACATTTTCATTCAGAAGGTTCTCACTCTCAGGCTCTTTCTGGCATGGATTTTATTTTTCAAGTACACCAAATGTTCAATCCCTCTCTGCCTTTTCTTCCAACTCTGTTTCAAGTCTCATCCAAAATTTGGCCAACACTGTGGCCTCTGTAAACCTTGCACTACTCCGAGGACTACCAGAACCAGAGACTTGCAAGATTCAAAATTGTTTGCATGACTTTTATTTAAATAACCTCTCTCTCTTTTTTTTAAAGCTTTTACAAATATAAGCCATTGCACAAAGAGCAAGCTTAGGCATGGGTAGGCACTCCCCAAGCTTCCCACTCTTACTAAAACAGAAGACACATGCATTAGAATTTCGGGCTGTAACCGCACAGCTTCTCTTTGACTGTGGAGACCTGGCTGTAAGGCATAGCTTCAGTAAATCAGAAGCAGACTCATACTCCTAAACCTCAATCATTTTCTGTGACCAAAATATACCATCGTAATTGTACTAACTTATCTTGGCAAAATATTTCTTCATTATACACTGTTCAAGTTAGAAAATGAACAGGCTTAAACCACACATCTTTCTCCTCATTTAAATTGGCACTTATTCCATCCTCCTAAATCTGTGTAACTGTTCTACTTCAACTAGGGTGTTGCCTGCTTTGAGAGCCCATTTCTATACGTCTGCATCTAAAGACTACAATACAAGTAGCCTATCTGTTCTTGGGCCCCCAAATAAAAAAAACTAAACCAATCATTGCTGAAATTTTCCTGAAGTCATTGGATTATTCAAACAAACCTGATAAGATTTTACCTAACAACTTCACAGAAACTTTCAGGGGGAAAAAAAAACAAAAACAAAACTGAATAGAACCTGTATTAGTTGGGTATAGTGTTAATTTTGTAATTTACGAATTTCAGAATTTATCAAATTTTTGACATCCAGGAGAAATGGGCACGCAGTGAGAGTGAGGGCTGATATGTCCCAAATGCTGCTACTTGCCAAGGTTATATTCCCAGCTTATAGATGGGGAAACTTTAGCCCCCAGAGATTAAGTAATTTGACCAAGAACACTAAAAGACAAAGATAGGAATCAAACCTGGACATTTCTAATCATTTTTTTTAACATGTGTCTTATGCCAAAGTAATTTTATGTTTTTCTGTACTTTCTAACCTGAAATTACTCCACATTTTTAAAAAAAAGTACAGTTTAACTTATTATGCTTTCTTTTTTAGACTATCCTTTTAGAAGAGTGGCTGAAGTCTATATCACTCTCATAACTAAAGCAAGCAAAGGCTTCCACGACTGGGGATGGGGAGGTGGGAATGAAAGAAATAGAGCTTTAAGGTTAAAATTAGTTATTTTTTTTCTATTGATTTACAAAGAAATTGCACAAACAAGAATGTTGTTTTCCTGATCATTTAAAGCTTCAAGGCCATCCTAAATATCAATTATAACTTAGAATGTTATAGGCTATCAATAATTGATATCAATTATAAATTAGAATATACATCCTGAATGCTGTGGGGTGGGACATCCAGAATAAGACCAAGTGTGGAATGGGAACTGTACTTAAGGTCACAGAATAACCAAGGGACACCTTCCTGAAGCTTCAGTTTCCCCTAATGCTAAGTAATTTAAATAGTGCTTCCATAATAAAGAAGCATATAGCATGAAGTATAAAATTTGCATTTTTTGGAGATAAAATATAGGAGTTCACAGATATTCAACATTTACATTAGATTGCTTCAGGTACAGCATCAGGCTATCCAAGTAGGATACACATAGACTCATTAATGTGATAAATATTTATTGAGCACCTACTACGTGCTGCACGCTGTTCTAGATGCTGGGAGTGTAACAGTGAACAGAAGAGACAAAAGAAATTCCCAATTACCATATGATCTGGAAGTCACAAGTATATAAACTGTACCCAAAAGAATTGAAACAGGGACTCGAACAGATACCTGCACACCAATGTTCATAGCAGCCTTACTCACAATAGCCAAGAAAGGTGAAAGCAACCCAAAGGCCCATCAGCAGATAAATGGAGAAACAAAATGCAGTGTCTACATACAATGGAATATTATTGAAGCCATAAAAAGGAATGAAGTTCTGATGCATGCGACCACATGGATGTACCTTGAAGGCATCAAGTTGAATGCAATGTGCCAGACACAAAAGGACAAATACTGCATGACTCCAATTACATGAAACAACTAGAATATGCAAATTCACAGAGTGAGAAATTAGAATACACCTTAACAGGGGCAGGGATGCGGACTAGGGAGTCAATGCTTAAGCAGTACAGAGTTTCTGTTTGGGATGATGAAAAAGGTTTGGTAATGGATGGTGGTGATGGTGGTAAAAATGGGTAATTTTATGTTGTATAAATGTCACAATAAAAATTTTTTTAAAAAGGGAAAGAAATCCCCACCCTCATGGAGCTTATATTATACTAAGGAGAGATGAACCACTAACAAGGAACATAAGAGATTACATACTGAGAGTTGATAAGTACTTTGGGAAAAAAAAAAAAAAAGGCAGGGAAGGGGGGAGAAACAATATGGGGGGGGTCTGCAATTTTTAAGAGAGTGGTGGAAGAAGGCTTCACTGGAGGGGTGACACTTGAGCACAGACCTGCAGGAGGGGAGAACGTGTGGATTCTGGGGAAAGCACATTCTAAACAGTCCCAGCTGAAACCCAAGAGGTTCAGAACTCCTGGTCTCAAGACCAGGTGGGATTTGGGGGACAGCGTGGCTAGGGCAGCAGGAGTGAGGAGAAGGAAGTGCAGAAGAGGTCAGAGAGCGGACACAGAACCAGCAAGCGCAGTCTTGAGTGACATTTTAAGGACTTTGGCTTTCACGTTGAAACTGAAGGTCATGATTGAGGGTTTTCAACAGAGAAGGATCATCTTGGGATATATTCTTAAAGGATCCTTCTGGCGGCTGTGTGGATCTGGTCGGCAGGCAAAGGAGAAGAAAGGCATCGTGTTGGAAGGCTGCTGCGATAATCCAGGTGACAGGAGAGAGGGTGTTCTAGGATGGGGTTGAGTCTGGACATATTGAAGGGAGAGTCAATAGGATTTGCAGGTGGATGGAAGTGAGTGGTGAGAGAAAGACAAGACGTCAAAGATGTTTTTGGTGTAGGCAAAGGGAAGAATGGGGATGGCAGAGAGTAGAACAGGTCTAGGGAGATAGATAAGGAGTTAGCTTTGGAACCTGTTGGGTTTGAGAGGGCTATTGGTGGTTAAAGTAGCAATGTGGAGCAGACAGTTGGATATATGGGTTGGAGATACAGATTTGCTATACATCCATATGACAGTGGTATTTAAAACATCAACTGCATAAGCTCTCCAAGAGAATCAGCAAATAAAGAGACTGGGTCTGCAAGTTGGTTACTGGGTATATACTTGGAAGAACTCAAAAGAGGGACATGAAGGGACATTTGCACAGTGGGGTTTATGGTGTCAGTATTCACAATTTGCAGTGGATGGAGGTGACCCAAGGGTACATTGACTGATGAATGGAATGGCAATCTGTGAATGGAATATTGAACTGCTACAAGGAGTAAAGTTGTGAGGTGAATGGACATTGAGAACAGTATATTGAGTGAAATAAACCAGACACAAAAAAGAAAAAAATTATAATGCCTCACTAATATGGACTAAACATTAGACTCTGTGAATTGAGTCTGAGCGCATTGGTTATTAGGAGAAAGCTTATTGTAAAAGTTCCTAGACTGCAAGCTCTTATAGCAGTTACATCTATCCCTGAGTTGTAATGGTTATTTCTAAACTCTGAGATGTTGAGATCTTTATGTATAACGTGGTCAGTTCCTGGAACTTTGGGTCTCTGTGGGAACCTGAGACACAGAGCCAGAGTCTGGCAGCTATGATGTCAGAATTACCCCATACAGCAAATGTTAAAGAGTCTGAAAAAAGAGATCAGACTTCAGTTAGAGAAAAGAACAAAATGGACTTGGTTAGGACTAAGGTAGTGTTTTTGAACCTTCAGCTTCTGTGTGGGACCAAAGGAAAAGATGTTTATTAGGTGCAAGATCCATGTTTTTTGGTAACACATTATATAATTTGACTTGCATGGTCAGTTTATTCAAACAACATAATTACATGGAGTTTGACTGGGGAGTGAGGTCTGGTTGGTTTGTGCAGGTTAGTGTGAAGCCCAATACATCCGAGAACAATTCTGGCTGAGAATGAAGTTGTATTTGCAAAGCCTCTGTGCTGGTTTGGATGTATCATGTCCCCCCAAAACACCATGTTCTTTGATGCAATCTTGTGGGGTCAGACATATTAGTATTGATTAGGTTGGAACCTATTGTTTCCATGGAGATGTGACTCAATCAACTGTGGGCAAGACCTCTGATGGGATAATTTCCAAGGAGGTGTTACCCCACCTTTCGGGGTGGGTCTTAATTAATTCACTGGAGCCATATAAAAGAGCAGACAAACAGAAGGAATTCAGTGTAACTGCAGCCAAGAGAGACACTTTGAAGAATGCACAGGAGCTAAGAGTAGAGCCGGAACACAACCTGGGATCAGCAGACGCCAGCCATGTGCCTTCCTAGCTAACAGAGGTTTTCCGGATGCCATTGGCCTTTCTTCTGTGAAGGTATACTTGTGTTGATGCCCTCATTTAGACATTTTCATGGCCTTCAGACTGTAACTTTGTAACCAAATAAACCCCCTTTATAAAAGCCAATCCATTTCTGGTATTTTGCATTATAGCAGTATTAGCAAACTGGAACAGCCCTCTTGAGGAACTGTGGAAAATGTGGAAATATTAAATTTCCCCATCTGGGGAAATTAATTATATTCTCACAAGCATTGGGGATTACCAAATTAGAAGGCCAAGCCCTCGACCTTGGGGCTTGCCCTTAAGAAGTTTGTTACTACAAGGGAGAGGCTAAGTCTTCTTAAAATGATGCCTAAGAGTCACCCCCAGAGAACCTCTTTTGTTGCTGAGATGTAGACTCTCTCTCTCTCTAAGCAAACTCTGCAGGTGAACTCACTGCCCTCCCCTCTACATGGGACATGACTCCCAGGGGTGTGAAACTCCCTGACAATGTGGGACATGACTCACAGGGATGAGCTTGGCCCTGGCATCCTGAGATTGAGAAAGCCTTCTTGGACCAAAAGGGGGAAGCAAAATGAAACAAAATAAAGTTTCAGTGGTTGAGAGATCTCAAGTAGAGTCGAGATGTCATTCTGGAGGTTATTCTTATGCATTATACAGATATCCCTTTTTAGTTTTTAGTGTATTTGAATAGCTGGAAAGAAATACCTAAAACTGTTGAAATACAACCCAGTAGCCTTGCCCCTTGAAGACAACTGCATAACTATATAGCTTACACTGTGTGACTGTGTGATGATGAAAACTTTGTGGCTCCCAGTCCCTTTATACAGTGTATGGACAGATGAACAGAATAATGAGGACAGAAAGTAAATGAATAATAGGGAGGGATGGGGGGATGGGATGTTTTGGGTGTCCCTTTCCACTTTAATTTTTAATCTTTTTTTGTATCTGGCAATGAAAATGTTCAAAAATTGAGTGTGGTGATGAATGCACAACTATACAATGGTGCTGTGAACAACTGATTTTACACCAGGGATGACTGTATGGTATGAGAATATATCTCAATAAAATTGAATTAAAAAAAAAAAAAAGAGAGAGAGAGAGATGGGGTCCAGCCCTGGGCATCCAACACCAAGGGTCAGGGAAGGAGAGAGAAGAGACATGAAGGAAAAAGAGGAAACCAAGAAATACCATGGAATTGTACACTTGTAAGTGGTTAAATAGGAGAATTTTTTAGTTGTGTATATGTTAACACAATAAAAAGTAAAAAAACAAAAGAAAGAAAGGAAAAAAAGGAAACCAAGAAAATAGGATGTCTTTCAGACCAATCAAGAAAAACTAATTTCAGAGGGGTGTCTGTGAGCAATCGTGTCACACGCTTCTGAGAGTTGAGAACTAAGCATGACACGCAGCCACGCGGAGGTGACTGTGAACTCCATGAGAGCAGAGAGGTGGTGGAGAAAGCCTGGTGGCAGCAGGTTTGAGGATGAGATCTGCAAAACCAAAGATGGGGACAAGAGACAACTCACCCGAGGAGTTTTATATTAAAGGGGAGCAGAGAAATCAGATGGCAGCTGGAGGGACAGAGGGATCTAAAGAGGTTTTTTTTGTTGTTGTTCTTGTTTGCATGTGGACTTTTTTGCTTAGGAAGGGAGAAGCCGTGCTAGGCTGATGGGAACGATGAAAGGGGAAATTTGATGTGACTGTAGGGATGGATGGGACTGTCATCCTCAAGTAGGCCAAAGGGAGAAGGAATCTAATGCAAAGAGAAGCTGGCCCTAGAGGAAGACACTACCCTCTACTATTAGTGAAACTTCACATTTGAGAAGCTACAAGTGTATAAACACAGTGGGAAGCCAGACGGAAAGTGTACAGGTTGCATGAGGAATCCGTGCTAAGTCGCTTATCACTGTGATTTTTTCTCATTTCTGTATTTTCCCACTGTAAGTCACATGTAACAAATGTTTTGATTAACTGGAGGATTTTCTTATGTTCCAGTTCTTTACTATTATTATTATTAGATGTAACTTGTCTGATTGTTTTGATTCCTTTCTGATCAGCCTGTCAATTTTCAGTGGTAGGTAGGTGATGGATGGATGGATGGATGGATGGATGGATCCAAATGTGTATGCTTGTGTGTATATGTGCATATAAGTATACGTATATTTCATGAATGTATGCACAATTTTTACAAAGCTATTTCTTCTCTATTACATCTTAATATAATGAATTTCTTGATTTACTGCCACTTTTATTTGCCTTTAAGATGCATTTTCCTATCTTCCAAGGGTAGCCACAGCAGACTTGAAAAAAGTCTATTTTTGCTGTCTCTACTCAGAGTTTCTTCAATTGTCTTTAATAGTATGGATTTTTGTCTCTTTACTATGCTCTAACCTCCTTATCACTTTCACCCTTCTTCCCATCCTAACAATTTTGGAACTTCCATCCTAACAATTCCACAACTACAGAGCTAGGTTGTGGTCAAGAACAAAAGCAGGATAAGATTTACTCTCTCTTTCCAGCGCTTGTCCTAAAGATATCCAGCCTTTTTTTTTTTTTTAAGCCATTATGTAAGTCCTAGGAACGCCGTACATCAACTTCTTCCTGAAAGGATCCGTGGTACCTACCACATCCCCTTCTTAGACTGCAAATGATAACTCAGCCTTCTTTATATATAAAGTTTATTTTTACAAAAGTAAAAAATTATCATTATCTCAGCACTAAAGCTAAAGCCCATCTACCATTTTTCTGTTCCTTTCCATAGCCACTCTCTTGTAAGGCACAGAACAAAACCTAAACGGTCTCGTATTTGAATGAGACTGGGGGAAAGCAAAACAAAACAAAACATAAAAACCTCTCAATCTAAGGCTGAAACAGGAACAGACTGGCAGAGGAAATCTAATCAAAGCTCTTATCACCATAGGTTCGAGTAACACATGCTCAAATTCTCTCTGGCAACAATCAATGGGAATGATGGCACCAATGGAGTGTACAGCTTCGAACTTCATCAGGAGACAAGACAAACAGAAGTCCGCATCTCCCTCTAGAGCTTTATGTCTGTTTGGTAGATAGGAAGGTTATCTGATCCAGTCCCAGAAGGGCAAATAATCATCTCTGTAGTTGTGAACAAGCCACTTCAGTTCTAGGGTTCTCCAGTTTTCCCATTTGAAAAACTGTCTGAGGTCCCTTTTCAGATCTAAAATTCTATGTTTCTATGATTCTGTAGACTGTAAGTAGCTTAAAATAGAGTGCACAATATTTTCCTTGGACACTGACACTAAGGACTGGGTAATAAAAAAAAATAGTCAACCCACCATTATACAGGTTTATGTACTACTATTATTACTTTCCACCATCTTTTATATTGTTTTTAGCTCTTTCAAGTCCACACCTTTATTACCTTATTTTGGGGTTGTTACTGTTTTCTAAGTCCTTCTGGTACAGCCAAAACTACCATGGCCCTTATCTCAGGAATTTCAACAGGAAAATGCTTTAAATTAAATGCTTAAAAATAAATAAGAATGAAAATTATTATCACTGGAAAACAAAAAATTGTTAAATCTGTCCAAAAGACTTTGCCCTGAATGACTGACAAAAAAGGAAATGCTTAGAGGAAAAAAATGAAACATCTAATGGTGGGGCTCAAGGATCTCACTAACCTGACCCATCATCTCCATGTGAATGGAGCTGACAATCTGGGCCAACTCTAGAGGTCCACACAGACACAGAGCTAGAAAGAGGCTGATGGGAGGTTTCAAGGGCTGTGAGACCTCCCCTGAGTCCTCTCTCTGTTGTTCTCACATCAAGTGTTTATGGTGGCAAGAGGTTGTAGAAACCCTGTACTACCTTCGAAAAAGAAAATACGGCTCTTTCCAAACACAGTCTTGGACCACCAAGACAAAGTCATTTGTTTCATTTAGCAGTTAAGTGAGGGATTAGCTGGGAGGATAATCTTTCCCTGGGGAGCTCAGCCCTTATCTTGCCCCCCATGTATCCTTCAGGTAGGCAGGCCTGGTCTATGATAGGGCTTTGCAAGGAATTCCCTCTGTGCTAAAATATTGAAAGAATGGGCTTATCTGTTTGCATTCAAAACACTAGTATGAATTTAAGTCATAGGTTCTTTGACCTGGGTTGAAGTCTGCACGCTCTGGTGAAAGTCCGAGTAGCTGTGTTAATCTGACTAGACAAGAAGGTGAGCAGCGGCTGCTCTGTTCCTGCTCTAAATGGTTTCCAGCTCAGACAGAGCAGCATTTCCCAGATTAAAAGGAAAAGCAATAAATAAAATGGTCTCTGTTTTTCTATTTCTTCTCACCAACCTGGAGAGCACTCACCATTCCTCCATTCCTGAAAGACTTTTCTGTAAAGGACTTGAAGGAACTGAGGACGGGGAGCAGTATCCCATCAGAAAAGGCAGCCCTCACACACCTGAAGAGAAACACACATTTCCCACAATAAAATAACTCATAACCTCATGATGCCCAAAATAAGTATAAAACTTTAGAATCCCTAAGTGTGTCGGAAGCCAAGGTACAACACTTACACATGTTAGGGAACACTCTCCAACAGCTGTTCAGCAACACCCTTTTTATTTTCCGGAAATTCTATAAATAATCTTCCAAGTTAGGAGGACTTCAATAAAGCTTCCTATTTCTGTCTCTCCACCTACTAATTTTCTGAGAATTACATGCTCGGCCAAATTAATGAAAAGCCAAGGAGGAAGGCACCCAGCCGGGGCTCCTCAATCTCTGCCGATAAGCACAACCACTCCAAGCATTCAGCATTCCTGGACTCATTTTGTGTTTAGACAAATGTCCTAATGAATGAGCAGCCTCTGATGGTTTACAGCATGCATCAATCATTCTTAGACAAGGTACCCCGCTAGATTACAAGAAATTCTCTCTCTTTTTCAGAAAGCTCAAGACAAAAGTTGAGGGCAAACATTAATAAACCCTGCACATCAAATTACAAGTTTGAAAAGAAACTCTTAAACCAAATAGCTCACTCGGCTCAAAAAAGAAAAAAAAAGAGGTTACATAATAACCAGGAACTACAAAATAAAATCCCTGCCACATTTTAACTTTCACTTCTACCCTGAAGGAATAAACTGCTAAAGATAAAGTAATAGCCATTGACACTTTAAAATGACCAGGCTAAAAAAGTGGGACTTTCTTGAAGTCTCTGACTAAACAAATCCATACAATAGTTACAATCAGCTTTTGGAGAGTTAAGTAGTCAAATGGGGCAGACAACAGCAATAAATCACCAATAAGTGTCTGTAAGTATAGGGACACTCAGATGTAAAGGCAGCAATTCCCTGTGCACACCAGTATGTTCAGTATAAATAAAAAATTATGCAAAACAAAGATAAGTCGGGAACAATAATACAATGCCAAAAGGAGCACTTGAGAAACATTTACAGCTCACACAGAAAATTAAATCACAACTCCAGAAGGGGGAAGATAAGCATTTATAACCATACCTTTGCCAAAACTTTGGCTGCAGCTTTTCTCAAGGTCTTCGACTTAAAGGAGAAAGTTTCACAAAGCTAGAGGCTGCATCTACAAACTCCCTCTTCTTTCTGCCCATGGTAAGCCAGGAAACAGTGTCTAACACTTCAAATGCTCTGCCGTTAAGAGCTAAAAACAGATCCTGTGCAATGGTGGATATATTTTTGTCTGCTAGCTACACACCCTCATCATGTTCAATTTTTTTCCATTGGTGGAACAGTATGATGCAGACTTAACCAGAAAGTGGTTTTCCACGGGCTGCCTGAAGCAATCAGCCAGCACGTCCGGCCATCGAGCCTTTCAGCCACCGGGGCTGGTCCACGACTGAGCTCGTGTCGGACCCACATTCCAGAATTACCACCAAAGTTCCATGGGAACGCGGCTCCCAAGTTTGCTGAATAAAGGTTTACTCACTCCAGGGGAGCCTCGGCTTCTTTTTTTAAGCCTTTGAGCAGTTAAGAATTACACACCTACCATCCTTGTGTTTGGAGCTGTAGTAAACATTCTGCCTCCAAAACCACAGCTGGTATGGAATGTCATGGCCATAAAAACTCGGCCTCTAGAGCAGCCCTTAAAAATAATTTCATGATTTGCGAGATATCAGTGTACACTCACCCTATGTTCCTCGTTGGAGCTGTTTCATTTGTAAGTTAGCTGAATTACGGCATCCTACACTGGAAGCCCTTCTTACCTCTACTTGTCAATGTCACTGTTTAATGAAAAATATGCACTATATTGCCTTACATAAAAGCTCTCAACCAAAGGTTCAGTCTGTTTTTAAATCCTGCTATATCTTTTCGAGTGAAGACCTTATATTTAAAGAATACCCACAAAACACAAGACAACATTTCCAGGTCCTTTTATATTAGTTATTGGGAGGAAGGGAGAACAGGATTATACTTGCATGATAATGTTTAAATTTTACAGAAGAAAATTTTGAAGAAGAGACCATGTAAGCAGAAATTTTAAAGCTATATGTATTCTACGTGTGCTAAAACCTAAATTGTTGCATGAACATGTCAACAACTTTTTCAGGTATTATTTTTTCATTATTTTAAAAACATTCATGGATCCAGAGATATACAACAGTCAGAATCTTTACTTAACAGTGAAGACCAGATTTTACAATAGACACATAAACCTTTAATTTTTTATTGTGATGAAAACTGCGTCTTTATGTTTATCTACCTACATCTACACCTGAGTGCACACACACACACACACACATGCAAACAGAATCTCTCTCCATATACTGTCTCTACATGCTGAAGGTGTGCTTCCTGGTCTTAACAGGCAAACAATAAAAGCCAGGAGGCAAGATCATCAGTCTAAGTGTCTATAAAAATTAGTCTAATACAGAATCAAGAGCTTTTTAGTGCTGGTGGAGTGGACCTGAAAGGTTCCACAGTCCAATCCCTTCACTTTGCAGATGAAGAGACAGAGGCCTTAAGAGACTGGCTCCAGGTGACACAGCCAGTCAGCAGCAAAGCCAGGACGTGCCACCCAAGAAACCACAATCCCCAGAACTGAAGTCCGGTTTCCATGGTAGCCAAGTCACATAACATAAAATATGGGGAATTCCCAAAATGCCAATTTGACCAGTGTGTGTATGTGTGGTGTGTATGTGTGTGTGGTGTGTACAGGGGCATGCATGCCTGTGTGTGTGTGCTTGTCTGTGTGCAGAAATGTGTACACATGTCTGCATGCCGTGTGAGTGTGTATGTGTGTGTATGCGTGTGTGTATGAAAAAACTCTCTGCTTAAATATGGAAGGAGAATGTCATTCTTTTAGACCTAGCAGCATTTCTGTTACTAAAACAAAATAAAATCAAATACAAGCCAGCATAAAAGAAAGCCTGTCACACAGCCTGATACAGAAGAACCACTCCTTGGTCTAAGGAGAAAAAAAAATTTGTCCAAAGGAAGAAAGAAATTTAAAGAGAAATGTTTCTGAGGAGGGAAAAGTATCAGAAGAGCAATTAACTGCATGGAAATATTCACATGCCCCTACTCTAGTCCTGCTTTTAGATTTTCTTAATGCCATTGTGACCTTTTGATACATTTTATTTGAAGATCCCTCTACTGTGGGAACTGCCTGGAAATATGAATTATCTCTAGCATTCCTCAGGCATTCCAAACTGGCTTGCATTGTCTGGTTCCATTTTTTATCACTGAAGTCACCCAAATAACTTTCGTTCTATGAATTTATAAAGTCACTTGGGGTTTCAAACTATGTAAGGTTTTTCAAGTTCTTTAGACTGTCTGACTACAATAAAATGCTCTCAATTTAGTTCCCTATCCTAAAATCACAAAACCCAGCATATTTCCAAATCATAAAACTAGACTTGATCTAATACTTCATTCTGAAGTAATAATATGACAGGACATATGTGCTAACAGGCATCTAAAATTAAATTCCTTCGGAAAGATCTCCAAGAAATATGTAAATTACTACTTATGAAGTATTCTATTCTGAAGCATATGATGCAAAATGACACAGAGAAAAGCAACTCTAGCAAAAAGTTAACTACTGTAGAATTTAAGTGGGTGGATGTATGGGTGTTCGCTGTGTAATTCTTTCAACTTTTCTTTACTTTTGAAAGTTTTCTTAAGAAAAGGTTAAGGAGAAGTGACATATGTACACACACTCATAACACCCATAATAAGTCAATTCATAAAAACACCAGGCTTCACTATATGCCTAGTCAAGACTAGGAAAAAATTGTTGCTAACCTGATTGTTAATCAGTGTGTGCACAGATATACCCATGAGGGTTTCTGGGAATATCTAGAGAAGAGCTGGAGGACATAAAGCAATAAAACGTGGTGTGCAAACGTTTCCAGAGTAAAAATGTTGAGACCCACTATCAATGGGAAATCATGATTAATGAAAAAGAGGCAACAGGAGGTAGTGGAAATACCTGGGGCTTCCAAATCAGTAGATCTGGGCTAGCAATTCACTTCTGACTCTCCTAGAGGCCTTCTGAATCCCAGTTCATTCATTCAGAAGATGAAGTTGATCATAACAGATCTCCTAGAGTTTCTGTGTATTCAAACAAAAATATAAATGAATGTGTACTAACCTTTTAACAGGTGTAAGGAAAACTGACATTGCGCATACAATTTTTAAGGTGATATGAGCTGTCAGCTCCTTCATATCCCTCACCCTCAAGGTCAAGCATTGAATAGTACCTCGCAAGCATCATTCTTTAGTGATAATCTGTTTGTAAAGACTTCCTTTAGTTTAAATCAATCAATCAATGATAAAGGTCAAAAAAGACAAGTTACTTGTACCTAAACAAGATTCCAAAAGATTAAATGATCCTTCACAAATAAAATCAATCTACCTTTGATGCAGTTACACAACTGAGCAAGACTCAGTGATACATTCATGTGCTAAAAGAGCTCAATCGCACAGTTTTCAACAGAAAAGCAATACATGAAATAATGTGGGCTAAAAGAATACAGAACTTGAGAAACGCAGTTTGCAAAAGCACTCTAGACGAAGACAATAATAGGAAAAAAAATGAAGGATATGAATTATTCCTGTAAAAATCCTAAGAGCCTAAGAAATCCTAGCGGTGGCTGTCGTCAGGCTAGGTCTCACAACCACCCAAAAAGATGATCCCAACCTGAGTTCTTATAAATCTTTGCCTGATGGTGGAGCCTGCTGTTAAGGTGATTGTGTACTGTCAGAAAACAGTGTTCTTCACAAATGTGGATGAAGGAAACAGAGTCCAGGAGACTCAGTTAGAAATTTAAGATGTACAATAATGGGATTCAGCCAAATCCTAAATAGAACAAACAGGGTCACCACGAGTTCATAACATGGATGCTATTTCCTCACACCACTTTAAAAGAAGGAATGTTAATGTAACTTTGACCCTATGCTACATCATCATTAAAAACTCTTCCCGTCATTCAATAGCCAAATATTAAATGAAACAAAACACAGAACAAAGCTACTTTTTTAAAGCAGGCCAGAGATGCCCTAAAAAATAATTTAAAATAACCAATTTTAAGAAAATTCAAAATGCAATACTAGCAAGGTAAGTGCTGCTTTAAAGCCATAGCAAACCTAAATTTCATGAAAAGCTTTTCCTAAGTGTTTCAGAGGCATAGAATATGAACAAAAAAGTATTTTAAAGAGAGTCACATTTCATGGAAGTAAGAGATTCTATGATATTTGCCAAGTACAGGCATTACTGAAATTGCATAACAAGCAAGTCTCAATAATTTATCCAAGTGACCAATTAATTCCTTTGACAAAAGTAAGCAAATACCAAGTGACAAAAATTAAGATTTAAAACAAATTCTTAATAAAAGTTTTCCTTTAAAGAGAATTTTTTTCTGTAAGTCATTAGGTCTAACTTGAATACACTATGGCAATTGATAATGATAATTTCTAAAATCCTAATAATGAAACTAAACTTCTGTATAACAAGTAACGGGTAATATTTTTCCATGTAAATGGTAAAATTTATATTTAAAATCATGCTACCAATAACAAAGCTACAAACTGAGTTTTTGGCTAAGGTAAAGCAAACTTTTCAATAGGAAAAATCATTTAGGGAATATGCTTATAAAATCCTGACTAGAATTTAAGTCTAGCAACTAGGTATAGCTGTTTACAACACGTTTGAAACATTATAATAGCACATTAAAGAAAAGTAGAAGTTAATCTACCCAGCTCCAAATGTAATTAAAAAGTATTATATTCAGCCTCTCAGTTCACTCATTTTATTTTTATGGACTGAAGTGAAATTGTTTAAGCTGAAAGGTTCCTAATCACTTTAATACAGAGAATAATTGAATCTGAGTTCTCGAAGAGACCCTAGAGGTCATCCATCCAACCCAATCTTCCTTTTAATTTGAGAACCTCCTCCGTGATCCTGACAGCTGACACCTCTCTTGTACCTAAATGCATAGAGCAATGGGAAGTTCACAGCTCTGCTAGGGAGCACACTCCATTATTAAATAACCAAGTGATGGAAAGGAGCTCCTTCTGGGACTTTCAATCAGTCGACCTAAACATTCCACTAATTAGTGTTACTTTCCAGCATTATCCTACTCTTCTACACATCCACCCTACAACAACTGAAGTCAGTGATGGATAGTCCAGGGTCTCTCCCAGCTCAGCTTTGACTATCTTCAAAATGAAGCCAAAGCTACCTTTCTTAAACAAAACAAACAAAAACAGATTATGTTTTACCCTCAAAATCTAAATGCTCACAGAATAGAGTCCTAAGGCTACTTTTCAAGGTCTCTATAATTTGGTCACTATCTCTATTCATTTCCCAAGAACCTGCTCCATAACCACAGTCGGTACACCTAAATTTTCCCCCAAACCCCCTTAGTATTCTGACTCTTTCCATCCTCTCGAGTTTTTCTCACTCTGGGATATACTCATTCCATACAGCTGACTCTAAAAGTCTTATACGCAATTCAAGCCCTAGCAAAAATTTCATTCACTCCAAGAAGTCTCCTGGAAATTCCCTGGAAGACTTTTCATCTCCCTCCTTCCATTTTTCCAGAGCATTTTGCAGTTAAAACACTCTGTGTTATATTAAAAAGTAATTATTTATCTTTTCTCAATCTCTAAAAGCAGTATTTCCCAAAATGTGGACAGCATTCCAATAGTCATACATAAGATAATTTTAGGTGATGCATGAACAAGACTCTGTAACATTGATTCGCATGGTGAATTCCAACTCTCATTCAGTCCTTTTAATGAAGTCAAAGGGAATGTCTGAGGATGGCTTTACTGTGATTTTAACACTTGCTTCAGAGCCTTCTGTAGCCTAGAATATAATAACACTGC
This sequence comes from Choloepus didactylus, assembly GCF_015220235.1. Taxonomy (NCBI): domain Eukaryota; kingdom Metazoa; phylum Chordata; class Mammalia; order Pilosa; family Megalonychidae; genus Choloepus; species Choloepus didactylus. Next base: position 7,527,784 of record NC_051308.1, on the reverse strand, counting down.
TTTGGTTACATAGTATTTATTTTAGTAGTTATCTGTTCTCTCCAGCAAGAAACACTGGCTTTCCATTTATGTTAACAAGTGGGTATTTTATCTAGTACATATAGTAAATAATAGTGCAAGTGTTTTACAGATACAGAAAAAAATGCCAAAAGTGGAACAAGAAAAACAGATATGTAGGAAACACTCTCTTAGAATATTTTCATCTGATGACACTTAAGTTAGTAAGTGATACACAAGTAGCACTTAAGCATAAGGGAAAAAGAATATACTATGCTGAAGGAAAAAGCTGACAGTTGGGGCAGAACTATTATTTCTTCCAACATCATTTGCATCAAGCAAGCTGTTGACATTGATCCACAAGAAGATGATCTGTAGACAGTGGCTGACAGAAAAAGCAATTTATAACTTTAGAACTAGAGACCTGGTATACAAAATAGAGGGAACATTAAGTTTCTTCAAACCATACGACTGAGAGAAGAAGTATTTTCATGCAAAGAAAAAAGACAGAAAGGGAATGCACTCAGAATTATCAAAATTGTTTTCTCTGAAGGGTAGGATTTTTTCAACTTTTTTATTGTGGTATCATATACATATATATAATGTACATATAAAATATATACTTTGCCATTTTAACCATTTTGAGTGTATTATTTGGTGGCGTTGATTACATTCACAGTGTTGTACAACCATCACCATCATGCATTACCAAAACTTTTTCACTACCAGGAACAGAAACTCTTTACCCATTAAGCAATAACTCCCCAACCCATCCCCCAGCCTCAGGGGGGTACAATTTTGACAGTATTTGTTTCCTCTATATTTTAACTATGCTCTGAGTTTCTAACAGTGAGCATGCATTATTTTTGCAATATGGGAGAAATTAATTTTCTAAGTAAAAACAGAAAGATGAAATAAATTTTTAAAAAGTTAGAAAAGAAATAAAGAAGGGAAGACAGGAACACAAAAAAAGACAAAACAGTCTGAAAAGAAGGCAATGAATGGGGAGGCGAGAGATGTGGCTTCTGCACCTAACTCTGCACGAGCAGGAGCTGGACCTGCCTGGACCTAAGTTACTCTCCTTATTTAACACACGGCACATAATTTACTAAGTAGGTCTGCTTCCAGCATGAATAATCACAATTCGAAAACAAAGTACTTAAGGCCTTTAGGATGAAACAAGAAAGTGGATATCCGCTCTGCCTTTGGTGATTGGGGGAATGATTTGAAAAGTCTGTAGGCAACGGTGAGGGGGCAGAATTGGGGAGAGCTGCCATGCAAGGCAGGAGCAGAAGCCATCTGAGCCGCCTGCTACCATAAAGGTGACTAGGAGGCAGGACCCCAGGACCCAGGAGAGAGGCAGGTATCGGGGATGAGTACAGGGAGGTCCAAGGTGCAGAGGTGAAAGCAAACATGCTAGGAATACTAGTCCTTCCCTGGACTGAGCACGGGTTTTGAGAGGGAGAAGGCAGGGGTAGGAGAAATTAGACAGTGCATCAACAAAGACCTGAGCCAGCTCTGCCTCTGCTGGCACTGACCGAAGCACCCCATTCAGTACCCTCTGCTTTTCCTCTCTCCTCCAGCCTGGTTCCAAACACGGTTTATTTCCCACTTCCATTCTACCTTTCCCCACTCCCTGGTTCTGCCTGAGGGAGCTGTGAGCTCAGCTCTCTTCATTAAGCCCACCAAGAGTTAATCAGGTTATAGCCACTCCTCTCTTTGGTGCCAGAAAGTGCAGGGAGAGTTGGGGAGCCCAGTGGCACAGGCAGAATGGAACCTGTGTCCAGAGTCTGCACACGTGTGCAAATTACACACTGTCCACATTTTGCCAAGCCAGGAGCCCCAACAACTGATGTGTGATGAGCTGCTGAGCAACTGTCCTCCACGTCCACAGAGGGCTGAAGGAGATGAAATGCCTTAAATAAAAGGAAAAGAGTACTATGTGAACACAGAGAGGAAATTCAACTGTCAAGATTAGGGGTCACACTCAAAAACTTTCAGGGCCATTTAAAATATATGATTGAAGTAAGCTATGACAGTTTGGATATATTATGTCCCCCAGAAAAAAAGTCATGTTCTTTAATGCAGTCTTGTGGGAGGCAGACATATTAGTGTTGATTAGGTTGAAACCTTTGGATTAGGTTGTTTCCATGGAGATGTGACCCACCCAACTCTGGTAATACCTTTGATTGGATTATGTCCACAGAGATGTGTCTCCACCCATTCAGCATGGATCTTCATCAGTTACTGGAGTATTTAAATAGAGCCACACAGACCAAGACACTTGCTACAGCTGAGGGACACATTTTGATGACGGCCGTTGAAAGCTGACACTGACATTTTAGAGAATGCCATTTTGAAATGCAACCTGGGAGCAAGCAGGTGCCAGCCATGTGCTTTCCCAGCTAACAGAGGTTTTCTGGATGCCAGTTGCCTTTCTCCAGTGAAGGTACCCTATTGTAGATACCTTACCTTGGACACTTTACGGCCTTAAGACTGTAACTTTGTAACCAAATAAACCCCCTTTATAAAAGCCAATCCATTTCTGGTGTTTTGCATAACGGCAGCATTAGCAAACCGGAACACAGTCTGTGTACTATGTTCTTAAGGCACAATACCCGTTTGCAAATTAAACTTATATGAGTTTTCTGTTCTGTAGCCCATGAAAAAACAATGTTCTCTTTTATTTCTCTTAAAATATAAAGCTCTACAGAAATACCTTTAATTTTTACATTACAAATAGAGATGCTGATACAATTTTTAACATTTTCTCCTAATTTTACTGTAAGAAAAACAATCACTTAAGTCATTGAAAAATGGCAACTGACACTAGGCATCAGGGAGGCAGCATGGAGTGGTGGGGATTGTGGCAAACTGGCCGACACAGATCTCATGTGAAAGGGCCAGCAGCCACACAGTTTCAACTGCTCAGTGCCACTGAGGAGCAGAGACTGAAAATGTCCAGATGAACCAAATTTACAAATTACAAAAATGCTTTTATGTTAACTCTCTAGCGTGTAAATGTAGACAATTAATTTCAATTTCTTTAAAGCACTCATTGGAGGAGATGAAGGCAAATTCGGCAGACACATCCATAGGTCAAAACCAGCTGGAATTCCCACCAGTTTGCAACCTCTGGCGCAAACGATAAAACAAAAGAGGAAAATCTTAAATCCTAAAAGGCATTTCTTTTTTTAATTTTTTAATTAAGAGTTATTCACATACCATACAATCATCCAAAGTATATAATCCATTGATCATATTACCATCATATAGTTGTTCATTCATTACCCTGGTCTTTTTTTTTTTTTTTAACCTTTTCCTTATATTAGAAAAAGTGAAAGCAAGAATAAAAAAAACAAGAGCAAAAAACAGAACACCCAAATTCCACCCCCCCCACACACATTCTTCTTTTAGGTTTTTTGTTTTGTTTCGTTTTGCCCCCGTTCTTCTACTCCTCCATCCATACACTGGACAAAGGGGAGTGTGGTCCATATGGCTTTCCCAATCACATTGTCACCCCTCATAAGCTACATTTTTATATAATCATCTTCAAGATTCAAGGGTTCTGGGTTACAGTTTGATAGTTTCAGGTATTTACTGTAGCTATTCCAATTCATTAGAACCTAAATAGGGCTATCTATATTGTGCATAAGAGTGCCCACCAGAGTGACCTCTCAGCTCCTTTTGGAATCTCTCAGCCACTGAAACTTATTTCATTTCATTTCACATCCCCCTTTTGGTCAAGAAGATGTTCTCCATCCTGCAATGCTGGGTCTAGATTTTTCCCCAGGAGTCACATTCCATGTTGCCAGGGACATTCACTCCCCTGGGTGTCAGATCCCATGTAGAGGGGAGGGCAGTGATTTCACCTGCCAAGTTGGCTTAGCTAGAAAGAGAGGGCCACATCTGAGCAACAAAGAGGTACTCAGGCGGAGACTCTTAGGCACAATTATAAGCAGGCCTAGCCTCTCCTTTGCAGTAACAGTCTTCCCAAGGGCAAGTCCCTTGATAGAGGGCTCAGCACATCAAATCGCCAGTCCCCAACTGAAAGGCAATTTAAAAGGAAACAATCAGCAGTTCTGACTCCCTGACTTCAGAAGATTGAGTCCTGTGGTCTCTAGGGATATACATCTCTACACAGCCATCCTGGCCAAGGCAACAAAGACTCAGAGCCCACAGAGTGATCTTACAGGGAAGATTTCTACAGCAGAGTCTTGCACACAACCACAGACACTGTGACATGCACCTTCCTGGTGAGTGGAGGAATCCTCTCTACACAACTCATGGTCTGTAGCCACATCCAGTCCTGTGAAGGTCCTGGTTCCACAGGGACATTCACTTCATTCACCACAGCTCCAGAGGGAAGACCTTCTGTGTATGAAACCAAAAGTGACCTCCCCGAAATGAAACGAAATGGAGCTTCAGTGGCTGAGAGATTTCAAACGGAGTCGAGAGGTCACTCTGGTGGACATTCTTACGCTCTATACAGATAGCACTTTTTAGGTTTTCATATATTGGAATAGCTAGAAATAAATACCTGAAACTACCAAACTCCAACCCAGTAGCCTTGACTTTTAAAGACGATTGTATAACAATGTAGCTTACAGTGGGTGACAGTGTAACTGTGAAAACCCTGTGGATCACACTCCCTTTATCCAATGTATAGATAGATGAGCAGAAAAATGGAGACAAAACCTAAAGGAAAAATAGGGTGGGATGGGGGGAGGGGTGATCTGGGTGTTTTGTTTTGTTTTTATTTTTTATTCAATTCTGATTCTTTCTGGTGTAAGGAAAATGTTCAAAAATAGATTGGGGTGGTGAATGCGTAACTATATGATGGTACTGTGAACAGTTGATTATACACCATGGATGACTGTATGGTATGTGAATATTTCTCAACAAACTGAATTAAAAAAAAAAAAAAACACAACAGTGACCTCCTCACCAGCTACTCACTGAAGTTAGTGCTCCCTGCAGGAAAGACCAAACATGGCTCGTCATACCTCATTCTCTCTTACACATGACCTCCTGTCCAATATTTCAAGACAGGTATATAATTACCGCTATGCACTATGGCAGGTTGAATTATGTACCCCAACAAACACATGTTCTTAATCTTAATCCACATCCCTTTGGATCCACTGTAAATAGGATCTCTTGAAGATGTTATTTTAATAAAGATGGGTCTTAACCCAGATTACTAGAGGCCTTAAAAAGAGAATCTAGAAGTCACAGAAGTGAGAAAGGAGAAGACATTGCCACATAACAGGAAGCAGACATATAAATCAAGGGACCCCAAGGATCGCCAGCAGTCAGCACCAAAAGCTACCAACCCCAAGAGGAAGCAAGCTTTTTAGCCTCCAAAACCATGAAACAATAAATTCCCATTGTTTAATTCCCATTATAAGGTATTTGTTATAGCAGCCCTGCAAACTAAGACCATCCACTAATTTTACAATTTTTCTAGCTAAATATTCTGTTTCCTTAATTAAGACGTACATGACACTATTCCCAAACACTCCTAACCTGGGTCACCTTTCTCTGAATTTCAGCATCTTTCTTAAATCTCGGACCTAGAAGGAAGGGAAGAGAGAAACTAAAGATTATTAAGCACCTAAATGTGTCAGGCAGGCCCTGTGCATGGAATAGTACATGTATTTGCATATTTATCACAGCAATCCTCTTTGTTTTATATTATTACCCCTACCCTACTTCCAGCAGTGAGGCTAAGTAAAGCTAAATAGTTTTCTCAGGGTCACGAAATTAGTACAACTGAAAAACTCAAGCCAACTCTGCCTGAACCAGAGACACCTGCATTACTACACATACAGGAAATGGTATGTTTGTGATCGGTTTCGCTGTTATAACTTCTAGAAATAATTATAAGCAATTCTGTTCTATCTGGTCATCTCAGGAATGTACTGTTGTTTTTACTCATTGTATTAGTCAAGGTTCTCCAGAGAAACAGAATCATCAGGATACTTGTGCTAAACAATGAAAGATAGATGATAGATTAAATAGATAGACTTATGACTGATAGATAGAAGACTGGATCTACATAAGATGTTTTAGAAATTTTATAAGGAATTGGTTCATGCAAACCACAGGAGCTGGCAAGTCCAAATTCCCCAGAGCTGGTAAGAGGCTGAAAATTCCAGCAAGGGATGACGGAGTCTTTAGCGGAGCCGTGAAAAGGGAGGGTGTAGTCTTGAGGCAGAATCCTTCTGATTCTTGGAATGTTCAATTCTGACTTTTAAGACCTTCAACTGATAGGATGAGGCCCACCCCACTGCTGAGATAATTTCCTTTGCTTAAAGCCAATTTAGACTAATCCCATCCACAAAATACCCCACAGTATCTACCAGCCAGTGTTGGACCAAGCCACTGACCTAGCCAAGCCGACACATGAAATTAACCATCACGCCATGTAATGCAAAAACAATTCTCAAGGTTGTGTCGCATTAAATGGAAAGTATCCAAGTACATTATTTTCAAATCCAGTTGATGACACAAGTATATATTAAATAAAATGGCAAAAATTTGCATAGTACATATATTGACCTATTTAATCACAATCACTCTGTGAAGAAAATACTTTTGTTACTCTATTTTACAGAAAGAAATTGAGGCACAGAAATAATAACCTGCCCAAGGTCCTCATGTAGGAAATAACAGACAAAGGATTCAAAGAGCCCAAGCAAGTGGACTCTAAATAAATCTAGACTTTGGGCTTTTCAAACAGAATTTTTTCAATAAGTGGTTTTGAACTGCATTAAAGCATAAAATAAATCCTTCTCCATACCTAATCAGATATTCTGTTTGAATATTTTAATGCAGATGATAAAAAGATCAGTCGACACAAAGGTTACCCATTATCACCAAAATTTATAACTTTATTATATATTGCAATTGCAAATAAACCCAGAAATCTTAGACAATTCCCTGTTTACATAGAATAGCTAACTTTATAATTTTGTGAGGAACAATTCACATTTTAAAAAATCTATTAAACAGAGAATTGAACCTTAAAAATTTCCTCCAATGGGAATAAACTCATCACATGACTTTGATCAATTTCATGGCCTCACTTAAGAGCTGAAATTATATATTCAGTTTAAAATCTGCTGTGCCCATAAACAGCTACTGCTCTAGGCTCTGGAGATCCACGAGGAACAAGATGGACAAGTTTCCTGCCCTCTTGGAACTTCCACTCCAGTAAGGTGGAGAAAGACAACAAGCCAATAAATAAGCAAATACACAAATTAGAAAACTATCAGGTCAGGTCAAGAACTCGGCAGAGAATTAAAATTTGTTGACATGATAAGAGGTGGCCAACAGGCACTTTAGATTGGGTGGTCAGAGAGGGTCTCCTCAAGGCAGTGCCTGGGCTGAGAGTTAAAGGACACAAAGAAGTCCACTGAGGCAGGATGGGGGATATTCATGTCTGGAAAGTTTATGTCTATGTGAAGGTGTTTCAGTAAAGCAGGGGTGAACTGCACTTGCTGCAAGCAGTCCCAGAGAGATTACTTGCAACCTTTCGAAACACTACTTTGGGAACTGTCCAGCTTTCCTGCTTTAGTACTTAGGCAGCAACACAAATGCATCTGCTAGCAAAATACCTCTGTCAAAATGAAACAGCCTTGAAACATCACAGTCGGAATCTATGTCCTCCATGGTTTCTTAAGGTCCAAGTCTTCTGAGTTAACCTGATCTTACAATGGCAACTAGGAATTATACACTTTATTTTTTCCTAAGCAGGAGGTCCTATTTGGTTCTGGAGAGTTCATGTGCTTGACTGATATCTGATATCCCAAGAAATGGAAATAATTAAAGTTCCTGTGTCACATCTTCTCCATCCAAGGTCCCAGAAAGGAAAGGCATAAAAGTTCTCCGCACAGGGTAGAGCACCCAACACATCAAATTAAGGGATGTTTGTAATAAGCAACTCAGAAAAGAACAGAGCTATTTGGAGCCCCATTACTTACAGGAAACTCAGTTCCCAGCACTGAGGAATCTGCTTTGCCTTTCTAGCTCAGGTGCTCCTACCAAGAGCAGTTAACAGAGCTATATGCGGATATGGAGATTCAGGAAAAAGAAAAAAGGCACATTCTTTTAAAGCCACTAAGATGTCCAAGTGCCTCCAACTTACCCATAGAAGAAACGTGGATGACTTAGCCTAATTAATCACTCATCCAGGATGAGCTGGTGGATGACGTGTCTTTGTAATTCAGGCACTCAGTCCTGGCGCAAAAAAAAAAAAAAAAAAAAAAAACCATAGGAGAAGCAAAATTTTCAATTTCACAATTTGGTAATTAATGCTCAACTTCTCAGCATTCTGCTCTCTCTTGGACTCAAGACAAAAAGGGAGAATCTAAAAGAAAAATCAACAACTGAATGATTAACTATAAAATAAAGGAACTATGAGAGTCTTTCTGGATCCTAATTGGGGAAGTTAATGTACTACTTCATCCCCTCAATTCTGACAGACAAGACATTTGATAGATAAATAGATAGACAGACAGAGCCTACTATGAGCAACCACTACCCCAGCTGCAGGAGATAGAGCAGTGAATAAGAGAAAATGTCTCTGCTCTCACTGAGCTTCCTTCTAAGGAGGGGAGCAGCCAAAATGAACAGGTAAATAAACGAGAAAAATATCCTATGGTACTATATGCTGCATAGAGACTTAGAAGAGCATATGATGAGATAGTGAGTGACAGGGACTAATTTAAAATGGAAGAGCAGAAAATCACTTTCTGAGATGAAAACTAGGCTGAGAGCTGAATGGTATTCTAACTTTAGGGACACAAGCCCCCAGGCAAAGGGACCTGCCAAGACCCTCACTTTTTAAGAACAGCTACCGTAGCTTATGAGGCAGAATTCAAAGGCAAGTGGGTTGGGTCAAAGCGTCAGGGTTTCATTACTTATTAAATAGGTGGTTTGTAGGTCCCTTCATATTATGGAGAATTATACTGTCTTCCTATGTATGATGCACTGTCGAATGATATATTAAAATTCATGGCCCATTAGTCAACGTACCAGAAGGTACCTCCCTTTTCCGTCATAGTTTAAACTGTAGAACAGATTGCTTTCAGGGAGTGAGGTCTGTCTTTTTACAAGGCGTTATTCCACGTCTGCTATGTACACAAGACACACTGTAGAGTAATAATTATGCTTGTTGAGGTCATGGGTCACAATAGAGAATGTAGACTTTGGAACAAGGAGATCTGGGTTCAAACCCCAGCTTCACCATTATCACCTGGGTGCGCTCAGGCTGGTTATTTAAATTGTCAGAGCCTCTGGTTCCTTCATCAATAAGATGGAAATAACTGTATCTACCTCACAGGGTTACCCTAAGTAGTTAATGGGATAATGTAAGTAAACTCCTTCATACAATGGTTGAGCCATATGAAATTCTCAATGAAAGTAGCAATAAACCACTCCTAGATTCACTGCAGACAGTTGTTAGTGAGAACAGTTTTGGTGATCACAATGATCCATGCTATAGAAATACAAGTATATAGCTATATAAATAAACAGAGTAGAAATCACAGTTTCATCCGATCATACAATATCTGAACTGGGATGGACCTTAAAAGACTGACTCAACTCCCTCATGGTGCGGGAGAACTTAAAGACAAAAGAGGTAGGCTGATTTGCCCAAGGTCATAAATGAGTTCAGAGAAAATTTTTGGATACCTGACACATTTGGTCAAGAATGCGTTCTTAAAGAATAAATCCTATATTGAGATAAAGTTTCTATGAATAAACATTTTATTATGAAAAAATGTCAAACTTATATGACAGTTGCAAAAATAATATGAAGCCCGTACAGAGAACTCCAGCAACCCCCCACCCACTTTTCATATTTTGTCACATCTGCCATAATATTCTATCTATCTGTTGTACGCACCATACTTCTTGAACACTTAATACTCCCATACTGACATATATTTTTAATCCATTTTGTAACTAACCCAGTATAGACAAGAAAATATTTTTGTATGATAAGAATAGAAAATTGAATCAAGCTTCAGTGGACTCTAATCAGATTACATTGACAATTAAAAACTTTAAAAAGATTACACTGACAATTTAAAACAAAAACAAAAGCTACATGTGCCTTATACTGATGGTTTGGTATGTGGTTGTTTGCTAAACAAGAAACTGTATCATATAAGATCTGCGCCACATTAATTTTTCCAATGATAGTAACAGATATTGCATCTTAAGCATCTGATGTGACAGAAGCTGTCCCTACATTCATTTTCAAAATTCCACTTTTCTCAAGAGAAACCGAGTCCTGGCACTATTAGGAAACAAGCCTAATGAAGGGTGCCCAGCAGGCAGGTCCGAGATGAGACTCTTCCCAAGTCTGGCACCCCCCTGCAGCCCTCAGTAACCCGTGCCACCCCACCGTGGGGCATTTCTGTAAGACAAAGAAGAGGCTTCTCCACAGTAAGCCAGCCAACTCAGCAGCCCAAGATCCTCGGGAAACCACCACAGCAGGGACACAAAAGCAGAGGAGGTTCTGTGTAGACAGAAACATCACACCCCCTGCAAGAATCCAGCATCCACTAAAACTCTAAAAATAATCTTAACCCAGAAATCAACATCCCACAGAACAGAAACATCTAGGAGGTCTTAAGTCACCTTTCTGAATGATCCCTGCACTCAGATCTCATCAGACAACTGCTCAGCAAGCTCCCCCCTGAAGACAAACTGACTTACCTTGCCGATTTATGAATGTGGCCGTTTTTGATTCTCCTTGCCTTTGTATATTTTGCTCCCCACTGGGAATGCCTCTCTGGAGAATCCTAATTTCCCCCTCAAGTCCCAGCTTAAGTATCTCTTCTTCAGGGAAGCCTTCTCTGATCATCGAACTTCGTCTCCCAAACACCTAGGATCATCCCTTCTTCCCCAACACTTGTTAGAGGCAATTGCACTGCATTTGCTTTTGTTTACTTGTCTATCTCCTATACTAGATTTTAACCGCTTTGAAAGTAAAGGGCTCAGGGGGAAGTGAAAGAAAATGAAATAAGCTTCAGTGGCAGAGAGATTCCAAAAGGAGCCGAGAGGTCACTCTGGTGGACACTCTCATGAACAATATAGACAACCCTTTTTAGGTTCTAATGAATTGGGGTAGCTGGTGGTAGATACCTGAAACTATCAAACTACAACCCAGAACCCATGAATCTTGAAGATTGTATAAAAATGTAGCTTATGAGGGGTGACAATGTGATTGGGAAAGTCATATGGACCACACTCCCCTTTGTCTAGTTTATGGATGAATGAGTAGAAAAATGGGGAAAGGAAAAAAACAAACAAACAAACAAAGGCACCCAGTGTTCTTTTTTACCTTAATTGCTCTTTTCCACTTTAATTATTATTCTTGTTATTTTTGTGTGTGTGGTAATGAAGGTGTCCGGGATTGATTTTGGTGATGAATGTGGACAATCAAATATATGACTTCTTTTGTACGACTGCATGGTATGTGACTATATCTCAATAAAATTAATTTTAAAAAAAATAAAGAAAGTAAAGGGGTCATCTTATCTGTCTTTGTTTTCCTGAGGTCAAGCACAGTGACTTATATGTGGGTGCTTAACAAGCATATAATGGATGGATCAATGGAAGAAACGATTAAGCTATGATTTAAATTTAGTCTTTAGCTTGCTTTGCCATCACTTTACTATCACCTAAATTTTATTTTATTTTATTATTTTATTATTGAGATTCCATACAGTCATACAAAGTGTACATTCAATTGTGACAGTACCGTCATATAGTTATGCGTACATCACCAAAATTAATTTTTGAATATCTTCATTACCACACACACAGAAGTAATAAGATAAAAATTAAAGTCAAGGAGGCGGGGCAAGATGGCAGACTGGTGAGCTGTATGTTTTAGTTACTCCTCCAGGAAAGGAGGTAGAAAGCCAGGAACTGCGTGGACTGGACACCACAGAGCAATCTGACTTTGGGTATACTTCATACAACACTCATGAAAACGTGGAACTGCTGAGATCAGCGAAATCTGTAAGTTTTTGCGGCCAGGGGACCCGCACCCCTCCCTGCCAGGCTCAGTCCCGTGGGAGGAGGGGCTGTCAGCTCCGGGAAGGAGAAGGGAGAACTGCAGTGGCAGCCCTTATCGGAAACTCATTCTGCTGATCCAAACTCCAACCATAGACAGACGGAGACCAGACACCAGAGAATCTGAGAGCACCCAGCCCAGCAGAGAGGAGACAGGCATAGAAAAAAAACAACACGATAAACTCCAAAATAAAAGTGGAGGATTTTTGGAGTTCTGGTGAGCGTGGAAGGGGGAAGGGCAGAGCTCAGGCCCGAGCTCGGGCCCTGAGGCGCATATGCAAATCCCGAAGAAAAGCTGATCTCTCTGCCCTGTGGACCTTTCCTTAATGGCCCTGGTTGCTTTGTCTCTTAGCATTTCAATAACCCATTAGATCTCTGAGGAGGGCCATTTTTTTTTTTTTTTTAATCCTTTTTTTTTTTTCTAAAACAATTACTCTAAGAAGCCCAATACAGAAAGCTTCAAAGACCTGCAATTTGGGCAGGTCAGTCAAGAGCAGAACTAGGAGAGCTCTGAGACAAAACGCAATAATCCAGTGGCTGAGAAAATTCACTAAACACCACAACTTCCCAAGAAAAGGGGGGTGTCCGCTCACAGCCATCATCCTGGTGGACAGGAAACACTCCTGCCCATCACCAGCCCCATAGCCCAGAACTGCCCCAGACAACCCAGTGTGACGGAAGTGCTTCAGATAACAGGCACACACCACAAAACTGGGCATGGACATTAGCCTTCCCTGCAACCTCAGCTGATTGTCCCAGAGTTGGGAAGGTAGAGCAGTGTGAATTAACAAAGCCCCATTCAGCCATCATTTCAGCAGACTGGGTGCCTCCCTACACAGCCCAGCAGCCCAGAACTGCCCTGGGGGGACGGCACTCACCTGTGACATAGCAAAGTCATCCCTCAACAGAGGACCCGGGGTGCACAGCCTGGAAGAGGGGCCCACTTGCAAGTCTCAGGAGCCATACACCAATACCAGGGACTTGTGGGTCAGTGGCAGAGACAAACTGTGGCAGCACTGAACTGAAGGATTAGACTATTGCAGCAGCCTTAAAACTCTAGGATCACCAGGGAGATTGATTGTTAGAGCCACCCCCCCCCTCCCTGACTGCCCAGAAACACACCCCCTATACAGGGCAGGCAACACCAACTACACACGCAAGCTTGGTACACCAATTGGACCCCACAAGACTCACTCCCCCACTCACCAAAAAGGCTAAGCAGGGGAGAACTGGCTTCTGGAGAACAGGTGGCTCGTGGACGCCACCTGCTGGTTAGTTAGAGAAAGTGTACTCCACGAAGCTGTAGATCTGATAAATTAGAGATAAGGACTTCAATTGGTCTACAAATCCTAAAAGAACCCTATCAAGTTCAGCAAATGCCACGAGGCCAAAACAACAGAAAATTATAAAGCATATGAAAAAACAGACGATATGGATAACCCAAGCCCAAGCACCCAAATCAAAGACCAGAAGAGACACGCACCTAGAGCAGCTACTCAAAGAACTAAAGATGAACAATGAGACCATAGTACGGGAGACAAAGGAAATCAAAGACCCTAGAAGAGCATAAAGAAGACATTGCAAGACTAAATAAAAAAATGGATGATCTTATGGAAATTAAAGAAACTGTTGACCAAATTAAAAAGATTCTGGACACTCATAGTACAAGACTAGAGGAAGTTGAACAACGAATCAGTGACCTCGAAGATGACAGAAGGGAAAATGAAAGCATAAAAGAAAGAATGGGGAAAAAAATTGAAAAACTCGAAATGGACCTCAGGGATATGATAGATAATATGAAACGTCCGAATATAAGACTCATTGGTGTCCCAGAAGGGGAAGAAAAGGGTAAAGGTCTAGGAAGAGTATTCAAAGAAATTGTTGGGGAAAACTTCCCAAATCTTCTAAACAACATAAATACACAAATCATAAATGCTCAGCGAACCCCAAATAGAATAAATCCAAATAAACCCACTCCGAGACATATACTGATCACACTGTCAAACAGAAGAGAAGGAGCAAGTTCTGAAAGCAGCAAGAGAAAAGCAATTCACCACATACAAAGGAAACAGCATAAGACTAAGTAGTGACTACTCAGCAGCCACCATGGAGGCGAGAAGGCAGTGGCACGATATATTTAAAATTCTGAGTGAGAAAAATTTCCAGCCAAGAATACTTATCCAGCAAAGCTCTCCTTCAAATTTGAGGGAGAGCTTAAATTTTTCACAGACAAACAAATGCTGAGAGAATTTGCTAACAAGAGACCTGCCCTACTGGAGATACTAAAGGGAGCCCTACAGACAGAGGAACAAAGAAAGGAGAGAGAGACTTGCAGAAAGGTTCAGTACTAAAGAGATTCGGTATGGGTACAATAAAGGATATTAATAGACAGAGGGGAAAAATATGACAAACATAAACCAAAGGATAAGATGGCTGATCAAGAAATGCCTTCACGGTTATAACGTTGAATGTAAATGGATTAAACTCCCCAATTAAAAGATATAGATTCGCAGAATGGATCAAAAAAAATGAACCATCAATATGTTGCATACAAGAGACTCATCTTAGACACAGGGACACAAAGAAACTGAAAGTGAAAGGACGGAAAAAAATATTTCATGCAAGCTACAGCCAAAAGCAGGTGTAGCAATATTAATCTCAGATAAAATAGACTTCAAATGCAGGGATGTTTTGAGAGACAAAGAAGGCCACTACATACTAATAAAAGGGGCAATTCAGCAAGAAGAAATAACAATCGCAAATGTCTATGCACCCAATCAAGGTGCCACAAAATACATGAGAGAAACACTGGCAAAACTAAAGGAAGCAATTGATGTTTCCACAATAATTGTGGGAGACTTCAACACATCACTCTCTCCTATAGATAGATCAACCAGACAGAAGACCAATAAGGAAATTGAAAACCTAAACAATCTGATAAATGAATTAGATTTAACAGACTATGTTAAACATAAACAGGACATTACATCCCAAATCACCAGGATACACATACTTTTCTAGTGCTCATGGAACTTTCTCCAGAATAGATCATATGCTGGGACATAAAACAAGCCTCACTAAATTTAAAAAGATTGAAATTATTCAAAGCACATTCTCTGACCACAATGGAATACAATTAGAAGTCAATAACCATCAGAGACTTAGAAAATTCACAAATACCTGGAGGTTAAACAACACACTCCTAAACAATCAGTGGGTTAAAGAAGAAATAGCAAGAGAAATTGCTAAATATATAGAGACGAATGAAAATGAGAACACAACATACCAAAACCTATGGGATGCAGCAAAAGCAGTGCTAAGGGGGAAATTTACAGCACTAAACGCATATATTAAAAAGGAAGAAAGAGCCAAAATCAAAGAACTAATGGATCAACTGAAGAAGCTAGAAAATGAACAGCAAACCAATCCTAAACCAAGTACAAGAAAAGAAATAACAAGGATTAAAGCAGAAATAAATGACATAGAGAACAAAAAAACAATAGAGAGGATAAATATCACCAAAAGTTGGTTCTTTGAGAAGATCAACAAGATTGACAAGCTCCTAGCTACACTGACAAAATCAAAAAGAGAGAAGACCCATATAAACAAAATAATGAATGAAAAAGGTGACATAACTGCAGATCCTGAAGAAATTAAAAAAATTATAAGAGGATACTATGAACAACTGTATGGCAACAAACTGGATAATGTAGAGGAAATGGACAATTTCCTGGAAACATATGAACAACCTAGACTGACCAGAGAAGAAATAGAAGACCTCAACCAACCCATCACAAGCAAAGAGATCCAATCAGTCATCAAAAATCTTCCCACAAATAAATGCCCAGGGCCAGATGGCTTCACAGGGGAATTCTACCAAACTTTCCAGAAAGAACTGACACCAATCTTACTCAAACTCTTTCAAAACATTGAAGAAAATGGAACATTACCTAACTCATTTTATGAAGCTAACATCAATCTAATACCAAAACCAGGCAAAGATGCTACAAAAAAGGAAAACTACCGGCCAATCTCCCTAATGAATATAGATGCAAAAATCCTCAACAAAATACTTGCAAATCGAATCCAAAGACACATTAAAAAAATCATACACCATGACCAAGTGGGGTTTATTCCAGGCATGCAAGGATGGTTCAACATAAGAAAATCAATCAATGTATTACAACACATTAACAAGTCAAAAGGAAAAAATCAATTGATCATCTCAATAGATCTGAAAAAGCATTTGACAAAATCCAACATCCGTTTTTTGATAAAAACACTTCAAAAGGTAGGAATTGAAGGAAACTTCCTCAACATGATAAAGAGCATATATGAAAAACCCACAGCCAGCATAGTACTCAATGGTGAGAGACTGAAAGCCTTCCCTCTAAGATCAGGAACAAGACAAGGATGCCCGCTGTCACCACTGTTAGTCAACATTGTGCTGGAAGTGCTAGCCAGGGCAATCCGGCAAGACAAAGAAATAAAAGGCATCCAAATTGGAAAAGAAGAAGTAAAACTGTCATTGTTTGCAGATGATATGATCTTATATCTAGAAAACCCTGAGAAATCAACGATACACCTACTAGAGCTAATAAACAAATTTAGCAAAGTAGCGGGATATAAGGTTAATGCACATAAGTCAGTAATGTTTCTATATGCTAGAAATGAAGAAACTGAAGAGACACTCAAGAAAAAGATACCATTTTCAATAGCAACTAAAAAAACAAGTACCTAGGAATAAACTTAACCAAAGATGTAAAAGACCTATACAAAGAAAACTACATAACTCTACTAAAAGAAATAGAAGGGGACCTTAAAAGATGGAAAAAGATTCCATGTTCATGGATAGGAAGACTAAATGTCATTAAGACATCAATTCTACCCAAACTCATCTACAGATTCAATGCAATCCCAATCAAAATTCCAACAACCTACTTTGCAGACTTGGAAAAGCTAGTTATCAAATTTATTTGCAAAGGGAAGATGCCTCGAATTGCTAAAGACACTCTAAAAAAGAAAAACGAAGTGGGAGGACTTACACTCCCTAACTTTGAAGCTTATTATAAAGCCACAGTTGCCAAAACAGCATGGTACTGGCACAAAGATAGACATATAGATCAATGGGATCGAATTGAGAATTCAGAGATAGACCCTCAGATCTATGGCCAACTGATCTTTGATAAGGCCCCCAAAGTCACTGAACTGAGTCATAATGGTCTTTTCAACAAATGGGGCTGGGAGAGTTGGATATCCATATCCAAAAGAATGAAAGAGGACCCCTACCTCACCCCCTACACAAAAATTAACTCAAAATGGACCAAAGATCTCAATATAAAAGAAAGTACCATAAAACTCCTAGAAGATAATGTAGGAAAACATCTTCAAGACCTTGTATTAGGCGGCCACTTCCTAGACTTTACACCCAAAGCACAAGCAACAAAAGAGAAAATAGATAAATGGGAACTCCTCAAGCTTAGAAGTTTCTGCACCTCAAAGGAATTTCTCAAAAAGGTAAAGAGGCAGCCAACTCAATGGGAAAAAATTTTTGGAAACCATGGATCTGACAAAAGACTGATATCTTGCATATATAAAGAAATCCTACAACTCAATGACAATAGTATAGTCGGCCCAATTATAAAATGGGCAAAAGATATGAAAAGACAGTTCTCTGAAGAGGAAATACAAATGGCCAAGAAACACATGAAAAAATGTTCAGCTTCACTAGCTATTAGAGAGATGCAAATTAAGACCACAATGAGATACCATCTAACACCGGTTAGAATGGCTGCCATTAAACAAACAGGAAACTACAAATGCTGGAGGGGATGTGGAGAAATTGGAACTCTTATTCATTGTTGGTGGGACTGTATAATGGTTCAGCCACTCTGGAAGTCAGTCTGGCAGTTCCTTAGAAAACTAGATATAGAGTTACCATTCGATCCAGCGATTGCTCTTCTCGGTATATACCCGGAAGGTCAGAAAGCAGTGACACGAACAGATATCTGCACGCCAATGTTCATAGCAGCATTATTCACAATTGCCAAGAGATGGAAACAACCCAAATGTCCTTCAACAGATGAGTGGATAAATAAAATGTGGTATATACACACGATGGAATACTACGCAGCAGTAAGAAGGAACGATCTCGTGAAACATATGACAACATGGATGAACCTTGAAGACATAATGCTGAGCGAAATAAGCCAGGCACAAAAAGAGAAATATTATATGCTACCACTAATGTGAACTTTGAAAAATGTAAAACAAATGGTTTATAATGTAGAATGTAGGGGAACTAGCAATAGAGAGCAATTAAGGAAGGGGGAACAATAATCCAAGAAGAACAGATAAGCTATTTAACGTTCTGGGGATGCCCAGGAATGACTATGGTCTGTTAATTTCTGATGGATATAGTAGGAGCAAGTTCACAGAAATGTTGCTATATTAGGTAACTTTCTTGGGGTAAAGTAGGAACATGTTGGAAGTTAAGCAGTTATCTTAGGTTAGTTGTCTTTTTCTTACTCCCTTGTTATGGTCTCTTTGAAATGTTCTTTTATTGTATGTTTGTTTTCTTTTTAACTTTTTTTTTCATACAGTTGATTTAAAAAAGAAGGGAAAGTTAAAAAAAAAAAAAAAGAAAAAGAAAAACAAGGAAAAAAAAAGATGTAGTGCCCCCTTGAGGAGCCTGTGGAGAATGCAGGGGTATTCGCCTACCCCACCTCCATGGTTGCTAACATGACCACAGACATAGGGGACTGGTGGTTTGATGGGTTGAGCCCTCTACCACAGGTTTTACCCTTGGGAAGACGGTTGCTGCAAAGGAGAGGCTAGGCCTCCCTATGGTTGTGCCTAAGAGCCTCCTCCCGAATGCCTCTTTGTTGCTCAGATGTGGCCCTCTCTCTCTAGCTAAGCCAACTTGAAAGGTGAAATCACTGCCCTCCCCCCTACGTGGGATCAGACACCCAGGGAAGTGAATCTCCCTGGCAACGTGGAATATGACTCCCGGGGAGGAATGTAGACCTGGCATCGTGGGACGGAGAACATCTTCTTGACCAAAAGGGGGATGTGAAAGGAAATGAAATAAGCTTCAGTGGCAGAGAGATTCCAAAAGGAGCCAAGAGGTCACTCTGGTGGGCGCTCTTATGCACACTTTAGACAACCCTTTTTAGGTTCTAAAGAATTGGGGTAGCTGGTGGTGGATACCTGAAACTATCAAACTACAACCCAGAACCCATGAATCTCGAAGACAGTTGTATAAAAATGTAGCTTATGAGGGGTGACAATGGGATTGGGAAAGCCATAAGGACCACACTCCACTTTGTCTAGTTTATGGATGGATGAGTAGAAAAATAGGGGAAGGAAACAAACAGACAAAGGTACCCAGTGTTCTTTTTTACTTCAATTGCTCTTTTTCACTCTAATTATTATTCTTGTTATTTTTGTGTGTGTGCTAATGAAGGTGTCAGGGATTGATTTGGGTGATGAATGTACAACTATGTAATGGTACTGTAAACAATCGAAAGTACGATTTGTTTTGTATGACTGCGTGGTATGTGAATATATCTCAGTAAAATGAAGATTAAAAAAAAAAAAATTAAAGTCAAAAAAGAGAAATTAGAAGTAAAAAAGATCACTGGGGGCTCTTTTTTTTTCTACTCATCCATCCATACAATGGACGAAGGGGAGTGTGGTCCACATGTCTTTCCAATCACATTGCCACCCTTCATAAGCTACATTTTTATACAAATGTCTTCAAGATTCAAGGGTTCTGGGTTATAGTTCGATAGTTTCAGGTATTTACTGCTAGCTACCCCAATTCATTAGAACCTAAAAAGGGTTGTCTATATTGTGCGTAAGAGTGCCCACCAGAGTGACCTCTCGACTCCTTTTGGAATCTCTCTGCCACTGAAACTGATTTAATTTCCTTTCACATCCCCCTTTTGGTCAAGAAGATGTTCTTCATCCCATGATGCCAGGTCCAGATTCCTTCCCAGGAGTCATATTCCACGTTGCCAGGGAGATTTACTCCCCTGGGTGTCAGATCCCACATAAGGGGGAGGGCAGTGATTTCACCTGCCAAGTTGGCTTAGGTAGAGAAAGAGGGCCACATCTGAGCAACAAAGAGGCATTCGGGAGGAGGCCCTTAGGCACAATAATAAGCAGGCCTAGCCTCTCCTTTGCAGTAACCAACCATGACCTAAAATTTTAAAATAAAGGGATAGTTACAGCTTAACTAGTAGTCCCTCGAGATTAAATGATTCTAGGCAGGATTATAGAATGTTTACGCTTAGGGTTCGTTGATTTCAACCCTATTCATTCTGCAGATGAAAAACTGAGGGCCAGAAAGGATAAATTCAACCTGGTCAGGGTAATATCAGTAGCGGGAAAGAAGCAGAACTAGAACTCAGATCTCCCAACAACTATGTGAGCTCTGTTCCCAGCATACCAAAGTAATGGTGGGCAGGGTGCTTTTCCTTAGACTCTAGGGTCCTCTTCACTACCTTTCCCACTTTGCTTTTTTAAAAAATTTATTTATTTTATATTGTGGTAACATATATATATAACAAACTATCCCATTTTTATGTAAATGTAATTAATGCCACTGAATTTTATACAATGTCGTGCTACCATCACCACCATCCATTAGCGAAAATTCTTCATCACCCTGAACACCCGTTATGTCACAATCCCCCATTCCCCCCTTCTCCCATCCCCAAGTAAATTCTCATCTACTTCCTATCACTATGAATTTTCTAATTCTAGATATTTCATGAAAGTGGAATCATAACAATTTTTACCTTTTTGTGTATGAATTTTTTCACTACAGCATAATGTCTTCAAAGTTCATCCATGTTACAGAGCTTCGTTTCTTTTTAAGGCTGAATAATAGTCCACTCTATGGATATACCACATTTTCTTTATCCACTCAGCTATCAGATACTTGGGCTGCTTCCACCTTTTGGCTATCGTGAAGAATGTGGAACGTTGGTGTCCAAGGATCTGTTTGAGCCTGTGCTTTTTTTTTTTTTTTTAAATTCAGTTTTATTGAGAAATATTCACATACCATACAATCATCCATGGTGTACAATCAACTGTTCACAGCACCATCATATATTTGTGCATTCATCACCCCAATCTATTTTTGAACATTTTCCTTACACCAGAAAGAATCAGAATAAGAATAAAAAATAAAAATAAAAAAGAACTCCCGAATCATCCCCCCCATCCCACCCTGTTTTTTTCATTTGGTTTTTGTACCCATTTTTCTACTCATCAATCCATACTCTGGATAAAGGGAGTGCAATCCACAGGGTTTTCCCAATCACACTGTCACCCCTTGTAACCTACATTGTTATAAAATTGTCTTCAAGAGTCAAGGTTACTGGGTTGGAGTTTGGTAATTTCAGGCATTTATTTCTAGCTATTCCAACACATTAAAACCTAAAAAGTGTTATCTATATAGTGCATAAGAATGTCCACCAGAGTGACCTCTCGACTCCATTTGAAATCTCTCAGCCACTGAAACTTTATTTCATTTTCATTTCGCATCCCCCTTTTGGTCAAGAAGATGTTCTCAATCCCACAAAGCCAGGGCCAGACTCATCTTCGGGAGTCATATCCTGCGTTGCCATGAAGATTTACACCCCTGGGAGTCAGGTCCCACGTAGGAGGGAGGGCAGTGAGATCACCTGTCAAAGTGGCTTACTTAAGAGAGAGAGGTGAGCCCGTGCATTTAATTCTTTGGAGTATACACCTAGGACTGGAATCCTACTTTCCGTTCATATTTCAGGGTCACAGGAACAACTATCCTTGTTCTAACTGCACTACAACCCATCTTCAACAAGTAGATATTTCTCACCACTACAGCCTGGGTTTACCTTCAGTTAATGTCATGTCTCAAAGAGAATTAGCAATGGGACAGCTACTGTAATATATCATGACTACAGAAAGATCTAACAAGGCTCCTTGAGGATTTCAGTCTGTAAGACTCAAGGTATTGCTAGGTAAACTACATCTATCATAAAACTCATGCATTCCTACCCTTTGGTTATACAAAGACTGTGTTTGTATCTGTAACTGCTGGTTAGTCCCACGTGTGAACAGAGCCATCAATCAACAGATTTCACTAATGCCCTTTTCAATATGAAAGCCCGTCTGTGCTGGAGCCCAGCATGACATCACTGCAATTTAACATTTATTTTTTTCTTCCTTTTTCTGATGAGAAGTGGTTAGGTTTTACTGTGCTACAGATTCTGCTCACATCCCCAACAGCTGAATGCAAGCTGGACCTCCAGCTCTGTCACAAATTAAAAAAAAAAGAAAGAAAAGAAAAGAAAAGAAAAAAGGAAGCCCACACCTAAATGTTACAACATTAACCAATTCTGAAAACTATTGCCAAGCCCTGGACTATGTTCAGGGTGCCCACTGTTTATAAAACTTTTACTGCCTGACATCTGAGAGTGAGAGCCCAAAGCACTCAGCACAACAATCACTGAGAAACTGCTGGGAAGAGAAAGATAAAGCTACCACTTAACCTGTGCCCTTAAAATAAGCAGTCCCTACCCCAACTAGGTAAAAAGAATGCATTTCCTGCTGAGAAGTGTCTCTCTAAAACGCATGCCTTCTTCACATCATATCCTCTATGTAACAACCATAACCCAGAATAAAAAGTATTTTAAAGTTTCTGGGTTTACTTTCACCTTGCTGTTAATTGGGGAGCTTGTCAATTCAGATACTCAATGTTTGTAGTAAAACAATACAAGAGGGATATTTTCTACGAGCCACAGAAGGACTGGGAGTGAGAAATTCAACTCTTGTCTCCATTAACCCCCTCGTATGGCCCAGAGCTATACAATCGGACTGATCCCCTCCCTCACCCCACCACTATTCACAGGTGGATTATTTATTATCTCAGCCTCTCAGGGTCCTTAGAGATTTGAGACACAATGGACAAAGCACTCTGCAACTCTTACTCAAAGGCTGCATCATGATGTGCCTTGATGTACATCATTAAATAGCAACTTTCACCAGCCTCGCACATCTACACTAACACACACTGTTCCGACACAAAGACCTGATGGAATCAGACTCTGCACTGAACAAAGGAAGACTGCAGTCATCCAGAA
This sequence comes from Choloepus didactylus, assembly GCF_015220235.1. Lineage (NCBI taxonomy): Eukaryota > Metazoa > Chordata > Mammalia > Pilosa > Megalonychidae > Choloepus > Choloepus didactylus. Next base: position 7,504,556 of record NC_051308.1, on the reverse strand, counting down.
GAGTATAGAATGCTAGATCAACAGCCTGTCATGACAAAGGGCTGACTAATTACAATGAAAATAGGAAGTTTCAGTCTATCCTCCCCAAAAGGCAGACTTTTATATTTGTGGAGCCCTGTATCTGCTGCTTACCATAAACCAAGTTACAACAAGGCCTTTGTTATTTATGAAACGGCTCAGGTGAAACCCCAAAGAAATCAGGGACCAGCTGGAACCATGACAGGCTGGTGATCACTGCCCAGCCAGTTTGGATTCCTTTTAGAGTAAGGATTCCCAAAGGGTTCTTGTATCCAGTGATAAAATTCAAGCAAAAGTTGGCATGTTACAGCTTGAGTGCCCATGCACATGGTATACATCAGGTTAATTCAATATTCAACTCAAGAAGTATTGGTTGAACACTGAGGCACTATTCTTAAGCATTTGGATTATGTTAATAAACGAGAGGTTACATACAATCTTGTACAGTCCGTAAACTTTAAAGCAAACCATCAATCACGATGCACTGTAGTGAGGACGATGGTCTAGGGGTGTGAGATGCTGGGGAAGGAAACAGGAGTGGCTTCAGGTAAGACCCAAATATGACAACAATAGTTCCCACATGACAAAAATTATCTACATCCCATGTCTCAGGTAGATATGAATGGCTCTTTCTCCACTAGGATCCTCTGGATGTTTTAAAATATATCTACAAATTTGACACTCCTCCTGTTGAAGGGGCAGGGGAGTCTATGCTGCCCCCCCAGCTCTCCTTGAATTGGCTTCAACCAACAGATACAGCAGACAGGAGATTGCATGTCTGAGTCTATCTGGAAAAGGCCACGGGGTGTACACCTGGTTTTCATGGGACCCCTGCCTTCCAGCACCTGCAGAAGCATGTGTTGTACATCGTATTCAGCTTCCTTGATCACCATATCTATTTTCCACATACCACCGTATTTCCCAGCACAGGAGAAGACGCTACTGAGAATCCTATCCCTTCCTTGACAAGACAAAAGATGGTGATTTAGCTTTGGTGACCACTGAATTTGTGTCTAGACTAAGGGATAAACCTCACCCAGTTGACTGGCAGAACTCAATGAAAGATGGGGAGTGATTTTCTTCATTAGAGAACTGCAAAATAATGACTGCCCGGCAATTCCAAAACCACAGCACTCAGGCACCCCAAATCACACACATAGCACCAAGCGAGGTTCACACCATATTTCCAACATGCAAGGCACAAGGCTGGTCCTACAGGAAATGGACATGACACAGACAAAGACAGGAATCAAACCTGGACCTTGCTAATCATTTTTTTAACATGTCTTATGTCAGAATACTTTTATATTTTTCTGTACTCTCTAACCTGAAATTACTCCCTATTTTTAAAAAGTATAGTCTAACTTAGTTATGCTATCCTTTTAGAAAAGTGGCTGTGTTCTATAACCTTCTCTAACAAAAGCAAAGGCTTCCCCAACTGTGGATGGGAAGGTGGGAATGAAAGAAATAGAACTTTAGGGTTAAAATTATTCTTTTCCACTGCTTTACAAAGAACATTGCACAAATTAAGAATGTTGTTTTCCTGATCATTTAAAGCTTCAGGGTCATCCTAAATATCAATTATAACTTAGAATATACATCCTGAATGCTGTGGGGGTGGAACATCCAGAATAAGACCAAGTGGGGAATGGGAACTATACAGAATAACCAAGGGGCACCTTCCTGAAGCTTCAATTTCCCCTAATGCTAAGTGATTTAAATAGTGCTTCCATAATAAAGAAGCATATAGCATGAAGTATAAAATTCATATGTTTTAAAGCTAAAATACAGGAATTCACAGATATTTAACATTTACATTAGATTGCTTCAGGTATAGTATCAGGCTTTCCAAGTGGGATACTCATTCACTCATGAATGTGATAAATATTTATTGAGCACCTACTATGTGCTGGACACTGTTCTAGATGCTGGGAGTAAAACAGTGAACAAAAGAGACAAAAGAAATTCCCAGTCAATTACCATATGACATGGAAGTCCCACTTCTAGGTGTATTACCATACCCAAAACAATTGAAACAGGGACTCAAACAGATACTTGCACACCAACATTCGTAGCAGCATTATTCACAAGAGCCAAAAGGTGGAAACAGCCCAAGTTGCCATCAACCGATGAATGGATAAACAAAATGTGTTGTTTCCATAAAACGGAATACTATTCCCCTCATAAAAAGGACCGAAGTTCTGATATATGCAACAACATGGATGAACTTTGAAAATACTAGGCTGAGTGAAATAAACCAGATGCAAAAGAACAAATAGTGTATGAAATACAATTATTATGATTGCATGAAATAATGAGAATAGTCAAATTCACAGCATCAGAAACTAGAATATAGGTTACCAGTGACTGGGGTGCAGTTGGGGAATGGGAAGTTAATGCTTAATTGGGACAGTTTCTATTTGGGATGATGAAAAAGTTTTGGTAACAGATGGTGGTGATGGTAGCACAACACTGTAAATGTGATTAATTCCAAAAAACTGGACACTTAAAAATGGTTAAAGAAAAAAAAAGGAGGGGGGATATTGTACATTATGTGTATGTTACCACAATGAAATAAAAATAAAACCAAAAAAGATTGCTTCAACTGCTATCCTGCCTTCTGCTGACATTTCACAAGTTCATCCCAAGACTTTGAATTCTGGTCAGGATGTGAAATATTATTACAGATGCCATTTTTATAGCAACATACTACACAGTACTTTTAATTTCACTGTAACTTAAAAGATGTCATACTTTACTTGACACTTCAAGACGACATGTTGTTTATATCCAAACTGCTGTTTGAAGTCAAACACTTAGAAAAGTCTGAATAAAACCTGTGGCTATGCACCTTCCCAACAAATGTATAGTTTTATTTCTGAAAACAATTAATGTGTAGGAGTTGTATTAACTTCTCCTTTAAACACTCCTCATATATGTTTTAATTTCCTCCCATTGACAAGCAGTACAGTGAGACAAAGGGGTGTAAGCCGACCCAGGAGACCCTCGTGTAAGACTCTTGTCAATGGTATGGAAATAAGAGATAATGTTTTAAACAATGCTAACAAGTTCAAAACTGATAGCCACAGTAAAGATAATCATGCCTTTCTGGAAGGTGAGAAAAACACTTGACAGACTTTGGTTTTGATGCATCAATCAGTTTTGTCCAAAGAAGCACACATTAGAATGCCCAGTGGTCAGACAGCCGTTCCTGTTTGCTTCTACCAATCCGGGGCAGATAAAAAGTGACCAAGAAGCAAAATAACACCAGGGACCTTTTCAATAAAGCAAATGCTAAGAAGTATAAAACTTTCACCTAAGTTTCACAGCAAAGGCCTGGAAACAATCCAAGTGTCCATAAACAAATGAATGGATAAACAAAAGATGGTACGTGTCAGACAATGGAATATTTTTCAGCCATAAGAAAAAATGAAGTTATGATACATGCTGCAACATGGAAGAACCTTGAAATCATTACACTCACTGAAATAAGCAAGACACATAAGGACAAAAATCGTATTATGAGATGACTAGAAATAGCAGATTGGCAGAGATAGAAAGCAGATTAGCAGTTACTGGTGAAGGGCGGATGAGAGGAGAGGGGAAGGAGGAATGTTGCAAAAATAAATTAATAAAGTTTCACAAGATCTACAACTGAAACTCCAGCTGTATTGGCTGTAGCTGTTATTTTACATCAGCAACATCTACTTTCAATTCACAGCAAGGTGCTCTGCTAGCACCTCGAATATACGATACAATGAAGAATCAAGCAAGGCCCCAGTTAGAAAAGGACCTACAGTTAGGAGGGGAGAAAAAGACAGCAAACAAAGATGTTATAAATTATATAAAGAGGCCATCCAGGATGGAAGCAAAATGATGCTGGGAAGGAGGCTAGAACTTGACCAGTTTAAAAAAATAAAAACATCAACCAAAAAAAATCCATTAAATCTTATCTGAAACAACAATTTTCAACAGCAGCAACCACTGAGATCATCCAGCTAAACTGCAGGAAGACTGATTCAACTGACAAGATATATTTTGGATCCAGCCAACAGGAGATGAAAACAATATGTACCTAAAGAAAAAAAAAATCAATGTCTAGAATGGTACAAACTCCCAAATGTTAAAGAAACATTTGAAGGATGAATGGGATCTATTTCCAAAGAGATAAAGGCAGGTATTGCACCCACACAAGAGCATCCTGGAATGAAGAGATCGCAAAGGGGTGCTTTGGAAGCAACTCTGGGTGCAGGAAGAGGACCTCAGGGCAGTGGGGGTTCAGAAGAGGGGGAGCTGATGTCAGGCTGGGCCAAGAAAGAGAGCCTCACTGGATGGCCCAGGTTTCAGAGAATGTGTTGGACTTGGCCCAGGGGAACCAGGGAGGCCCTGCCTTCTTACAAGAGAACAGCAAGGAAAAAGGATGGAGAGAGGAGGAAGTGTGAGACTGGCAAAGGATACAAAGAGCCCTTGAGTCTGATAAGCAGAGCATGAAGGGAGTGCAAAGAGAGAGGCAATCAGGAAGCAGATGTTCCTGGCTCCTAAAATCCAGGTTGAGTCACCTGTGCTTTATTCATACAAAGACAACCTTGAAAGCTGAAGTCACTAAGCCAGGGATCCATGAGCCCCTTCCTAGAGGCACTGTAGCATCACCATCCATTCGTATTTGATGAGCAATAATTGTAAGGTAGTTGATGATGATGAAAATTGCCTGTGAAATCCTAATGCAGGTTAGCAAAATAGAAAAGAGCTCACTCATCAGAAGACAGATCCCAGGACGCTGAGGGCTTAAGACCTGCCACTTGGTGGACTCTGACTCCAGGTCATTCACTCAGTTCACTAAAACCTAATTTCCCACCAGGTCTAATGTAAATAATAACACCCACCTCCAGGACTGCTGTGAAAACAAAATGAGAAAGTATCTTTGAACTATGTGATACAGTGCCTAGTACAAGTTAATACCTTTTAGATAATAGGTACTAGTTCCCTTTCTGTCCTCCTTTCCGTAATCTCTGCCCTGAAACTCAGGTTTCTTTCCGTAGTATGTAGCACTAATAAAAACTGAATTATTTTTAACAAGCACAAGGCTAGCAAGATGACTCAGTAACACCATGGCCAGGCCTAGATGTCCATTTCTAACTGGTATGGTAAAAACGTTTTTTTAAAAAAATATGATCCTAGGAAAGCTCGAAGGCAAAGCATGGGACTGTATAACAGTGAGCCCTGTGGTGGACAATGTCTGTGGTAAATAGTAAAAACACAAGAATGCTCTTTCATGAACTAGAACAAATGAATGTCAAAAGTACAAGGTGTTAATAATAGGGTGGTATATGGGAAAAATACATCTAATGCAAACTATGGACTATAGTTAATAGTAGTGGTTTAGTGTTCTTTAAATATAAATAAATCTATCTCTATAAATCTATAGAGACAGAATTAGATTAGTGGTTATACAGGGCTGGGGAAGAATAAAGAAATTGAAAGGTGACTGCCAAAGGGTATGGGGTTTTTCTTTTTGAAGTAATAAAAACGTTCTAAAATTCATTGTGGTGATGAATGCACAACTCTGTGATTATACTAAAAGCCACTGACTGTACACCTCCAATGGGACTGTATGGTATGTGAATATATCTCAATAAAACTGCCTTAAAAAAAACTCCCCAGGAACTGAGTAAGTGGTAGATTCTAAGTTAAAGGGGAAGTATAAACTGAGAAACCTGAATAAGAAGACTTGGAGACGTGTGCTTCAAGATCTATAGCAACGTTCTAAAAGTGTTTTCATAATATTCTAAGATCAGAAGGAACAGTAATTAAATAAATGTCAAGGCCTGTTGAAAGTAGCTACTGAAGGTTATTCCAACCCAAGGCAAGCAAGCAAGCCTCCCAAATACGCAGATCACTGTAGATGTTGTTCTGAGTTTAGCCTGGGGAGAAGCCTATAGGAGTGCTGTCCTTTAAAAAAAAAAAAAGAAAAAAAAAGTACCCATTACTAAGAGTGTTCTCAAGCACATGTTAGAAGCTTGTACAATAAAGTCCTTCAGGCCCAGTGTACAATAAAATAAGAGGATTTTTGAGGAATCAGCATAAATTATGGCAAATTTCTTGATGGTTAAGTGTAAACTATGTATATGAAATAAAGAGAATTTGGGGGAAAGGATATGAATTTGAAATGCTAGGTACCAGGATGTGACCAAGTGTTTTGCATATGTTATATTTTCAGGGTTATTGCTTTTCTCAGTAATAAATCAGGAAGTCCACACCAATTTTGCTTCAATTTACAACTCCTAGATCTAAATTATTTATGTTTCCCTAAAGAACCATAAACATAGAATTTCCTTAGATTGGAAGTATTTCACACCTATAATTTTAATTACTTCAGCATGAAATTAGCAACAGATTTCCCACAGGTATTTTACTACCTGATATTTCATAAAGACGAATAACATGAACCCCAATTAGAAAAGTACTGTAGTTAGGAGGGCGGGGGACTCTTGCATTTATTGATTTTTAGCACATAAAATGCATGCAGGGATACAATCTAAGAATGTGATTTGAACCGAAACTTCAGGGCCCAAATTAAAGCTCAGCCTGTTCCCACCCAGGAAACCCCACCCCCTGCCTCATGCCCCAACTCAATTACCATAAATAACTCCTTCAGGCTCCAATTTCAATTGCTTGGGGATCCAAGCCTGCCCATCCCACTCTTGTCTGTAGGTCCCCACTCCCCTTCTCACTAACTCTCTTTATTATATATATTCTCTCCCCTGCTGTTATTTTATATTATTCCTTTATCAAATCTTGTCCTCAATTCATTCAAATCTTAAGGAACTATTTACAGATGATATGATCCTACATAGAGAAAATCCAAAAGAATCCAAAATAAAGTTACTAGAGTGAATAAATTCAGCAAAATTGCAGGATATAAGATAAACAAGCAAAATTTGATAGTGTTTCTAGATACCAGCAATGAACAATCCAAAAAGCAAATGAAGAAAACAATTCCATTTATAATAGCAGCTAAAAGAATCAAAAATCTAGGAATAAATTTAACCAAGGATGTAAAAGACTTATACACAGAACACTAGAGAACATTGCTGAAAGAAATTAAAGAAGACCTAAATAAATGGAAAGGTATCACATATTTATGAATTTGAAGACTTAATATTGGTTAAGATGTCAACACTAGCCAAAGCGAATTACAGATTCAACACAATCCCAACATCTTTCTTTGCAGAAATGTAAAAGTCAATCATGAAATTCATATGGAATGGCAAGGGGCCCCAAACAGACAAAACCATCTTGAAAAAGAAGAACAAAGTTGGAGGACTCCCACTTGCCAATTTTAAAACTTACTACAAAGTAAAGCGGTCAGAAGAGCATGGTACTGGCACAAGGATAGATATACAGACCAACAGAATTGAATGGAGAGTTCAGAAATAAACACAGATCTACGACCAACTGATCTTTGGCAAGGGTGCCAAGACCACTCAATGGGGAAAGAAGAGTCCCTTCAACAAATGGTGCTTGGAAAACTGGATAACCACATGCAAAAGAATAAAAGTAGACTCCTACTTTACACCATATAAAAATATTAACTCAAAATGATTCAAGGACCTAAATATAACAGTCCAAAACTATAAAATGCTTAGAACAAAACATAGGGACATTCTTCAGGACCTTGTATTAGGCAATGGATTCTTAGACTTCACACCAAAAGCACAACCAACGAAAGGAAAAATAGATAAATGAGATTTCATCATAATTAAAAACTTTGGTGCAAAGGATTTTATCACAAAAATGAAAAGACAACCTACTCAATGGGAGAAAATGTTTGTAAACCACAAATACAATAAGAGTTTAATACCCAGAATATACAAAGAAATCTTACAACTCAGCAACAGAAAGATAAACAAACCAATTTAAAAATGAGAAAAGATCCTAAGAGCAGTGACATCATCAGCGTGGTGACATAAGACATCCCTTGGAAAAGTCTTCCCATGGAATCAACAAATAAAAGGACAAATCAAACTTGATTAGAATTCTTGAAGATGATAGAACTGGAGAAGGATTCCACAAATGCTGAATCAAAGAAAAAGAAAAGTAATTTCTGAGATCAGTAGGGGACTTTCTTTCCACCAGTCTGGAACCCTCCCCCTCACTCAGTCACAGGCAGCTTGTGAGTCATGCAGAGGCAGCAGAGCCTGGGTCCCTGCTGCCACGGAGGAGCCTGTGGATCCACTCAGAGAAGCAAGTGAGAACACCATGCATATCCAGGTACAGGACTCAAGTCCACAGACACCCAGGGCAGAGCACAAGCCACTGAGGGGTGCCATACAGAAAAGGAACCCTGGGTAGATGGGGAGGAGACCATGGCAGAACTGTTGGCAAGAGGTACACACACTGAATCCAGACTCTGTCTGTAGGGCCACCTAAATGCAAATGGACTTTTCTGGATTGACCCACTTTTCTGGAATTACTCCACCTGATCCCTGGGACAGGATACTCTAATGGGGAAGAAACCAGAGGCAGAAAAGCATCACAGAAAAAAAATAAATAAAAAAAGGAGGGTGGGGGAAACTGACCTACTGTAAGAAAGGAAGGGACTCAGAACCGAAAAATATAAGGAAAAGGGGGCACTGAGTGAGGGAGAGAATTTAAACAAATCGTAAGAGGTGGGGAGAAAATTCTGCACAAAAACAAACAGAAAACATCAAGATTCCCAGAGAAGGAACAGAGGAAAGTAAGCTTCTAGGGGTGAAACAATTGCACAAAAAGTGCACTTGTAAAAATTGTTCTGCATAGCCAGGGCAAGAGTCAGATAAAGAAGAGCTGAGAAAATCTGAAAAGTTAAGCATGGGCAACTCTAAAGGACAAGAATTAGTGGGACCAAGCATCAACGAAGAGCCTTAACACAAGCCAATAAACAATAAAACCCTAGATGAGAGAGAGAAACTGACCTTCAGGGTTAACACAGTGAAATAACTGGATGCCCAGAAATCAGCAAAAAAATTACAACCCATACTAAGAAACAGAAAGATATGACTCAGAGGAGATACAGAATTTGGAACAATTAATTAAAGAAGTTCAAGTAAATCTCCTAAATCAATTCAAGGAGATGAAGGAAAATATCGATACAGAGCTAAAGGATATTAAGAAGACAATGGGCAAGCATGAAGAAGACATTGAAAGTTTCAAAAGAAACAACAGAAATTATGGGTATGAAAGCAAAGTACTGGAGATTTAAAATACATTAGAGGCATATAACAGCAGATTTGAACAGGCAGAAGAAAGAATCAATGAACTAGAAGACAGGCCAATCGAAATCATACAGAAGAGCAAACAGAGAATAGAAAAAAATGAACAGTGTCTCAGGGATTTGAGTGACAGCACAAAACATCCAATCATACATGGATATTCCAGAATGAAAAGAGAAGGGAAAAGGGGCAGAAAGAATATTTGAGGAAATAATGATCAAAAATTTCCCAACTCTTATGAAAGAAATAAAAATGCATGTCCAAGAAGCACAAATGTACTCCAAACAGAAAAAAAGTGCTAATAGACCTAACACAAGACACATAATAACCAGAATGTCAAATGCCAAAGATAAAGAATTCTGAAAGCAGCAAGGGAAAAGCAATTCATCACATACAAGGTATCCTCAACAAGACCAAGTGACAATTTCTTATCAGAAACCATGGAGGAAAGAAGGCAGTGGTATGATGTAGTTACAGTACTGAAAGAGAAAACCAGCCAAGCAAAAGTGCTTTATCTGGAAAAACTGTCCTTCAAAAAATGAGGGAAAGTTTAAAATATTCACAGAAACAGAAACTTAGAGAATCCATCCACAAGAGACCTGCCCTACAAGAATTACTAAACAGCGTTCTGCAGGTTGAAAGGAAAAGACAGGAGAGAGTGGCTTGGAGTACTGTGAAGAAATGAAGTTTTTCAGAAATGGTAACTAAAAGGGTAAATGAAAAACCCAATAGTACTGTACTCTCAATATACAACTCTGCTCTTTAATTTCTATGTGTCAGAATACAATTGAACAAGGAAAAGGCATATTTTCCAATAATGGACATGCAAAAAATAAAGAAGTAATGTGGGACAATAAAAAAGATAGAGGGGAAATAGAGGGATATGGGATCAGAGAACATATATACTATTGAAGCTAATTTATCTTTTCAAATTAGTAGGTTTTAGAAGTAGGTTGTGCAACACAAACCCCGGGGTAATCACAAAGACAGTATTTTAAAAATATGCAGAGACAAAAATGAGAAAGGTATTGGTCAGACACATAAAAAAGATCAACAATACAGAAAAGGAGATTGCAATAAAGGAAAACAGACAAAAAAAGATATGACATATAAAAGTCATAGGATAAAATGACTAAAGTTCTGCCTTTATATTAGTAACACTGAATGCTAATGGGTAAAATTCCCCAATCAAAAGACACAGATTGTGAGAAGGGATAAAAAAGAATGATCCAACTCTATGTTGTTTAAGAGAGACTCACCTTAGACCCAGACACAAACAGATTGAAAGTGAAAGGATGGAAAAAGATATTCCATGCAAATAATAACCAAAAAAGAGCTGGGTTAGCTATACTAACATTAGACAAACTAGATTTCAAGTCAAAAGCTGTTACAAGAGACCAAGAAGGATGCTGTATATTAATAAAGGGGTCAATCCACTAAGAAGAAATAACAATCATAAATATCTGTGAACCTAACCACAGTGCCCCAAAATACATGAGGCAAACACAGGCAAAACTGAAGGGGGAAACAGACACTACTACAATAATTGTTGGAGACTTCAATACACCACTCTCAACAGTAGATAGAACAAACATCTAGACAGAAGATCAACAAGGGGAAACAGAGAATTGAATAATATGATAAATGAACTAGACCTAACAGACATACACAGAACACTGTACCCCGAACAGCAGAATATATTCTTCTCAAGTGCTCATGGATTGGTCTCCAGGACAGACCACTTGTTGGATCACAAAACAAGTCTCAACAAATTTTTTTAAAATTTGAAATTATACAAAGCATCTTCTCTGACCATAATGGAATGAAGCTGGAAATCAATAACAGGCAGAGAACTAGAAAATCAACAAATAGATATAAGTTAAATAATACACTCAAATAAGAAATTGCAAGGGAAAGTCAATATCTTGAGACAGATGAAAATGAGAACACAACATATCAAAACCTTGAGACGCAGCAAAGGCAATGCTGAGAGGGAAATTTATAGCCCTAAATGTTTACGTTAACAAAGAAGAAAGAGCTAAAATCAAAGACCAAACTGCACACCTGGAGGAACCAGAAAAAAGAACAGAAAGCTAAACCCAAAGCAAACAGAAAGAAAGAAATAACAAAGATTAGAGCAGAAATACATGAAACTGAGAATAAAAAAACAATACAGGTATTAACAGAACCAAAAGTGGGTTCTTTGAAAGGATCAATGAAATTGACAAACCCGAGCAAGACTGACAAAGGAAAAAAGAGAGAAGATGCAAATAAATAAAACCAGAAATGAGGAGGGGGTCATTATAACTGACACCACAGAAATAAAAAGGATCCTAAAAGGATACTATGAACAACTGTATGCATACAAATTAAGACAACCTAGATGAAACAGACAAATTCCTACAAACACACGAACTACCTATGCTGACTCTAAAAGGAATAAAAGATCTCAACAGACCAACTACAAGTTAAACAGACTAAATCAGTCATAAAAAATGTCCCAACACCCCCCCCCCTCTCTAAACCCACTCAGCAGGTGAACTCACTACCCTCCCTCCTATGTGGGACTTGACATCCAAGGGTGTAAATCCCCCAGGCAATGCGGGAAATGAACCCTGGAGATGAGCCTGGACCCAGCACTGTGGGATTGAGATGATCTTCTTAACCAAAAGGGGGAAGAGAGATGAAACAAAATAAGGTTCCAGCAGCTGAGAGATTTCAAATGGAGTCGAGAGGTCACTCTGGAGGGTATTCTTATGTGCTATATAGACATTACTTTTTAGTTTTTAGTGTGTTGGAATGGCTAGAGGGAAATACCTGAAGCTGTCAAACTGCAACCCAGTGACTTGATTCCTTTTTTTTATTTTGAAATAAATTCAGAGTTATAGGAACAGTTGCAAAAACAATACTAACCCCATACACAGAATTCCATCATACCCTGACCCCCCTCCCGATAGCTCAATCCAACTTTAACGTGCTGTCACATCACTATTTCTTTCCATCCCTCCCTATCTATCATCCATCATCTATTGCTCTGTCTTCTGAACTTATGAGAGCTAGCTGCACACATCCTTGAACATACACTATAATTCACGTATACACTTCCCATGAACAAGAACATTCTTTTATGCAATCCCATTAAGTGCAGCTAAGAAGTACAAGAGATTCAACAATGATACAAAGCTTACATTCTGTATTTCCTTTTCCTTATGTCTCAACTGTGTCCCTTTGAGCCACCTGTCCTCTATCCTCCAATCCCCTCCAAGTTCATCCTTGGCATTCAATTGTCATCTATTTAGACTTTTTTTTTTTTTTTTTCAGTTGTGGAAACATATATTCAGCCTAAATCTTCCCATTCCAACCCCTCCCTAGCCTTCCATTAGTGGGATTAATCACATTTAGAATGTTGTAATGCTCTTTCCCACCATCCATTACTAGAAATTCCCCTTCACCTCAAACAGCAACCCTACACTCATTTCTTAACTCCCCATTACCCCTTCCCCCATTTCTCTTTTCATCTCTATGGTTATATTCTCTGATAATTTCTTTGTGTTTACTGTGGGGCTTAAAATTAACCTCTTAAAGCCATATCAATCTTGTTTTTCTTTGATACCACCTTCACTTCAATAGGACACATAAACTATGTTCCTATACTCCATTCCCCCACCTTTATATAGTTGTCTAAAATTACGTATTTTACATTGAGTTCAAAACCACTGACTTGTCATTAGAGTTTGTGTATTTCATATCATGTAGGAAGTAAATAGTGGGGTTACAGTTCAAAAATTATTGACTTCTAATTATATTCCATTACGGGCTGGAGAATGTGCTTTCAGTATATTCAATTTTATTTTTTTTTAATTTCTTGAGGCTTGTTTTATGTCCCAGCTTATGGTCCCTTCTGAAGAAAGATCCATGATCAGTAGAGAAAAATGAGTGTCCTGGTGATTTGGGATGTAAGGTACTATATATTTCTGTTAAAATTCTCTATATCTCCTTCTCCTTTCTTTGTTTCTCTGTTGGTAGGGCTCCCTTTAGTATCTGAAGTAGGGCAGGTCTTTTATTGGCAAACTCTTTCAGCATTTGTTTGTCTGTGAAAAATTTAAGCTCTCCTTCAAATTTGAAGGAGAGTTTTGCTGGATAAAGTATTCTTGGTTGGAAATTTTTGTCTCTCAGGATTTTAAATATCTCATGCCACTGCCTTCTCGCCTCCATGGTGGCCACTGAGTAGTCACTACTTAGTCTTATGTTGTTTCCTTTGTATGTGGTGAATTGCTTTTCTCTTGCTGCTTTCAGAACTTGCTCCTTCTCTTCAGTATTTGACAGTCTGATCAGAATGTCTCGGAGTGGGTTTATTTGGATTTCTTCTATTTGGAGTTCACTGGGCATTTATGCTTTGTGTATTTATATTGTGTAGAAGGTTTGGGAAGTTTTCGCCAACAATTTCTTTGAATACACTTTCTAGACCTTTACCCTTCGGTTCCCCTTCTGGGACACCAATGAGTCTTAAGTTTGGACGTTTTATTTTTATCTATTGTATCCCTGAGATCCATTTCGATTTTTTTGATTTTCTTCCCCATTCTTTCTTTTGTTCTTTCATTTTCTGTTCTGTGGACTTCTAGGACACTGAGACGTTGTTTAGCTTCCTCTAGTCTTGTATTGTGAATATCCAGAGTCTTTTTAATTTGGCCAACAGTTTCTTTTATTTCCATAAGATCTTCTATTTTTTATTTATTCTTGCAGTGTCTTCTTTATGCTCTTCTAGGGTCTTCTTTATGTCTCTTATATCCTGGGCCATAGTCTTCTTGATGTCCTTTAAATCCTTTGCCATGTTTTCATTCCTCGATTGTAGTTCTTTGATTAATTGTGCCAGGTACTGTGTCTCTTCCGATATCTTGATTTGTGTGTTTGGAGTTGGAGTCTCCATATCGTCTCGTTTTATCATATGCATCAAGATTCTCTGTTGTTTTTGGCCTCTTGGCATTTGCTTTGCTTGATAGGGTTCTTTCAAGTTGTAAAAAAAAATACCTACCTATCTAATTTTTCAGAAACACAGTTTGGTGGCATACACTTTCTCTAACTAACCAGCAGATGGCGTCTGTGAGTCACCTATACCCCTCAAGTCAGTTCTCCACCTTGTCCCCGTGGTGTGTTGGGAAATGATTCTTGTGGGGTTCAGTTGGAGAACTCAGTTTGGGTGTGTTGCTGGAGCCGTCCGCCCTGAATGTGGGGCGTGTGTACGGGTGGCCAGGGAGGAAGGGCAGCTTTAATATTCAAATCCCCCAGGTTCCCAGAGATTCAAGACCGCCCCAAGAGTCTAAGGCTTCATTTCATTTCAGCCCCAGACCCTCTCTCTAGCTGTCCCACAAACCACTGGACTTTGCGCAGTGTCCCTGGGTTCTCAGAGTGGGTCCCCCCGCCCAGCTGCGATCCTCCAGGACCTCTGCCGAAGGAATGCTGTGCTACGTCACTAGTGCATGCCACCCCTCAAGGGAAGCCCTGGGCCGCCGTGCCATGCCGAGGTGCTTTCAGCCTGATGCAAAGATGGCCAAACAGGGCATCTCCACACCCCCCTCCTCGCACAGTTCCTCCTTCCCAGCTCCAGGACAACTGGCAGGGTTCTGGGCTGTGGGCACGGCCCCAGGCAGGAGTTTATCCAGCCCTCCGGGGAGCCAGCTGCTAGCCGCGGGGTTTCTTTCTGCTTCCGACTCTCCCCTCTGGTCCCCCGGCCCTGAGGGTATCTGCAGCGGGCAATCCTCCAGGCCAGACACCGAGAGGCCGGCCCAGCCCCCTCCTGCTGTGTTTTACTGAGCGTTTCCCACGATCGCAACTGCAGCCGCTCCTGGGATTCCCGCCCCCCTTTTTTTTTAAAGAGCCAGTTGGTCTCCAAATGCCAAACCCTGGCTTCCCCAGACCGCCACATGGCTGCGGGTCTTCCAGCCAGCTTACTCACTCGTTTCAGAATGCAGACTCCTGGTTTCACGAAGTATACGGCCCCTGGGAACTAGCAGACCTCATCCAGCTGGCGCATCGCTGTAACCGGTAATCTGGGTCACTTTCTGGTTTTTATCTAGTGTTTTTCACGGAGGCGTTTTTTTGCCCTGTCTCACCTAGCCGCCATCTTAGTTTCTCTCCCCTCTCGATCTTGATTCTTGAAGACAATTGTATAATATGTAGCTTGAACAGTGTAACCACATGAATGTGGTAAACCTTGTGGCTCACACTCCCTTTATCCAGTGTATGGACGGATGAGTGGAAAAATGGGGACAAAGATTAGACGAAGAATAGGATGGGATGAAGGGGATGGAAAGATTTAGGTGTTCTTTTTTGCTTTTATTTTTACTTTGGAGTAAGGAAAAGATTCAAAAATTGATGCTGGTGATGAACACACAAGTATATGATGGTGCTATGAATAATTTATTGCACACTGTGGATGACTGTAGGGTGTGTGTGAACATATATCAGTTAAACTGTACTTTAAAAAAGTAAATGAACAATGGGGGGAAGAGGGGAATGGGATGTTTGGGTGTTTTTATTTTAATTTTTACTTTATATTTTTGAGTAATGAAAATGTTCAAAGCTTGACTGTGGTGATGAAAGCACTATATGATGATACTATGAACTGATTGTACACTTTGAATTATTATATGTTATGTGATTATATTTCAATAAAATTGCTTTAAAAAAAATGTCCCAACAAAGGAAAGCCCAGGACCAGATGGCTTCACAGGTGAATTCTACCAAACACTCCAAAAAGAATTTAAACAAATCCTGCTCAAACTCTTCCAAAAAACTGAAGAGGAGGGAACACTACCTAACTCATTCTATGGGGCCAACATCACCCTAATACCAAAGCAAGGTAAAGAATACTACAAGAAAAGAAAATTACAGACCAATATCTCTTATGAATATAGATGCCAAAATCCTCAACAAAATACTTGCAAATCAAATCTAACAACACATGAAAGGAATTATACACTATGATCAAGTAGGTTTTAACCCAGATATACAAGGGTTGTTCCACATAAGAAAATCAATTACTATAATACATCACATTAACTAAATGAAAGGGAAAAAAAAACCAAACACATGATCATCTCAACTGATGCAGAGAAGTCATATGACAAAACCCAGAACCCATTCTTAATAAAAACACTTAGAAAAATAGGAAAAGAAGAAAACTTCCTCAACATGATAAATGGCATATATAAAAACCCATAGCAACATCATAGTCAACGGTGAAACACTAGAAGCTTTCCCTCTAAGGTCGGGAATAAGACAAGGATGCCCAGTCTCACCACTGTTATTCAATATTGTGCTGGAAATTCTAGCCAGAGCAGTTTGGCAAGAAAAAGAAATAAAAGGCATCCACATTGGAAAGGAAGAAGTAAAACTTTCACTACTTGCACGACGTGTTCCTATATAGAGAACGTTCTGAAAAGTCTACAACAAAGCTACTAAAGCGAATAAACGAATTCAGCTATGAGTTAGGTACAACTGCAACACACAAAAGTCAGTCATATTTCTATACACTGATAACGAGCAATCTGAGGAGGAAGTCAAGAAAAAAAATTCCATTTTACAATAGCAGCCAAAAGAATTCAATATCTAGGAATAAATTTAACCAAGAAATAATATTTAAGGAATAAATTTCTTATACACAGAAAAATACAAAACATGGCTAAAAGAAATCAAAGAACACCTAAACAAATGGAAGGGCATTCCTTGTTCATGGATTAGAAGATTAAATATTTTTAATATGTCAATTCTACCCAAAACAATTTACAGATTCAACATAATACCAATCAAATTATCAACAGCCTACTTTGCAGAAATGGAAAAGCCAATTCAAATTAATTTGGAAGGGTGAGGGACCTCGAGGAGCCAAAGCCATCTTGAAAAAGAAGGAAGGACGACTCACACTTCCTGACTCTAAAGCATATTAGAAAGCTGCGGTGTCTGAACAGCATGTTACTGGCAGAGGATAGACATATACAGCAATGGAATTAAAGTGAGAGTTCAGAAACAGATCTTCTATGGCTAAGTTATTTTTGACAAGGCTGCCACATCCACTCAGTTGGGAAAGAATATCTCTTCAACAAATGATGCGGAGAGATCTGGATAACCATATACAAAGAATGAAGGCGGACCCGTATCTCATACCATATATAAAAGAGTAACTCAGAATGGATGAAAGACCTAAGTATAAGATCCAGGACTGTAAAACTCCTAGAAGAAAACATAGGGAAGCATCTTCAGGGTTTTGTGGTAGATAATGATTTCTTAGACATTATATCCAAAGCACAAGCAAAAGAAAAAAATAGATAAATGGGACTTCATTAAAATTTAAAACTGTTGTGCAAAGGATTTTATCACAAAAGTGAAAAGACAACCTACTCAATGGGAGAAAAGATTTGCAAACCACATATCCAATAAGGTTTTAGTATCCACAATACATAAAGAAATCCTTCAATCCAACAACAAAAAGGCAAAAAAGAAAAAAAAAATTTTTTAATGGGCAAACGACTTTAATAGACATTTCTCCAAAGAAGACATACAAATGGTCTATCAGCACATGAAAAGATGCTCAAAATCATCAGCTGTTATGTAAATGCTAATCAAAACCACAATGAGATATCATTTCACATCTACTAGAATGACTATTCAAAAAAAAGTAAAATAAGTGGTAGAGAGGATGTGGAGAAATTGAACCCTTGTACAGTGTTGATGTGAATGTACAATGGTACAGCTGCTATGGAAAACAATTAGGTGGTTCAACAGCAAATTAAGTATACAATTACCATATCACCCAGCAATCCCACTTCTAGGTATATATGAATTGAAAGCAGGGACTCAATCAGATATTTGAACTTTCAATTTCTACCTTATGTACATTCTGTGTTTTCAGTATACGGTTCAGCTCTTTCGCCATATCTTCCCTAAACTTTTTGAATTGACTTATTATTATTTGTTTCAATTCATGTATCACAGTTGAAGTGTAAGTTTGTTCCTTTGACTGGGCCATAACTTCATTTTTCTTAGTGTAGGCTGTAGTTTTCTGTTGTCTAGGCATCTGGTTTCCTTGGTTACCCCAATCAGGTTTTCCCAGACCAGAATGGGTTCAGGTCCCAGAAAGAAGAAATACTTAGTATCCAGTTTCCCTGAGGGTGTGCCTTAGAAATTGGTACACCTTGTGGGGCCTCAGATCACTGTGCTTTTCTGCCCAGCAAGTGGTGCCTGTCAGCCTATAGCTCCAGACTAGTGTAAAGAGGTGTGGCCCTTGGCTGCCTTCCTCCAGGCTCTGGGGTCTGGTTCTGAATAGAAGGCAGGTAGTAGAGCTGGGCCCCACCTCTTTCCTCTTAGAGAAGATAGACCCCCTAGGGGGAGGTCATTAGGATTTCAGTGGTCTCCCTCTGCCTGTGCTATCTCCACCCTGGTCTGGGTCACAGCACTGGGAACTGAAAATGGCTGAGGCTTTCTCCACTGAGCTGAAAAAGGAACAGATAGTCCCCTTCAAAGCTAGTCCGAGGTGACCTTCCGGCTCTCCAAGGTCAGTTGTTACCCAAAGCCTCTGTCTGCTTGTTGGGGATTCATATGTCATAGTGAGCAGTTCACACTCACTAGTTAAAACCCCAGTTGGAGCTCAGCTGAGCTATATTCGCTTGCTGGGAGAGAGCTTCTCTCTGGCACCACGAGGCTTTGTAGCTCGAGCTGTGGGGGTGGGGTCTCCCAGCTTGGATCCGCAGTTTTTACTTACAGATTTTATGCTGTGATCTCAGGCACTCCTCCCAATTCAGGTTGGTGTATGATGAGTGGACGGTCTCATTTGTCCCCCTGCAGTTATTCCGGATTATTTACTAGTTGTTTCTGTTTTTTTTTTTTTCAGTTGTTCCAGGGGGACTACTTATCTTCCACTCCTCTCTATGCTGCCATCTTAGATCCTCTCAATCAGATATCTGAACACCAATGTTCACAGAGACATTATTCACAATTGCCAAAATGTGGAAGCAACCCAAGCGTCCATCAACAGATGAATGGGTAAACAAAATGAGATATATCCATACAATGGGATATTATTCAGCTATAAAAAGGAACGAAGTTCTAATATATGCTACAAAATGGAGGTGTCTTGAAGACATAGATATAGTATGATTTCACTTATATGAAATAATTAGAATATGCAAATTCACAGAGACAGAAAATAGATTGGCGCTTTCCAGAGACCAGAGGTAGGTGAATGGGGAGTCAATGCTAAACAGATATAGGGTTTATGTTTAGGGTAATAGAAAAGTTTTGGTCATGGATTGTGGTGATGGTAGCACAAATTGTGAATCTAATTAATACCACTGAATTATATGCTTGAAAGTGATTAAAACGGGAAATTTTATGCTGTTATCACAATTAAAAAAAAATCTCAAGGAGTCCAAAGGAACATTAGAAAAAGAAAGAAAAGGTAGATTCATGGTATCCCCAACATCCCCCCCCTCAAAAAAAAAAGTAAATACAATGGAAAGGATTTATTGAACAATCTGCTATGGTTTTTTTTGTGTGTTCCAAAACAGTGGCCCTGCTCCTCTACCCTCCTCACACAGAACTGTGCTGGGACCCACTTCATCTGCCACCTTTCTAGCAGCTAGCCCCTCCAACCTTGGTCACGTAGCTCTGGAATCTACATGGATTCACTCTTTCTGGCATTCCAGTACTCTTTTAAATAGCATTGGCATTAGTCTGAAGGAAGAAAGTACATCAATCACAGTTTAGGAACTAACAACCTCTTATCCCTTAGGAAGAATTTAATGAACACACAGGTTAAAAAGCTCATTGATAATAATTTGAGAGATGTTAAATGAGATCATCGTTATATATCCATTAACTATATCTAACATTCTTAAATCTTATACAGATATTTTAAAGTCATGGTACATACACACACTTCAGATGACTGTATGGTATGTGAATATATTTCAATGAAATTACGTTAAAAAAAATAAAGTCACGGTACATAAACTATTCTATGAAGGACTAACGTTAGAAGCAAATTAACTCTGATATGGAGAGGAGCCTGTGATTACATTTGCCATTACGAATTTTCTTTTGGTTAGAATTCTTGCATCCACACAAGCTTATCAAAAAGAATAACAAAACTGTTGAGCGAGCATGAAAGTCTTATGGTTTATGTAGACTCGGCATTACGATGGTGCCCACTGATAAAGGTCAGTACCTGTGGTGAGTCTTGGTTCAGATCATAAAACCACCATCTGGTTTGAGTGTTGACATAACAAACTGCTTTGGAAAAGGCACCGTTCAGTCTCTTTTTCCATCCAAATCCTCTTTGCGTTTTCCACCTTCCAGCCTCAAAAGGATTTTGCAAGGATCCTTGATGTCTGGAAGATCTTTCATCTTTGGGGATGAAAGGTGCTAATGAGCATTCTGTTGGGAAGCACTCCCACTCTGCCCTGTGGGTAGGTCCAGCATTTCTCCTCTGGGGGTGTCTTCTGTACATGGTGGGAGAATGTTATGTTTGAAGTGGCAATTATGACAGACTTTCAATTACAAGGATGTGGGGTGGCTTGCAGTAAATTCGATTTTAATTTTTCCTCAGCTGCTTTGTGGGTGTGACCCTGAAACTCACTTTCTTCCTCTGTAAATCCACACAAAGCCATCTCACAATGTTATTATGAGAAACCGGGATTATAATCAGGGGAAATCAAGCTGCAATGGAAACATTCGTATAACATTGCAACTATACAAACTGGGACTTGGCTTTAACTTCCAATCCTGTATGAAAGTACTTAATCAATCTGAAACTAGAAAAGTATCAGGTAAAACTAAAAATGGATAATAATATAATCAAATACAGGGTCATTACTTCCCAAACTTAAATGGCAGATTTTGGTCACGATAAATACCAGTTTATAAGTGGTAATTAAAGTACACCGATTTTACTCTCCATAGCAAATGTTGATTTTAATTCTGCTAATTTTAGACTAACGTGTATCCTAACATTTTTCATTTGTCATAAAATCTAAAATAAGGATCTACTCTCTATGCAACTTCTTGAATTGCTTTCCTCTGTTGGATCCCTTGACTTCTATCCAGTCTTGACTCTCTTCCTTGCATACTGCTCTCAGCCTCCTTCCTGGCTCCTCTTCCCCCACCTCATCCCAGATGTCCTCAGTTGTCCTGGGAATCCTTGGTGCTCCATGCTTGGTCCTCACCCCTTCACCTCAATATTCTCTTTCTAGTGACTTCATAGCTTCAACTCCGACTGCTGACAGATGATCAAGTCTCTACCTACAGCCCAAACAGCTCTTTGCAGCTCCACCCCCACCTATCTACCTACTGAATGTCTGTAATGTTTAAGTTCATGTGTCAACTTGGCTAAGTTACGGTATCCAGTTGTACAATCAAGCAAGCAATGGCCTGATTGTTACTGTGAGGATATTTCGTGGATTAAGTCATCAGTTAGTTGACTGCATCTATGGCTGATCACATCTACAATCAACTCAGGAGACTGCCTTCAAATAACGAGAATAGTCTCACCCAACCAGTTGAAAGCCTTAAAGGGAGAACTGATGACTTCAACAGTCAGAAAGAATTTCCCATCTGTACTTCAGCCAGACACCTTCTTTGAGGAATTCACGAAACCCTTCACTGGAGTTCCCAGCTTGAGGTCTGCCCTACGAAATTCGGACTTGCCAATCTCCACAGTTGAGTAGCCAATTCCTATAATAAATCTCATAACGTATAATGAGTCTGTTTGGGTTCTGTTTCCTTGGAGAATCCTAATACAATGCCCCATTCCCAAAGGAACATAACCAGAACTACAGTTATTATTCCGAACTCTACCGTGCCCCCTAAGTAACCATCCTACATTCAACCTAACCAGGATATTGGTCATTCCATCCGGCCTCTCCTCCAGGATAGAATCCTGTCAATTATCCCAGGATCGCCTCTCCTTTCCTTCATCCTGTGCATCAGGGTGGCTATCAAAGCCTCCCGCTTTTCCTTTGTAAGCATCCTTTCATATATGCCTTCTTCTCCCTCGCTGTGGCTGATCCACATCTGTTTGTTTCCTTCCTCCATCCACAAATCTCCACACAGATTCCTGAGGAACGTTTTAAAAGACAAGTCTGATTCCATCATGCCCCAGTTTGAAACCTTTCAATATCATCTTTTTTTTTTTTTTAATCATCATTTTATTGAGATATATTCACATACCACGCAGTCATACAAAACAAATCGTACTTTCGATTGTTTACAGTACCATTACATAGTTGTACATTCATCACCCAAATCAATCCCTGACACCTTCATTAGCACACACACAAAAATAACAAGAATAATAATTAGAGTGAAAAAGAGCAATTGAAGTAAAAAAGAACACTGGGTACCTTTGTCTGTTTGTTTCCTTCCCCTACTTTTCTACACATCCATCCATAAACTAGACAAAGTGGAGTTTGGTCCTTATGGCTTTCCCAATCCCATTGTCACCCCTCATAAGCTACATTTTTATACAACTGTCTTTGAGATTCATGGGTTCTGGGTTGTAGTTTGATAGTTTCAGGTATCCACCACCAGCTACCCCAATTCTTTAGAACCTAAAAAAGGTTGTCTAAAGTGTGCGTAAGAGTGCCCACCAGAGTGATCTCTCGGCTCCTTTTGGAATCTCTCTGCCACTGAAGCTTATTTCATTTCCTTTCACATCCCCCTTTTGGTCAAGAAGATGTTCTCCGTCCCACGATGCCGGGTCTACATTCCTCCCCGGGAGTCATATTCCACATTGCCAGGGAGATTCACTCCCCTGGGTGTCTGATCCCACGTAGTGGGGAGGGCAGTGATTTCACCTTTCAAGTTGGCTTAGCCAGAGAGAGAGGGCCACATCTGAGCAACAAAGAGGCATTCGGGAGAAGGCTCTTAGACACAACCATAGGGAGGCCTAGCCTCTCCTTTGCAGCAACCGTTTTCCCAAGGGTAAAACTTATGGTAGAGGGCTCAACCCATCCAACCACCAGTCCCCTATGTCTGTGGTCATGTTAGCAACCATCGAGGTGGGGTAGGCGAATACCCCTGCATTCTCCACAGGCTCCTCAAGGGGGCACTACATCTTTTTTTTTGTTTGTTTTCCTTTTTTTTTTTTTTTTTTTAACTTTCCCTTCTTTTTTAAATCAACTGTATGAAAAAAAAAGTTAAAAAGAAAACAAACATACAATAAAAGAACATTTCAAAGAGACCATAACAAGGGAGTAAGAAAAAGACAACTAACCTAAGATAACTGCTTAACTTCCAACATGTTCCTACTTTACCCCAAGAAAGTTACATAATATAGCAACATTTCTGTGAACTTGTTCCTACTATATCCATCAGAAATTAACAGACCATAGTCATTTCTGGGGATGCCCAGAAATGTTAAATAGCTTATCTGTTCTTCTTGGATTATTGTTCCCCCTTCCTTAATTGCTCTCTACTGCTAGTTCCCCTACATTCTACATTATAAACCATTTGTTTTACATTTTTCAAAGTTCACATTAGTGGTAGCATATAATATTTCTCTTTTTGTGCCTGGCTTATTTCGCTCAGCATTATGTCTTCAAGGTTCATCCATGTTGTCATATGTTTCACGAGATCGTTCCTTCTTACTGCCGCGTAGTATTCCATTGTGTGTATATACCACATTTTATTTATCCACTCATCTGTTGAAGGACATTTGGGTTGTTTCCATCTCTTGGCAATTGTGAATAATGCTGCTATGAACATTGGCGTGCAGATATCTGTTCGTGTCACTGCTTTCCGATCTTCCGGGTATATACCGAGAAGTGCAATCGTCAATATCATCTTACAATTTGAAGTTCCAGACTCCTTTCCATGGTGCACAGAACTCTACTGACCTTTCCTACTCATGCCCTGCCAGCCCCGAAATGAACCCGACAGCCCCGATGCCACCGTGCCTTTGATCACAGCTCAAACACTCCCCTCCGGTCAAAGGTCTTAGCAAATTTCTCTTCAACCCAAGACCAACTGAAGTGTATCCTTCTCTTCTAAAAGGTTTTCCTGACAGTGCCTTACAGGGATAATAATTCTCTACATTCCAATATCACTGCACCTTTTACGGATCTCGATTAGAATACTTAGCACAGTACAGACGAACTATTTGCTCAAATGCCCATCTGTTTTATTGGGGCAGAAAGTCTGTGCTATAAGCCTTGGTCCAGCATTGCCTAACACAGGGCATGGGAAAGAATACATTAGCAATGAGTCTTTGTTGAATGAATGACTTAGTAAACAAATACAAGTTTTGTAATACACCAGTCCTAGGGTTTAATAAATCCTTTATATACTATTTCTACTTTCTTCCTTCATTCACAAATCCAAAGTTATTTCGGTTCAAGTCATCTCCAGTACTTGATAGTGACTACACAGAGGCATGCCCAAAGTTTTCCGAAGCCAATGCATACCTATTCATCATATTGTTTATAAAATGTATCTTATACATTCAAAACCCAAGCTGAGTCACAAGGCTTGGTTGTGAGACACATGCAAATAAAGGAGGTTTTTGGGGAACTGAGGCCCCACCACTGCCTCAGGGCATAATCATCTTACTGTAAATTTTCCTTTTAAAGACTAAGACAACGAATTTACCCCAGCGTTTTTAATATCCTTTGTCCTTCATAATTCACCATTTCCCTGTTAAATTCATAATAAGGAAACTCCTGAGGAACTCCCTTGAAATCAGAAAGAATCTGCTTGCCAGAAACTTTTTTTTTTAGTGACTACTGACTACATAGTTTAGGATTAAAAAGAAAAAAAAATAAAGAGAGACAAAGTAAATCAAATTTCAACTTAAAAAAGAAGTAGCTTTCCAGATAGCACATTCAGGAGCTGGAAAACACAAAGGGTGGCCAAGGCTGAGAAAAAAAAAACAAACAGCATCATAATGTGTCTCTTCAATGTCTGTACTGTTTCAATTTTTTATTTAAACAATAGTGGGACTTAAACCTGATAAACAAAGCAAATCACCTGAACTTGTTTTTGTTTTTATTTTTCTAATCTATTTTAGTTGTTATACAAAATGTTAATGAAATGTTGGGTGAGTCCCCTATACTAAAATTACTGTAAACAACTAGATAGACCATCAATCTTTTTCTATGACTTTAAAATGCAATTCCTTGTTTATGTTCATTTCTTACTTTCTTTTGGTGCACCTAGTTCAGACCTCTCTTACAAATTCCAAGTTGCCCACCTGACTGGCACGCCACCAAGGGCAAGTTCCCTGACATTCTCAAGGGCAATTAAAACTCTGCATGTCCAAAGTGAGCTTATTGATCTTCTCCTGCTCAAGGTGAACGAACGGTGAAAAGCATCATAACCCATCTAGCTGTGCAAGACATCTATCTCGCCCCTTCTGCCCCTTTTCCCACTTTACCCCCAAGGTCTGCTGGTTCTACCTCCAACACATCTTTCCCACCATCCACTTCTCTTCATGTCCACTGCCACTCACATCCATCCCCAGTATCGTCTCTCTCCTAGACTAATGCAATTGCCTCCCAACTGGTTTCCCCAAATCCACTCCTCCTTAAAATCCCTTTGAGGTTCCCCCAATGCTCTTAGATAAAGACCATGCAGCTGGCATTCCAAAGGTAAATGCTACCCATTCTAAAGAACAAAATTAAGGCCTTCAGATTTGCCTCCACCACCTTGTCTCCAAATGACCAATTCTGGATCAGCCTAAAACTAGGGTAACACAAATTAGCAGCATGCCCAGCTGCCAAATAGCTTGAACACCTTTTCCTAACCCTAAACCAGACACATGCCAAAAAGGAGCATTTTCTCCTTTGCACTGTCATTATTTTTATTAAAATATATAATCTCACTTTAAACTATAAAAAGGAAGTCAAGCTTTTGCATTTTAAAAAAAAAGGTACTTTTAATTTAAAATTAAAAGGGTCATATAGAGGCAAAAGAAACGAAATGCACAATTGTTTCCACAAGCTTATTTATGGCAGAATCTGCATTGCTGGAATATAAGCAAAACTAGAAATAAATGGTTTAATAGTGTGTGTGTGTGTGTGTGTGTGTGTGTGTAAACAAACAAAATTAACTTTGTCAATATCCTACTCTGGAGAGGGATGAGAAGGAAAGGGTACAGGAAAAGAAAGAAGAGGGAGAGGACAAGGAGGAAATGAGGGTGAGAGGAAGAAAAGGGATGAGGGGAAACGAAGGGAAGGAAGGGCAGGGGAAGGGGAGTAGAGAGGAAGAGGAATTGGAGGAGGTGATAATTTCACTGCAATAGTAACTAGAGCTGGGAATAAATCCGTAACCTAAAAGAAGAATGACTTGTTTATTTTCAATACATTTGCACACAAGTTATTAATCACACCAGCCACGATAATTGAGCAACCTAGTTTTAACGTTCAAACCCTGTCAACCCTCCACCTGGAATTACTCAAAACCCTTTTGCCACCATTGAGAAACAAAGAAACAAAATCTCAACCACGGTAATAAAACTCAGAAGTGAGACACTTCCAGGCTGTATCTGCCAGCTCTTATACTACATTGGGTTCTGGGCCAAACTAAAAGTTCCATGGAGGTCAAATACTCAAATTCCAGCTCAAAATATATTCACAATTCACAATTAAGGCATAGCATAGATGTGTCAGATACACAAATTTATCAGGGTTTTAATTTTTAGCAATTTCTATGAGACCATTTGCCTTTCCATGAGTTATACAACTTTCACATCCTAGCATTGTAAAAGCTATACCACAAAAGTTTCCAGTTTAATTCTTAAAAGAAAGGCACTGTAATCACATCATGTTTTTCTAAAGCCCATCAACAATATCCATATTTTACCCTAGCAGAGGAAGTCTTTTGGATATTTATCCAATCAGTACTGAGTGAGAGAAGCTTAAAAGAAACTTATAGGTAAATTAACAGATTGCTAATAAAGCCCTACAACCAAGATGCTAGGCTATTTAAGCATTCACAGTTCTTAAAACAAAACCATCAATTTTCAAAGCCATCAGATACCTAGCCAATATGAGTTAGAATTATCATCTGTCCTTCTAAACTTCTCTATAGTTTTCTCATTGAACTCTTGCCTATGGGATTGAATTCCATATAAATATTTGGCCATATGTATTCTCCCATTCTTTCTAAATTATTTAGGCTTTCTTCTATTTATTACTTTTATCCAAGGCTGCTATTGAGCTTTACTATCTTAAATCCAAATATACACTATTTAAGTATCTAATTCTGTTATACATGCAATAAAGACCACAAGTCCTAACTAGGCAGTGTGACAGTTACATGGGTATATACGGATGTAAAAAATTATCACCCAGATCAAGATATATTGCAGATTCAGCCACAAGAAAGAATGAATTTCTGAGACATGGAAAAACCTCGAAATCATACTCAGTGAAATAAGTATGACACACATAAGGACAAATATTGTATGATATCACTTATAAGAGAGGTATAGAAATAGCAAATTTGCAGAGACAGAAGGTAGATTAGAGGTTACCAGGGGATGGGAGGGAGTGGGGGTGGGGAGAGCATATGTTTGATGGATACAAAGTGTTTGCAAATAAAATTAATTTTTTAAAAAAACTCATATTGCAGGAAATGTTCTATGTCTTTGGCTGTTTTGTGCTCCACCCCAACATCACCTCAAATCCACACACATATTCCCAGAGACTAGTGTTACCTATCCCTGAAGTTCATATAAGTAAGATCATATATAAGTGCTCTTTCACTCAACATTAAGACTGTACCATTCATTCACATTGTCACACTGGTGATAGGTTCTCTTCTTTTTCATAGACCACAATTTATTTATCCATTATATTGCTGATAAACATTTCTGTCATTTCCAGTTTGGGGTTATAAGGAGAAAGCTGCTATGAATATTCCTGTACATGCCTTTTTGTGGACATGATTTGTCATGTTGTTAATGTTTGTACTTTCAAATATTTTTCTATTTTTCATATATGAGACTTGAAAATCAAAATTTTTCATTTTTATATCTCCCAAGGCAATGCAGATAGGAAATATACTTTGAGCATAAAGTCCCTTTTTGTCAGTTCTCTGGCATTAAACACAATGAGGCAGGTGATTCCGGTGTTTCACTCTCTGTCATGTACACAAGCACATGTACACACACCCACACAGGCACATGGGCTTGAACTCACCCACCCACACAGGCACATGTACATAGGCACCCATGCACCCATACAGGCACGTGTGCATGCACAAATGCACCCACACTGGTGCACACACATGCACATGTACACACACACACAGAGGTACATATACACATACAACACAAACACACACTCTCCATCCCTGGGATCACTTAAAAGCTATGGTATCATCAAACGGGAAAGACGTTACCACAGCATCGTCAAACTGCTAAAACACTGCTTTTTAAGAGATTGTAGAAAAAAATTCAACATTTAAAATATCATTTACAATTTGATGCAGAGATCCTGTTACCACATTTTTGAGCCTGGAATCACTACCCCTTTTATTAAATCATGTTGACTTGCCAAAAAATCTCAACCAGTTATTATCTTTAAAAAAAAAGGGGGGGGAGAGTGGTTACAAGTCACAAACTGGGAGAAAATACTTGAAAATCACATATCCAGTAAAGGACTTATACCAAGAACATATAAAGAGTTGTTAAGACTAATTAAGAAAACAACCATAAGAAACAGCTCAATCTAAAAAATGGGTAAAAGTTCTAAACACACACTTCATCAAAGAAGATATACAGATGGTCAATAAGCACATGAAAAGTTGCTCAACATCATTAGTCACTAGGGAAATGAAAATTCCAAACACAAGGCAATCTACTAGACACCTATTAGAATGGCTAAAATTAAAAAAACAAACTGATAACACCAAAAGCTGGTGAAGAGTGGTGCAATAGGTGGAAAGGGAAATAACGCAGTCACTTTGGAAAATAGTTGTCACTTTCTTATAAAGTTACTCATACCTAGAAACAGTAGCCACATTCCAGCAGCAACGAACATACCTAACAGCCTCATCTTGGTTTCTAACACCCTTCTGAATAAAAGGAACCAGAGCTCCTTGGAGAAATGGCTGATTCTAGAAGTGGAAAAGGGGAAAACAGAAGTGAATCTGGTAACTCCTGTAATGCCAGAATGCCCAAAGGATACAGAAGTCCCCCGAAAGAACTTCAATGGCCAAAGCTGCAACATTTTGAGCAACATAATGATAGGATTGGATTATAACCTAAGAATAAAATAGCCATGAGCCCGTACTGATAAAAATAAATAGCTGGATAAATAAATGAATGGGGGAGAAGCAACAAATCATTCTGATGTAAGAATGCCAATTATTTAATGTAAAAAGAATGAAGAAAAGAGAAAATCACCTTTAGAACACCTCAGTAATAATAGCTGCAGGGTGGATGACGGTTGAAGGAGTAGACAGTGGGAAAACATTTGAGGTGAAACAGGATGTTTCTAGAGCCTCCAGGTATAGTCCCCTGTGCTGGTTTGAATGTATTATGTTCCCCAGAAAAAGCCATATTCTTTGATGCAATCTTGTGGGGCAGACATAGGGGATTAAGTTGGAACATTTGGATTAGTTTGTTTGCATGGAAATGTGCCCCACCCAACTATAGGTGGTAACTCTGATGAGATATTCCCATGGAGGTGTGGCCCCACCCATTTAGGGTGGGCCTTGATCAGTGGAGCCATATAAATGAGCTGACAAACAGAAGGAACTCAGTGCAGCTGTGAGTGACATTTTGAAGAGGAGCTACAGCCAAGAGGGACACTTTGAAGAAAGCACAGGAGCTGCAGATGAGAGACAGTTTGAAGACAGCCGTTGAAAGCAGACTCTTGCTCCAGAGACGCTAAGAGAGGACAAATACCCCAAGTGCAACTAACAGTGACATTTTTGAGGAACTGCAGCCTAGAGAGGAACAACCTGGGAGAAAGCCATTTTGAAACCAGAACTTTGGAGCAGACACCAGCCATGTGCCTTCCCAGCTAACAGAGGTTTTCCAGACACCATTGGTCATCCTCCAGTGACGGTACCCCATTGCTGATGTGTTACCTTGGACACTTTATGGCCTTAAAACTGTAACTGTGTAACCAAATAAACCCCCTTTTATAAAAGCCAGTCCACCTCTGGTGTTTTGCATTCCGGTAACATTAGCAAACTAGAATACCCCCAAATCTGCTAAATACTGTTGTGGTTTTAACACATGACCACAAATTCTGTGACACACCTCCCTCCAAGAGGTGGAGCTATATTCCCCATCCCTTGAGAGTGGACTGGACTTGGTGACAGACTTTAACAAATGAGCATAGAAAGAGAAAAACAGTAACTATACACTGGAGAAAGCCGGCACCACCTTCACCAAGGGACCAAAGTTAAATAATAATAATAACCAATTACAAATCATATTGATGTCGTGTGCCCTAATGCGATGCAAGGTGAATGACACATCGCCACTACAATATTCTTCCCAAAAATCTGTAACCACAATCTAATGCAAGAAGTCATCTGACAAACACAGAAGGACACTACAAAATTCCTAATCATTACTCTTAAAAAATGCAAAGGTCACGAAAGTCAAGGAAAAAACAAAAATGAGCAACAATCACAAATGAGAGAATAGGAGACTGGACAACTAAATGCAACATAGAATCATGGACTAGATCTTGGAAAAGAAAAAGTCCATTAGTGGGGAAAACTGGGGACAGCCAAATAAAGTCTATAACTCAGTGAATAGAACTGTACCAATATGATTGTCTTAGCATGCTGCCTCAAACATCTTCTCCATCTCCGTGTTGCATAGCTAAATCCTACTAACCTTTCAAAACACAGGTCAGAGCCTCCTCCTCCAAGAAGCCTTCCATGGCACCCTCTCCCTCTCTTTGTGTTAGAAGCACAAAGGAATGATGTCTATCCTAACATTTACCACTCAGTATTGTATTGTTTTTTCCTGACTAGAACTCTACAGGGGATTCCAGAATAAAATGCATCCAATTCTAATATAACCATCTATTTGTTTCCCCCATTCTTATTTTAGATCACTGAAGAAGACAGTATATTGGGCACTTACAATCAAGAACTTTGGACCCGACTGCTCTGAGTTCAAACCAAGCTCCATGACTTACCTTGTGCTCTTGGGCAATTATTTAAAGCTTTCAGAGCCCTAACTTTGTTCATTGGTAAAACAGACATAAGACAAAGAGTTATTTTTAAATTTAATGAAATAATGTACATAAAGCAATGAGCTCAGTACTTGTATACAGTATGTTCTCAACAATGGTATCGACAATTACTATCATCTTTACTAACGTCCGAGGCGAAGCCTTTTATTTTAGTGCCTTGTATAATGCCAGGCAGGTGACAGGGACAAAATAAATGTTTGCCGAATTAATTAACTAATTAATTAAACCCTACTGACAATGATTTATTTAACATTTACCTTATGTATTGGCAGTCTTTATCCTCAAGGGTTTTACAGTCTAGAATTGGTTCTGTGGTTGTACATTAAAACCACCTGGGGAATTTTAACAACATACTAATGCCCAAGTCCCACCCTGAGAAATTCTGATTTAATTAGTGTGAGATGAAGCAGGTTAGGAACCTCTAATCTAACTGGAGGGACAAGAAATATCTATATCAAAATATGTATTAAGAAGAAAAAAATACAGAAGCAACACCACCTCAGTAGCAACAAACACACTTAGAGCCCAGATCTTGGTTTCTAATACCATTCTCTAATAAAAAGAGCCAGGGCTCCTTGGAAAAATGGCTCAATCTAGGATTGAGGCAGGAAAAATCCACAATAAGAGGAGAGGTCAACGGGATACAGGAACAAACTGAAAGAGTTCCCAATGGCCGAAGGTAGAATGAAAATAAAGTACTGGCTTATAATCCAAAGTGTAAAATAAATATCAATGAGTTCACACTGATATAAATTGATGACTAAGTAAAAAACTAAATTGAGCAGACAAGTTCCAAATAATTACTGTAGATACGTTGCATTCCAGGAGGTGACACATTTAACTCCACTCCTTGTGTGGGCTGCAACAGTGATTTTTCTTTCAAAGAATACAGAATGCAAAGGGAGGGAAGATTAACTTTACAGTGGAGAAACACAACAAAGACTACTTCCAAAGACTACTTCAGCCAGGTGAACAAGGTTAATTTCAACAGCAATATTGATAGTATGCCCCTGTGCCAGTTTGGATATATTATGCCCCCCAGAAAAAGCCATATTCTTTAATGCAATCTTCTGGTGGCAGAGTTAATAATATTTTTGATTAGGGTGTGACCTACTGATTAAATGTTTCCATGGAGACTTGGCCTTGCCCTTTGAGGGTGGGTCTTGATTGGTTTCTTGGAGTCCTTTAAAAGAGCCACACAGGCCCAGACGCTTGCTGACACTGATGCTTAGAGATACTTGGGAATACAGACAGGACATTTAGCTAAGAGAGGAAGCCCCAAGTTTGCCCCAGGATATGTTAAGACAGGACCCCCCAGGCACTTAGAGTGAAACATCCTAGGAGAAAGAGCCAAGAATGCACAGTTGCTGAGAGAGGAGCTGGAACACAACCTGGATCAGCAGACACCAGCCACGTGCTTCCCAGCTAACAGAGGTTTTCTGGATGCCATCGGCCTTCCTTCAGTGAAGTTACCCTACTATTGATGCCTTAGTTCAGACACTTTTATGGCCTTAGAACTGTAACTTTGTAACAAATAAAACCCTCTTTATAAAAGCCAATCCATTTCTGGTATTTGCATAACGGCAGCATTAGCAAACTGGAATAGGCCCCATGAAATGATGAGTTTGGCACTTTACCTCTGGGGTATTCCTCCCAGAACACATTGCCCCAGTTTAATCTTGATGAAAACATCAGAAAATTGAGGGACATTTTACACAATACCTGACCAGTACTACTCAAAGCTCTCGAGGAGGTCCTCAAAAATAAGGAAAATCTGAGACACTATAAAAGCCAAGAGAATCCTAAAGACTCATCAGAACTAAATGGAATGCAGTATTTTGGATAACACCCTTGGACAGAAAAAGGACATTAGGGGAAAACTGAGGAAATATGAATAAACTATGGACTTTAGTTAATAATAATGTATTAATATCGGTTCATTAATTGTGACTATCGTACCATACTAACATAAGGTGTAAATAATAGGGGAAATTGGGTATAGGGCATATGGGAACTCTCTCTGTACTATCATCTCAATAATTCTGTGTATCTAAAGCTGTTCTAAAAGAAAATGTTTATTGAAAAATGAAGTCAGTCAAGAAATAAATGGATGGCATAAATTACATTGCCATATGTCAGAGTGCAAAGAACATGCTAAAATATGAAAGATTTCAGAAAAGAGCAGGCTCAGATAAGGGAAATAGGCAAGGGTGAGCAAAATTTCTAAAAGAGGAACAGCAAGAAGGCCAATCACATTCAATTAGGCAAGAACACAAAACATGCAGAAAAATAATAAAAAGGTAGTTGCAACAATCTATTTGTGAAGTAAAAAGGCTCTGGACTAAAATAGTTGATTCTGAATAGATTTTTCTAGCCTTACAGCTTCAATTCTTTATTAAACACACTTACCTCTATCCCTCTCTCTTACCTCTATCCCTCTCTCTAACATTCATTCATTCACTAATACCCACCAATTTTCTGTCTCCTTAGGCAAAAGATTTTTTCAAATTAAATGTGTGCATTAAAAGAGAGCAGGCAAGAAAGTCTCATTTATGAAGTCAAAAGCTGTTTTAGATTTCAGAAGACAATCTTCCAAACTTGAGTCAAGAAGTCAAGATTTTACTTTAATAGCTCCAAATATAACATGATATTAAAATGTTTACTTAATCTTATGTAACACTGTGCATCCTAAAACTGATCCCTCAAGAGCCATCATGGATAATCAGCATGTCCTTGCTAGTTTTCTTTGGAAACTTTTACACAGAAACACAATATTTCTGACATATGAGGAGACCTTGGAATCTTTAAGCTGCTGGTAAAGTATAGTACTTTGATTTTAGCATATACCACAAAAGGACTGTGGCAAAAGCTTGGAAAATACAAGGGGTCCAGAAAGACACACTTCTTCCTTGTCTTCATGAAATATGCTCTAGAATGGTCAGTGATCCAGATAAATCCCTTCTAACACAAAACACACACAAACAGCGACTCCCTAAGTGAAGGAAATGGCTCCACGTGGTTATGTTAGCCAACAAGCACGTTCCAGGGCTTCCTGCAACCATAAAACCTTCTCCTTCATCACACACACATGCTTAACTACCAAAAATAATATTTCAGGAGCCCTGCCCCAATAAAGACGGAGGAGTGAGATGTTTCAGGGCTCCATAACCACTCAGGAACGTTTGAACAACCAGCAAGGATTGACAGAAACATCTTTCTAGAAGCTCCAGAGAACAGTTAAAGTGCTCCAGTAACAGGGCAAAAACTGAATCAAGATAAAGTCCACTTAAAAGGGTAAGGATCAAAGAGCACCCTAGCCGACCCCTCCCTCACTCCCACCAGCTCATTGCAGAGCCAGCCCATACTGGCAATGTGGACTCCTGGTCACAGTTCCAGGGGGAGCACAGTAACCCTCACGTACACACCAGAACCTGACCTGTGGGTAGAAGGCAGTTCACAGAGCACTCCTAGAGAAGACTGGGGGAGAGCAGGCAAGAGGTTGCCCGGTGCAAGGGATTGCTGGCTGTAGGACATACAGTGCAGCGCCTGGGGACCTTGAGGAAACTGTTTCCTAAGGAAGAGGGATCATTCACTTCAATGCATGGAGGAAATCCTAGGACCACAAGTGCATGCCCAAGACAAGACAAATGAGCACAAAGGATCAGGGCAGTACCTATATTTTGGCCAGGAGCTATTCTCTAAACTCACTGTATGGATAAACTCTGAAGGACATCATTCATAAGACAGTCTGCAAATATTGGGAAAGGTGGGTTTTTTTGTTTGTTTGTTTGTTTTTGCCAGCTCCTGGCATTCAAGAAAAGCTCTGTCATTACACTAGCCGGATACAAGTATATGGAACAGGCACCTCAGAGTCTGAATTCCAGTGACAACACATTAAAATATCAAAATGTCTAGGTGTCAATAAAATATTACAAAATCTAAAAAGAAACAGTAAGTTATGGCTGAGGCAAAGAAGAAAACTAAAACATCATAAACTATCACTGAGGAGTACCTGACTTAGGATATTCTAGTCAAAGACTTTTTAGAAAAAGTCCTAAATACGCTCAGAGAGCTAAAGAAAAATATAGACAAAGAAATAAAGGAACTTAGGGAAATGACAGGTAAACACAAAGAGAATATCAATAGAGAGAGGGAAATTATGAAAAGGAACCAAATAGAGCTGAAGACCACAGTAATAGAAATTAAAAATTCCTTAGAGGGGTTCAACAGCAGACTAGAGTTGGCAGAAGAATGAACCAGTGAACTTGAAGATAAGAAAATTGGAATTATGCAGTCTGAGGAGCAGAAGGAAGCAAGAATGAAGAAAAGTGAACAGGATCTGAGGAATATGTAGGATATCATCAAACATGCCACTACATGCACTGTGGGAGTCCCAGAAGGAAAAGAAAGAGAGAAAGGGGCAGAGAGAATATTCAAAGAAATAATGGCTGAAAACATCCCAAATTTAACAAAAGACATAAATATACACATCTAAGATGATAAAAGAATTCCAAACAGGGTAAACCCAAAAAGACACATGATGCGACATATTATAATCAAACCGTTAAATGACAAAGACAAAGAGAATTCTGAAAGTCACAAGAGAGAAGCAACATAGTACATTTAAGGGAACCTCAATAAAATTCAGGGCCTATTTCTCATCAGAAACTATAGTGGCAAGAAGGCAGTGGGAAGACTTTTCAAAAATGGTGAAAGGAAAACTTTGCCAACCAAAAATTCTATATCCAGCAAAACTGTCTTTCAAAAATGAGGGAGAGATTGAAACATTCCCAGATAAAGAAAAGCTGAGGTTCACCACCACTAGAGCAGCCCTATAAGAGACACTAAAGAGAGTTCTGCAGGTTGAAAGGAAAGGACAATAGACAACAGATCAAAGCCACATGAAGAAATAAGGATCTCTAGTAAGTAGAATGACACAGGTAAAAATAATTACCAGTAGTATTTAATTTTTTGGTTTGTAATTTCACTTTTTACTTCCTACAGAATCTAAATGGCAAATGCATAAAATGTAACAATAAACTGGTGATTTTGGACTCCTAATGTCTAAACATGCAATTTGTGACAAGAACTACATAAAGGTGGGGGGACAAAGGGGTATAAGAACATTGTTTTGTATACCATTGAAGTTCATTTGATATTTAAGCAAATGAGAGTATTTTAGATTTAGGATGTTAAGTTTAAGCCCCAGGGTAAGTACAGAAAAATATTGGAGAATATGCAAGTTCACAGAGGCATAAATTAGACTACAGATTGCCAGGGATGGGGAACAGGGGGAATAAGGAGTTAATACATAATGCGCTCAGGGTTTCTGTTTGGGGAGATGGGAAAGTTGTAGTAGTAGCAGGTGATGAGGGTATTGCAACATTGTAAATATGAGTAATCTCACTGAATGGTATGCTTGGGAGTGGTTGAGATGGGAAAGTTTACATTGTATATATGTTCCCACAATTGAGAAAAAAAAAGAGCAACTAAAGAGATAATGAGAATTAAATGCAATTCATGATCCTGGAAAGGATCTACCAAGGGAGGAGAAAAGGCTCAAAATAACATTACTGACACAAATGAAACAATTGGAATATAGACTTCAAGCTTTATATCAATGCTAATTTCTTGAACTTGATAATTGTACCTAAGGTGGTTACATAAGTGAACATCCTTGTTCTTAGGAAATGCATGTGGCAGTATTAAGTATTTAAGGCACACAGTGTATACAAACCTTCATTCAATTGTTCAGAAAATGGACTAATAAATAGCCAATAGATATACAGATGGACTGTCAGAATGATATGTTAAATGTTTGATCTGGGTATCTGGGGGATATGGATATATTGAAGTTCTCTGTTTGTGGGTTGTATTATATTTCTAACTGTCCTATAAGTTTGAAAGTAATTCAAAATGAAAAGTTTAAATTAAAAAAAACTTAATGAGCCACAAAAAAATTTGTGAAATTTTATTCCTCAATATATTTCTGTAGACCAAAGAAATTAAACCAATGTCCTTAATTAAATTATAGACTAAGATGTACATTCCTGTCTTCTCTTTCACAAATGTCATGAAAGTTACTACGAATATTCTGCAATCTTCTGAAGCTTCCTGAAATGTCACTTTACAATGAATGTATATAATCTTAACTACTCTATTGACTAATACCATAGAAGATCCTTTCTATCATAATTCTGATATTATATTTTATTCTACTCTTAGAATAGAACTCTCCCTTAAACCTATGAATACTTGTGGAAAGCTACTACCAAAAATATTTCCCAATTTCCTTTTTTTCTTTCTCTCATACTTAATTTTCCTCTGTCCCCTCATCCAGCTTCTGTTTCTGAGATTGCCAAAGGTATCTCTGAGCATTATTTAGCAGAAACTGAGAGTAAGAGGTTTTTAAAAAAAAAAAAAATTACAAAACCCAGGAAGAACATATTTTAATTTGTAGAATATTAGAGCTGCCTGGGGTTCTGGAGACCTTTAGACCAGTTTGCCAGGTATACAGCATCCCCATATCACACCCAGGGCAGACATCAATAATCCATCCTGATCCTTGCCCACTATATAAGGATGCTAACTTAACTCCTCCTCACCAGGCTCCAGACATCCCAGCTAATCAGTCAGAGCAGGCACATGTGATGAAGACGAACTGCTCTTCCTGCCCTAATCCAAATCCCCCAATGTGTGTATGAGGAGAGACTGAGATCCTGGAAAGTGCAATGACATATCCATGGTCACAGTCAATGAGTGGGGAAGCCAGAAGTTAACTCATATTCTCTGTTCTTAGCCCAGCAATTTTTCCATGTGATTACATATTTTCCTTTATATGAGTACTTTATACTATTCTAATTCCCAAGGTATATGAACCAATGTAAAAATCCTCATCCTTACCTAAAAACTGGGTGATAACTCACTTGGCAACTGAATTTATAAAATACTTACACACATTTTCTTAGGGCAATAGATATCTGAATGATACTCGATTTTTCTAGGCTTATTTCATGGTGTACTGTTAGTTTTATTCTTTTTTAAACTTTTTATTGCAGTAACATATGTACAACATAGCATTTCCCATTTTAACCACTTTCAAGAATGTAATTCAGTGTTTGGAGAACACCATTTTGAAACGCAACCTGGGAGCAAGCAGATGCCTGCCACGTGCCTTCCCAGCTAACAGAAGTCTTCCGGACACCACTGGCCATCCTCCAGTGAAGGTACCTGATTGTCAATACACTACCTTGGACACTTTATGGCCTTAAGACTGTAACTGTGTAACCAAATAAACCCCCTTTTATAAAAGCGAATCCATTTCTGGTGTTTTGCATTGCAACAGCATTAGCAAACCAGAACAGTAACCAACCTCACACAGGCCAATATAGAAAACTAGATTGCAGAGTTTTAACTGACAATGAAAAATGTAACTCTCTCACAGACCAGGATTTTTGTATGAGCATGACTGGCATGGCAGATAAACGTGGCATGAAAATTACAATCAGGAGGAAGTTTCGTGAACTAGACACAGAGAAGGGACGTTACCTGAGCAAAATGAAAGATTAATGTCATCAGGGAAAAGATCAACAATTCTTTTGCCAATGGAACACAGACATTGCAAGTTTTTTAGAGGTGCTAACACTGTTAGGTTAAATTCAGGCCTTACAAGCTCCTTCAGGTGATTCTGTCCATCTCTACTGAGCTCCATTATGAACTGGTTTATAGTTTATGTTTCAAAGAGAAATAAAGTCTCATCATTTCCAAGTCATTAAGAAAGATGCTAGTCATTTATTATCTGCAAATACCGTCAAAATTGATAGTTTCACCAATGACAAAATATATAGTAATATGCCTTTGTAGAAAGTCATAATTTTGAAATACAGTTTCAAACCTACATAAAAGCTGCAAGAGTGGTTTATCCCCCTCATTCAGATATCCAGTTTCTTAAAACATCAACATCTAACCATATTTGCTTCATTGCCCTCTCTTTCTCTCTGTATATGTGAGTTTATTTCTCCAGATATATTCTGTAGAGTAATATCTTAACAAATATCTTGTATTCCTGTCAATCAAACTTTCAAAATGTAAACAACATTTCCTTAATGATTCAGTATTTTGGATGCACAAGGTCATGATGATAATCCATTTTTATTCTATACCATAAAAGATTGGGATGAATCTTAAATAACATCAGGATCTACTCTGAAGTTTTTGCTCTTAGCAACAAAGTTTACTCACTCACATATTCACTCTTTCAACAAATACTTATTTATAATGCAATCCTGCTAGATGCAAAATTTACAAAAGTCAACAAAACCAACATGGCCCTGGCACAAAAGGAAATACAGATCATTTTCCTAAGGTTTGCTTCTATCAAAAAAGTAGAATATACAGAAAGGTATGGCTAATCGGATCATGGAGACTAGAAATTTTCCTTTAGCCTTAGCAGTGGGGATGACGTGTGCAGAGGGAGCTGGGTGGTTTTACTCAACCCATTCCAAAGGGGGCGCCTCTTCCATACAGCAGCCTGGGAGCCTCTCCTGTCCTCCCCAGCCTCCTCCTTGCTCCTTTGGGCTCACCACCAGCTCAGTGCCTGTGCCCTTGTGTTGGAGGAAGGACTGGTGGTTCTGGTTTTTATTCTGTGAACACTTTATTTAAGGACATTCTTTTTTATTGGTGGCTCCACAACCCCTCGCCTGCTCTCTGTCGTACAACTTTCAAGCAATACTTTTTCAGACTAAAAGCCAAAAAAAAAAAGGTACATATACATATTGTTCATACCTTTTTAATCCTTCATGTATTCAGTGTTTATTAAACCTAATCAGGAAATAACTGGAATATTAAAATGTTCTGTCTCTGACTAATCAATGTATCAAATAACTTGTATGTAATTTCAAATGGCATGCTAAAATGAAATATTATGTTGCCACCTAAAATATAAATAAATCACTGATATTTTAATGGTACAAGTAGTGAAAGTAAATGTATCATCATAATAGGCTCTGTAGGGATTTCATTTTATTCTGCATTTTTTGCATCTTAATTTATCATGTATAGGAGCACTAAATACTAAACCACATTCTCCTCCCATGCTTAGGCCTCCTTTTCTCTTCCCACCCACCTCTTCTTCCTCCCCTCCCCACATACCACAGAGTAAGTAAAAAAAAGTAAATCCACTTTACATGGTAGTGACTGCTGAGTGAGCCTTGGGAGCTACACCTATAAAAAGAGCAGGATGGGGGAAACTGCCACTTCATTTTAAATCAGTTGCCAAGGTCTTTGAAAGAGGTGACATTTCAGAAATTATTTGATAGAAAAGAACCTCAGCTGAACTAGAGGGCATTTCAGACCAAAATTATATTGTAAGTCGATTTACAGGAAACCCAATGGTTTAGTAGAAAGAATGTGAGCTTTGGGATGAGCTGGACTTGGGTCTCACTTCTGGCCTACTCACTATTAATACCTCATTTTTGCCCTTGGGGAAATTATTAAGATTCTTTCCTTCTCTAGGTAAAATAAATGTGGAGAATAAAATCTAACTTGAATTGTTGAAACGATTAAAAATAACAAATGTATGGGCCCTGGCATTATGCCTAGAACTCCGTATGGGCTCCAACATTGCCACCAGTGGAGAGGTCTAAGTGGGCTCTCCTTCCTTGAAAGCAGGCCCTCTACAAAGCTTTCCCTTCCCACTCTGGTCCTGTGCCTTCACTGGGGCAACTGTCCAGACTTTGCCTCTGGCCTCCACAATTTCCAGACTGCTTATTCTCCACTGCAAACCATATTTTCAGGCTCCATATTTGCTTCCCATTTGCTCTCTTACACTTGTCATTTCCCAGCCTGTCCTCAATCTGAGCACAAATCAGCTCTTCTTTGCCCATACCCTTTAAGCTTTGAGTCAGCGCCACCTTCTTTCCACTCCCTTTGCTCTGTGTCACTTTCATCATTTAACTCAGGATCAGAAGAAGAATGCAGAAAGTGAAATGAAGGAAAGAGAAGTTGATGAAGCTCTCCATCACCTCCTAAGGAAAACTCTGGTGAGGATATAATCCAAATGAATGTAAGTGATGCCTAAGAGAGATGAGTGCCTCTGTTAAGAATTGGAATGGGCAGTAAGGATTAGTTAGAATGGGGCATCTCTGGCCAAGGAACCAAAATAGATGCATGTGATAGTTCAAATAAGAACCAAGTTGTGCATTCAGAAAAACAAGGGAGACCACTGTAAGATCACTGTAAGACTTGGCCATGGCGTTCACTCACTGGAGTCCTAACTGAGAACTTGCTGGAAAAATACTTGATGAACCTCTGACCCTGGGATTAACTGTGCTACTTTAAAACTTATGTAACCCCAGGAAAGACTATGTTCTTTTAATCCACTCTTGTGGGTGCAGACTTATTGTGGGTGGGATCTTTTCACTAAGTTGTTTCCATGGAAATATGACCCACCCAACTATGGGTGGGAACTTTTGATTAGATTATTTCCATGGAGATATGACCCCACCCATTCAAGGTGGGCTTTAATTAGTTTACTGGCATCTCTATGAAAAGATAAAAGGCAGAGACATTCTGAAGAGAGCTGAGAGAGATGCTTAGAGAGAAAACACCCAGAGACATTTTGGAGACTACTATTGAAACCAGACATTTGGAGATGCTAAGTTAAGAGATGAAGCCCCAAGTTTGCCCCAGAGAAGCTAAGTGAGAACCCACAGACACTTAAAGAGAAAGCCACTGGAATCAGAAGCTGAAAGCAATGCAAGCCAGGAGCAAAAGACCAGCACACAACAGCTGTTGTTCCAGACGCCATCAACTTTTCTTCAGTGAAGGTATCCTCTTGCTGATGCCTTAGTCTGGCTGCTTTTATGGCTTTAGAACTGTAAATCTATCACCTAATAAAT
Organism: Choloepus didactylus; assembly: GCF_015220235.1. NCBI lineage: Eukaryota > Metazoa > Chordata > Mammalia > Pilosa > Megalonychidae > Choloepus > Choloepus didactylus. Next base: position 7,462,175 of record NC_051308.1, on the reverse strand, counting down.
CCACTCTATAAAAGCCAATCCATTTCTGGTATTTTGCATTCCAGCAGCTTTAGCAAACCAGAACACTGACCATGAAGCTTCTTAGATTTTGCAAACAGAGCAAAGGTTAAGAAAGCACCTGTTTCCTTATCCTCTTGCTCTGTTTGAAATATACTCTCTTCCAGTAAGTAGACACTAGAGTTTGGAAACTTGATATTGTTATTTATTTCTTTTAAAAGGAGTTAACCTCAATCTATACCCAGACCATAGTTCTAGTTTTCTGAGATGGTGGCATGATCCATGAATAAAATAAGTGTGGGGGTGCATGGTTTGATACACGTAACTTAGAATACCATTTTGTTACAAAAGACCTTCCTTCAAAAAGTTGACGTAGCTGTAGTTACAAGATCATTCTTTTGATATTTAAATATTGTTAAACCGAAAAATTAAATGTCAGCAGAGATTAGTTTATGACCATCATATAAATTCTAAAGTCAAATTTAATTATTTAAAAAAAAACAAAAATATTACTGAAACAAATTTTTACCAGGGGGATACATTTTATATAGTAAAAAGAAAATTTAGCGGTCTTACACTTCTGAGAACTTTAGTTTTAGCTCTAAACATTGAACTTGAACATAAAGTAACAGCATTCTTACTATCTTAACTTACTGCTGCCAGTGAGCTGAGAAAGTGTGTTGCTAAAGCTATCAAAAACTAATCAGCTTTCATCCAAATAAAACATTCATCATGTCGCTCTTTTTCTTATCATGATACAGGATTAAAATACATTTTTGCCTTTAACTACCACATTCTTTCTCTGAAAAGCCAGACTTTCCATAATTTAAAAAGATCCTGCTTTCCCTGAAGTCAAGTACTCTATTTTCCTTTCCAACCAAAGACTTGCACCAGGTTTTTAAAAATTAATGCTTCTTTTCAAAGACTGCTATTATTTAAGATTAGAACTATTCTGATAAGTGAACTAATTATAAAAAATGAAAGTTAGATCAGGCTCTTAAAATGTACACTCACAACAAGATTAGCTGCTGTTAATGCAACAGGCATGCCAAGACTTAGCTGCAAGTAAAGTCAAACAAACTTTCCAGTAACAGCCAAATCTACCAACTATTAAAACACTAACATCCCTCTGCAAATGAGCAAGCTTGGCAGAAATCAGGAAAACACTGAGACTAAACAGAACCATACTCCATTCTCTAGATTTTCAAAGACTTCAGGTATGAGCTAAGTGCAGAACCAGCCTTTTATGAAGATACGCCCCCTCCTCAGCATTAGCAGTGGTAAACAACCGTCAGTTACCCTCGCCAAAGTGGACATTAAGCAGAAATAAACTCACTCTACCATGGTAAGAATCCCTGCAGGTCCAAGTGGTGAAAGACCTCGTCCCAAGTTCACATATGCGTTTGGCAACCAGGTCAGAATTCTAACGCAGCCTCTGGTTTTATACATAAAGAAGAGCTAGTTCCCTTTCAGTGAGTGGACTGACAATTTCGAGATCTTTCTCTGTCCAAGCATGCCCTAACTCAGCTTGTTCATTATGCTATTTACTGAGCTATAAAAATATTATTCTGAAGCATTTCAATGTAAGCCTCCCACAGTCCTTACGCTACCTTCCCAAAGAGATCAGATCCCTTTCGGCATCTTCCTTGCATTTTCAGCTTCCTCACCCTCAAGCCCCATGCCCTATTCCTCTGCAGGCTGTTTTCAGATGGACTTCTTTATCCCAGAGCACAGCTGATCTCACATGCCCCCTCTCATACTCTTCGCTATCCCTTGAATGCCACACTTTTCCTTGTAGCTCAGTTTATTCATTTACTGTTTTCTTCTCTGTATATGGTCTGCTCCAAACAGACTTACAAGGGAAAGCAGCAAAACCTATCATCAGAATTTTCAAAATCAGCCAGTCTAAACCACCCCAACACCAGTGTTTGCCATTCAGTTCTACAGAACTCAATTGGTTATGAGTCCTGTCAGAACTTGTACCTGAGTTTATGTTTACTTAAAATGTTCACCTGCTCAGTCCCTTTTATTCTCCTCCTTGAACCGGGTGGAGAGAACAGCATCATAAGGATATCTTTGTCCTATTTTTGTAAAAAATGCATTTCTGGGATATATTCACACCCACATAATCCTTCCAAAGTATATAATCAACGTTCACAGTATCATCACATTCATCACCACAATTTTAGAACAATTTCATTACACCAAAATTAAGAAAAAAATAAAATTAAAAAAATAAAAAAGAAACCTGAAACATCCCATACCCCTTATCCAAACCTCCCCCACCCCATTATTTATATATATATTTTGCCTTTATTTTCTCACTCTTCTGCCCATACACTGGATAAAGGGAGTATCAGTCACCAGGTTCTCAAAATCACATGGCTACACAATAAAAGCTATGTACTTATACATTCATCATCAAGAATCAAGGCACCTGGATTATAGTTCACCAGATTCAGGTATTTCCTTCTAGCTCTTCCAATACACTAAGCACTACAAAGGGATATCTATATAATGCATAAGAATAACCTCCAGAATGACCTCTCAACTCTATTTGAAATCTCTCAGCCACTGAAACTTTATTTTGTTTCATTTCTTTATGTTTGTCTTCTTTAAACTGTGTGTTTCAAGGTATCATTGGACTTTTCAGGTTTATGAAAAGGCAGGCGGAAGACAGAGAAAGAAGGAAGGTAAGGATGAGAGAGAGATGGTGTGGTGTTAGGATCTCTTTTCCTCACTGGTGTCAGGTTTAGGGCTTTGGGACCTCTGGATCCTAGATAGAAAAGCTACCCAGAGACTGCTGCCCTCCTGGCACAACCTTTCCTTTCCTGGATGACTTTGGGACAAGGAGAAGCTGAGAGGGATAGAGTGAGACGGAAGAGGCAGTTGGATTTAAAAAAAAAAAAGAGAGAGAGACAGAGAGAAGAGAAGAGATTTTATATTCTGACCCCAAACCCATTCTGAAACTTAGGAATCCACCCCAACTCTTCCTTACCCCCAAACATACATGTCTTCACAAATCTGTCATCCATGCATTCCCACAGGCTCCTAAAATTCCTGCCACCATCTCTCATCTCCCATTGAGTTTCCAATAAGAATAAACAATAGGAACAATTTAAAATCCAAGTGGCAGTGGGAACTCCAGCAGCTACCCAGGAAAGGGGCTCTCCTGGGGGTAAGACCCATCAGCAGGCATCTCCATTCACCCACCCCGATCATCCCCACTCCTGCCAAAGGTACTAAAAGTACCAACAGGAAGTTACTCGAGCAGATGCACACGTTCAAATTCACCATGTCTGTCCATCTTCTAGCTCAAGACTGCAGATGAATGAAGAGGCTGCCTCCCTCCCAGGCTGGTGCTAAAATGAGAGGGGAAAAGGAAGAGGGAGGGAGGGAAGGAACATCAAGAAGCTAGCAGTAAACCAGAGAGTTTGAGCCAATCCTAGAAAACTAGGGGCAGATAAATCACACCAAGAGCAAAGACAAAACTGGGAAAACCACAGCCCAAAATTCAGAAGGGGAGAGGCATCCTTCCAAGAGAATCTGGGCAGGGGGTGTGGGGAGGCCTTAAACTTGGCGTCAAACATAAGAGGGCAGGAAGGACAATGGGGCAGTGACGAGGAGATAGAGCCAAACACAGAAAGGCTGAGCTCCCTCTTATCCTTCCTGAGCCCTCCGTCTGCTTCTCTTCCCTACAAACAGAAGCCTTAAAGCTGAGGGCCACAGCAGAGGCCGGTACCCAAAGGTCAAAACCAAGGAAACAGGATATATGCCTGGGGAAAATTCAAGTTTGGTTTCGGGAAAATAGTTAGGGGTAACTTCAAACCTCCACACCAGAAAAAGGCAGCTTCCTACAGGGGTAAAGGAAACTTGCAGCACCATCCAGCGAGCTCAGCCCTCCTTTCTTTGACCACTGAGTGGGTAGGAGGGTCTGCCTGCTATTTACGCAAGGTCAACATTGGAAACTATCTATATTATGGCAGAGAAGAGCCTAACCTACAGTATGAGTTTACTAGCTTCTAAAACAAATACCATGCAATGGGTTGGCTTAACAACAGTAATGCTAGAAGGCTTGCTTCCTCCCGGGGTAACTTCTGGCTGGCAGGCAACTTTGGGGTTCCTTGGCTTTTCTGTCACGTGGCAATGTACATGACAGTGTCTTCTTTCTCTTCCAGGTTCTACTTACTTCTGGCTTCTCATGTGGCTTCTCTCCATGTCCAGTTTCCTTTACTAATAAGGGCTTCAGCCATGTTAGACTGAGGCCCACCCTGATTCAGTCTGGGCACCTTAACTAATAACATCTCCAAAGGTCCTACTTAAAATGGGTTCACACCCACAAGACCAGGAGTTGGGACCTGAACATGCCTTTTGTGGGGGGCATGATTTAATCCTCAACACCTACCCTCAATCGAGTTCTTAATTCATTGAAACAAACCAACAACCAAAGATCACAATTATTTGAGGAAGACCAAGAACATGAAAGAAAAGGACTATAATGAACAAAAAGAACAACTGACCCCAAAGGAAACAATTTTTGGAAAAGAAGACAAAAAACAAAGGAAAAAAAAAAAAGCTTATGAAAAGTAGCTTAAGAAAGATTTGAAATAACACTGTATCCATAAAGCAAGACCAGGTTGCTATGAAAAATGAGCAGTCATAAAAAAAAGAGCTCTAGAAATTAGAAAAATTGCTGAAAAGATAAGTCAATGGATTTGAGAGAGGAAATGCATCATGCTAAAGACTAACGATCTGGAAGATAACATTGGAAAATATTTCAGAGCAAAACAAAGAATTAAAAGACATGGATACCCCTTACTTGGGACTCAAAATGTCTTTCTGCCCAAAAGGGGAGAAAGAAAGGTTAACAAAATAAGGTTACAGTGTCTAAGAGATTTCAAATAGAGTTGAGAGGCTATCCTGGAGGTTACTCTTATGCAAGCTCCAGCGAGACATCCCAAATGGCCACAGTACGCCATGACCTAACCAACAGTAGTCCCAAAATACTTAGGTACTTTATAAAAGTTTCATTCACTAAGTTTCATCTCTCAGAAACTTAAATCCACCAGAGTGTTCCTATGCCAGATAAGTCCCAAAGCCCAGAGACAACAGCTCTTCAAGAATATCAACCAGATGCAGCCCCCTTCCCCATAATGTCAACACCCCTTGTCAATAGGAACAAGTTAGGGTGCTCACTGCCTAGACATCCCTGAAAATTGAGAAAGTGATTAAATGAGAAGAAGGGGTAGCAACAGACAAGACAGGATTTTACAAAGGATTATGAATATTGATTCTTTACATAAATACTTTTTTTTAGATGCTAGGGTATTCAAATAGCTAGAAGGAAATAACTGAAATGGTGGAACTGTAACCCATAACATTCTTTGAAATTTTCTCTATAGCTACTCATTTAATTGTAATTTGAAAGTTAGCACCTTTCTGTGTATGTGCTATATTTCACAATAAGGAAATAACTGAAATTGTGGAACTATAACCCATAACATTCTTTGACATTTGTTCTCTAACTACTTGATAAACTGTACTTTAAAGTTATCACTGTTCTGTATATATGTTGTATTTCACAATGTTAAAAAAGTAATAATAATAAAACATGGATAATAGAACCGGAGATCCAACATCCATCCAAGATGAGTTTCAGAAGCAGCTAACCAAGACAATAAAAGGGAGCAGAAGAAAATCAAAGCAATTAAGAAAAATTTTCTGAGCAGACCAAACACATAAGTCATCATGTTGAAAGGGCCTGCTGGTGTTGAGCTGGATGAATGAAAAACAAAGCTCAGGCCTATTAATGCACATTCACTCTTCTCTTTACACCCAAAAGGGCTCTGCAATATGGCCTTATCCCACGCTTTAGAAATCTAAGATAGCAGTGAGACTCAGTGGGAAGAAACCCAAACCATGAAGGAGGGTACCTCACTACCGATCTTGGCTCTGTGAACAATTTCTGTGATTGTGCAGAACAGGTAACCTCTTGTACCTGTCTCAAATGTAAAACAGTATCACAAGCCTACCTTCTCCCAACATCCTCTGGCTATGCTGAGAATAACAGAAGTGCAAACAATCTAGCAAGCAGGAAGTGTCATACAAACCCAAACCCAACTACTACTGGCAGCATACAACCATCTGATCTTCTCTAACCCTGCAAAACTAAGCCCTGCCCCCTGAAGTACACAGGATCTGGAATGAGAACAATAAAAAGAATCCAAGGGAGCTGTCGGAAGATGGAGGGTCCAGTCCCGGCCTACAACTGACTAGCTAATTGGCCTTGAAGAAATTGTTGGGTTTCCGTTTCTTCTGTAAAGTGAGGGAGGTGGACTCCATCACTGGTAGTCCACTCTGGCTGCATAACAGTATCAGTTGGACAGCTCCTGAGAAATAATAGTGTGCAGGTCCCCCTGATTAACCGGTCTGGGATGAGACCAAAGGGAATCTTTGTTTTATACCCTCCAGATGATTCTGGTGTGTAGCCAGTGCTAAGAACCATTGGACAAATGTTCTCGAAAAGCCCCTCTAGCTCTGTGGCAACACAGGACAGTGAAAAAGAGCACAGACTGCAGAACTTCATTTTCAATCCAAGGTGAGGATGTGGAGAAACAGTTCCCTCGTGTAGTATTGATGGGAATGTAAAATGGTGCAACTGCTGTGGAAAACAATTTGGTGGCTCTCAACAAGTTAAACATAGAAATACCCTATTACCTGGCAATCCCACATCTGGGTATATATCCAAAAGAATTAAAAGCAGGAATTCAGACACGTTTTCACCAATGTTCATACCAGTCTTACTGAGAATAGCCAAAAAGCAGAAATAACCCAAATATCCATCAATGGATGAATGGATAAACAAAATATGGCATACACATACATTGGAATATTACTTAGCTGTAAAAAGGAATGGAGAACTGATGCATGCTACAACATGGATGAACCTTGAAGACATCATGTTGAGTGAAATAAGCCAGACACAAAAGAACAAACATCATATGATCTCACATGAAATAACTAGAATATGCAAATTCACAGTGACAGAAAGTATATGAGGTACCAGGGGAAGGGGTGAAGAATATGGAATTAATGCTTAATGGGTCCAGGGTTTCTGTTTGGTGTGATGGAAAAGTTTTGGTAATGGATGGTGGTGACGGTAACACAACATTGTGAATGTAATTAACACCATTGAACTGTACACTTGAAAGTGGTTAAAACAGGAAATGTTATGTTGTATATATGTTACTACATACAGTCTTTTTAAAAAATAATTATTCACTCTGGTGGACATTCTTATGCACTATATAGATAGCAATTTTTTAGGGTTTAATGTAATGGAATAGCTGTAAGTAAATACCTGAAACTACCAAACTCCAACCCAGTAGCCTTGACTCATGAAAACGACTGTATAACAATGTAGCTTACAAGGGGTGACAGTGTGACTGTGAAAACCCTGTGGATCACAATCCCCTTATCCAGTGTATGTATGGATGAGTAGAAAAATGGGGACAAAAACTAAAGGAAAAAATAGGGTAGGATGGGGGAGATGATTTGGGTATTCTTTTTTATTTTTATTTTTTATTCTTATTCTGATTCTTTCTGGTGTGAGGAGAATGTTCAAAAATAGACTAGGGTGATGAATGCACAACTATATGATGGTACTGTGAACAGTTGATTGTACACCAAGGATGACTGTATGGTATGTGAATATTTCTCAATAAAACTGAATTTTAAAAAAATTGCAAATAGAGGCTCACTCCTAACATGCCCCTATGTCATGTCACACGTATGTACACGAGGTAGGCTTTTGTTAAATTTCATTTTAAAATACTTCAAAAATTAGAGCAATGCTGCTGGCTCTACTAAAATAATAATAAAAATTTAAAAACACAAACACACAAAAAAATAATTACTATTATTGTTCCTGTGACTCTTACAATTCTATAACTAAAGTAACTGAGAGGTCAGTGACTTACAGATGGGTTGGCTCATGGACCCTGATCGTGTTCTAAACGTCCTGAGCAGGCAAATGGTAAGGGTTGGGGAGTGACACAGTCCACAGGTACCAAGTCCTGGAGGGGCAACCTTAGCACTGGGACTGAAAGATGGAAGGAGAACAGGGTGCAGCCCAGGATGGCCAGGGGCAAGGGTCAGGGAGTCCGAGCCCACACCCACCCAGATCGGAGGGAAAGGCCTGCCTGTCCCTTTACGAACAAACATGGCAGATAAAACAAAGCAGCTTGGGGGGAAATACAGTGAAGCTGTAATCTGGCTTCTGGCCAACCTGACAGGGTGAGGGAGCAAATTCCAATACAAAACCATTTCAATTGTGACTATTTGTTAATTCATTTGAGAGCTAGTTGGTGCCAGCACACACCCTGTTTTCGTCTGGTGCTAAAAATAAAGTTTTCCAAACTGAACTAATTGGGTCTAACATCCCACTAGCAATCAAGAGGAAAATAGGATGAGATACGAGGAAAATAGGATGGAGAGAGTCATTTAAAAGCAAATCTTATTTTCATATTTTAGCTAAAGTATTTTAAGAATTTGGAATAAAGCGTGCTTAGATAGCAGATATCCACTTGTAATAAAGTTTACAAATTTCAGGCACTCATTTGAAAGCAGTTGTGACCAAATCCAACTTGTGAAATGAACATGCAGGCTGATTTTTATTTTGCATTATTCTTTTTTGTAATCCCTCCCTTTTCCACTGATCACAATCAGAAGCTCAGAACAACATGAAATTCCTCCTTGTTTTACTCATTTTCACTATCATTTTTTTCCACCACACCCTTTTTCTTTGGAATGAGTCAAGACCCAGCCAAAAACAATTGAGCTAAATTCAAACTGAAGTGACTGCCACACAGAAAAGAACAGATTTGGATTGCCGTTGAATTTCACTTTTCCAGAGACTTAAGTAAAGAAGCCTTCAATCCTTCACAAATATGAACAAAGGTTATCAAGTCTCCCTAATCCCTGAAAAAAAAAAAAAAAAACCTAAATTTTTTTCAATCATGTTCTATTATTCTAGTGGCCAGAGAGAACAGAAAAGTCCTATTTGAATAATAATAGGCTAATTGGGTTAGAGAACTTTTTTCACCTTTAATTTAGTATTCAAATTCTGGCTTTGTCCAAGAAGTGAAAACAAATTTGGCAAATGCATCCCAGGGAATGATTAGCACTTAGAATAATTGGCAATCTGGACACTGAAATCTACATCTAAAAATAGGGGATTTGGCAGAGCTGAGAAGCCTGGCTGGCAGCTACCCACACCCTCCTTAGGCCTCACAAGTACCGTGCTCCCCCATTACAATAAATTCTGCTGGGGGGAAAAAAAAAAACGAGGCACATTCTTTGATTTTTGCCTTCATTTTCATTATATGAAGTAAATATTACTTTACATCTGAAAGCGCCACGTCTCCTACAGAAAGGAAGAAAGTAAGAAAGGGAGGAGGAGGAGGAGGAAGAGGATGGGAAGGGGAGGGGGAGAAGGGAGAGGAAGGAAGGGAGGGAAAGAGAAAGAAAGAAATTATGCTTTTACTGAAGGTCAAACAAAACAACAACAAAATCCAGGATTCCACTGTTTCTTACTCTGCCTGTGTAAATGCCTCATTAAATTTCTTCTTCCCTGACATTCTGCAAGTTGCTTCCAATGAGCCCATCTGGTAACTAAGCATTACTCTCAGTGCTAAGGGCACCCTAACAGCTCCATTAAAGCCCCAGGTGATACTGAGGAATTCCCAGAGGTAATGAGATTATTCTCATCTCTGACTGATGAGGTATTTATCTAAGCAAGGAAACAGATATGAAGACTAATCATAGAGGGGGGGAAAAGATGAGAAAGTAATTACCAGACAAAGAAAAGAAGAGGATTATGCATCTTCTTTGACACAAGAATACTTCAAGGTCATAATTATCTTGGAAATTCTCGGAAAATAGCTCTAAAATTTTTTAATGCAAAAGTGGAAGTGAGAAAATCAAAGTTAACTGCTTTGGGTCAAAGGTCACACTGTAAAACTAAATTACAGAGTAGACTGCTGCCATATTGAAGTTTGGGAAAACGATTGCGTTAAACATTGACTATGGTGAGTTTAAACTGAACAACCATCTTCTATCCCTACAAGCTTCCTAGCTGCCGTCAGTCTTGAACGTAACCCATTTTCCAAATCTTTTTGCTTCTGAGAATAAAGCTCAGGGGAAGTGAGCACAGTTGCTACAGGCCTGTTTTGTTCTTCTCATTTTGGAATAGAGACAAATTCCATTAAACCAATGAAGTTTAAGCTTCAAGGACCAAGCAATGTGCACTGTGTTGTGCAAGTTGCAGAAGGAAGATATTTTTGTACTGCTTTTCTTTAGGAGGTCCCACAAATTGTATGAGCTTGAGATCCAGTAAAACCTGGACCCCCCAAACCTCCTCCTCACTTCTCATAGACATAACCTATTTACTCAACAGCTTCTGAAAATGCGGGTGGAGACAAAGAAAGCAGCATTCTCTTTAAGACACCACATGTGTGTGGTCATCAGGATTTTGCTTTCCAGACAAGCCCCACGGGAGACCTCAAGGAATTTCTTACATCTTACATTGGAGGAAGGGCAGAGAAAAAAGGGCTCTTGATTCTTGCCAAAGAGCATAAAAACACAATTCTGGTCATCAAAACTTTCTCCTGGGACTGACCAAAACATTATTCTTAAATTGAAAACTCAGTACATACCATTTAGACTCCCCATGGTAAAACACAGTACAAAGAGGACACAGGCTTTTTGCTTGATATTTTGGACTCCTGCCAATTGCCCTCCAATTTGCTGAATCCACATTACTTATGGTAAATATGCCACATGTTATGTAAAATCACTTGGGCCTGGAGAAACTGACTTGACTGTAAACAAGTGTATTGGGTTTGATTTCTTTCTTAAAAAAGAGGTGTTTGGTTCCCCAATTTTGACAAGAGCTAAGCTTTACACATATTGCCTCATAATTCTCACAAAAATGCTATGAACACAATTATTAGCCCTATTTTAAGGATCAGAAAAACTGAGGTTTGAGGTGGCACCAACTTGAACAGAAAAGTGATGAGCTGGAATTCTAAACAGGACTGGGGAACTTAGAGAACCCCAAAACCCCAAAACCATCAGACTCTGCTGCCTGGTATATCTAATACATGAACAAAAAGCCCTTGGATATGATGTGCTAAGCAAACAGCAATGCTTCAGGGTAAAAAGTATTAACAGAAGGCCTTTTAGGACCATCTACCATGGCTCCCTATCATTCTTCCTCTCATTCTTTCTGGAACTTTCTCTAATGAATTTGGTTGTCCTGAGCTCCATGCCCAGACTAGAGGCCTCCATCTGGCCTAACAAACCATAAGAGGCAAGAGTCACCCTTAGCTAGACCCATTAAGGAGCAGCATCATACAGCATTTCTCTAAAAACAAGAAGGAAAGCTTCAGATATAATACAGCCCGAAGGCAGTGCAGTCACCAAAATCAAGGCTTTCTGCATGAAGAGAAACAACAGCATGAACTACAGAAATTCCAGTAACAGTACTCTGTTCAAATTTCATCGCAGTCCATGGAAAGGGGCATGTTTCCATGAAGGTGGAGCAACGCAGAAGTTCCTCACCTCCTATTCCAGTTTGCTAATGCTGCCTTTTCGCAAAACTCCAGAAATGGATTGGCTTTCATAAAGGGGGGGGGTTATTTGGTTACAAAATTACAGTCTTAAGGCCATAAAGTGTCCAAGGTAAGTCATCAACAATTGGGTACCTTCAATGGAGGATGGCCAATGGTGACTGGAAAACCTCTGTCAGCTGGGAAGGCACATGGCTGGCATCTGCTCCAAGTTCTGGTTTCAAAATGGCTTTCTCCTAGGATGTTCCTCTCTAGGCTGCAGCTCCTCAAAAATGTCACTTTTAGTTACTCTTGGGGTGTTTGTCCTCTCTTAGCTTCTCTGGAGCAAGAGTCTGCTTTCAATGGCCATCTTCAAACTGTCTCTCATCTGCAGCTCCTTTCTCAGCTTCTGTGCATTCTTCAAAGTGTCCCTCTTGGCTGTAGCAAGCTCGCTCCTTCTGTTTGTGCTTATATAGTGCTCCAGTCAACTAATCAAGGCCCATGCTGAATGGGCAAGGCCACACCTCCTCGGAAACTCTCCATTGAAATATCTCGCCCACAGTTGAGTGATCACGTCTCCACGGAAACATCCAATCAAAAGTCTCCAACCCAATCTACACCAATACGTTTCCTGCCCACATAAGACGGCATCAAAGATAATGGCATTCTGGGAGACATAATACATCCAAACCAGCACACCTCCCCAGACAAACCACAGCAGAGAACTAGAGCTAGCAGTGCTAGAACAGTTCTTGTGGTTGCAGAACAGCACTTTAATACTTTTGTGAGGGGGAAAGATAAGACAATGTCAGCAGGACCCCCCAGAGCTATGTAACATGGGGGCCCCAAAATCAAAGATAAGGTGCTTTTACTCAAGCTATATGGTGTTCTTTCACCTCCAGAGTAGCACTGAGTCCTGGGGCAGCCTCCCAGAGGGTCTGCATATTTAATTTTCCCCTATTACCTAAGGCTGCAAAACATGATGTCCATCACCTTGAAGACACCACATTGAGTGAAATAAGCCAGATACAAAAGGACAACTACTGGGTGATTCCATTTATAGGAAGTAACGAGAACAGACCAACTCAGAGACAGAAAGTAGATTACAGGCAAGTAAGGTGAGGGTGGGGAATGGGGAGTCAATGCTTAACAGGTGCAGAGATTCTGTCTAAGGTGATGGAAAAGTTTGGTAACAGATATTGGTGATGATGGCACAAAAATGTGAATGTAATTAATGTCACTGAACTGTACACATGAAAATGGCTAAAACGAGAAATTCTGTGTTGCATATGTTACCACCATAAATTTTTTTTAAAAGCAGGGTAAATGTTCAAAATATGTTTCTGAAACTGAAGTTGAAAAAATATTAACGTTCATCAAAATAATCAAGTGCCATAGAATCCATAAGTACTTGCAGAGCAGGCACTAGGAACCTCGCTGTGCTACATACTATTTGGACTGATAGTGATTTATGATGAGCTTGTCTTTCAAATTGGGAGACAGTCTATATTTTAAACTTCACAAACAAAACCCATAAATGTGTAATTTAACCATCGGTTAAAACTGTGTGAGATGTGTAGTGAGTATATGAGAAAAAGGGGGAGAAGCATCTGTTCAGAATGACCAGCAAATTCCATCAGTTCTCTCAAATATCTAACATGACAAATACAAACTGCTTAGCAATCAAGTTAAAAATATGCTAGGGTATAATCGAAGGCTATAATCACATGAGCATAAGCCTTTGGGGACAATATTTTTTCTTTCTCATTGGTCTCAGGATCAGATCTTAATCAAAAGCATATCTTTTTTTTAATATACCCATATACCTCAATAAAGTTGTTTTTAGAAAAAGTAAATCCAATTTTGAGGAAACACACGTATCAAGTTCCAGATTTGCATAAAGTTATAAACTAGTTATGTATCCACTTTACATAAGGATTTCTAAAAAGAGACCAATTTCCTATATCTTTTAGAATATGATTCTATTAAAGGCAACTTTTTAAGATGTAAAATGTGACAAGATCACTGAAAACAAATACGGTCATCTATCAAAGGCAGAAGCAGCATGTTGTGGTGTCACAACAACAATTAGCACATCCTATACTGCACTCAGGATTAACTACCTAAAGGAGCCACAAGCACGAGGGACAGAAACTCCTGAAGATGGAAAGGAGGGAGGAACCGAGACCCAAGCCACTACACCTGACTGAAACCATGAGGGGCAACAAAGATCATGAGGCATTGACCCCACTCCAGAGCTGGTACTCAGCAAGGCAGAGATGAGTATGCTGATGCCCAGGTCTAAAGGCAGGGCCCTAGCCACAAAGGGAGCCAGCAGTTGGCTTTTCTCATCTTTTCTAATAGGTCGAGACAGTGTGTGGTGCACTCCCTGACCCACCATCTGCCCCATCACCTTTCCTGCACCCAGGGTGACTCTTTCAGGCTTTTTATGTTTCATTGTTGTTGTTGTTAATTCTAGCTTCCCTTTCTAAATCTGCAGTTTCTCAAAAAGCTTCCTTACTCCTAAATAATGCAAGACCTCTCCACCTTTCAAAGGTCCCTCTTTATCTCTGTGATGGTTAATTTCATATGTCAACTTGGATGGGTTATGGTGTCTAGTTGTTTGGTCAAGCATGGCCTTCACATTACTGTAAGGGCATTTCATAGATAGGATTTGCCTCTACAGTCAGTTGACTGCATCTACAATCAGTTGATTGCATCTACCATCAACAAAGGAGACTGCCCTGAACAGTATAGATAATCTCTTCACCCAATCAGTTGGAGGTCTTAAAAATGAGATGTAAGGGTTTTCAGAGGTCAGATAAAGAATTTCTGCCTCTACTCCAAAAGTGGCTCTTGCCAGAACTTCCAACCGGCTGGCCTCTCCTGAGGAATTTGAACTAAGGACTTCAACAACACTGTTATTTGAGTTTCTAGCTTACAGTCTGCCCTACAAAATATGGACTTGCCAACCCTCACAGTGACATGAGCCAGTTCCTTATAATAAAACCTCACGAAATATTTATATACATATATCCTGTTTGTTCTGTATCTCTGGAGAACCCTAATACAATGCCTTCAACACCATTACCCACCCAGAAGGACGTCACCAAAGATCAGAACAGCAGCAGCATATAAATAAGATAATGCTACTTCAGAGCCCCACTACTACCGAGAAACAGAAGGCCTGTGAGCAGGAGTAGAGAAGGCAGAGAAGATGTAAGATTAACACCAGGTGGAAACTGTATTAGAAGTATAGCAGCTAGCTTTAGTGCCTGACACTTGACAATTTATAAAGCACTTCATGTGTACTATCTCATACATCCTCTCTGCAATACTTTATTCATAGGCCCCACAACTACTAAGTGGTGAAACTGGGATGAGAATTCAAGCCTTTGCCCTGAAAATACTTAGCACGCTGCTTCTGGAAAGTCTCTACTTCCACACCACTATGTCTGCATAACCCATCTCTTCTCACTAAACAAATGGCAGTGTTGGTATCTGTCATCATACTTAAGAAAGCACATGATAAGGAAAGAAGAGAATCAGAGGAAGGTCAACTACAATCCTTAACTGCGGCTACTGAAAACACTCTTCCCTCTTTCCAGGAGATCCCTAAAGATCTCAGCCACACATACACCCCAACACATCAGAGCCCCCTCACACAGCAAGTTCTTCATAATGGAACCTTAATCTCTCTGTTTGATTTAAGCCCATTTCCTTCTGCCCTCTATGCCACCATCCTTCCCATCATTCATAACATTACCATTTATGGTTCATCTTAAAAAGTCTAAGCTTAGTCTTTTTAATCTTAATCATAAACCCTGTGGATTTTTTTAATACTAACTTCCTAAATCATCAGTATCTTACTCAACATATTTAATACTTTATTGAGAAGAGGGAGAAGAAAAGGAGCTTGTGAATGTAATTAGTATCACTGAAATGTATACCTGAAAGTGATTAAAATGGGAAATTTTACATCGTATATATGTTACCATAATAAAAATAAATCTTGAAAAAAAGCAAAGGAGACATGCAGTGTTTCACTCAGCGTTTTCTCTGCATTCTGCATCCAACTCCAATTAGCCACAAGGGGAGATTGTAAGGCCACCTAAAGGGAAAGAGGAAATAGCTGTATGGCATTCTGTCTCCCTATCTGCCCAGGACTCAAATGCAGCCACATCAGGAACAAAGAGCCTGTCTCTTTAACCCCAGACCCTCCTTCTGAGGAAAAGGAAAGGGGTGGAGCTGGACAGGGCAAAACCCATGCCACAGAGAGCTGTGTGGGAGATGGCGGGTCAGAGAGAACCGGGGGCTGAAATGCTTCCACAACAGGTAGGTAATCTGAAGGCTAATGGGGTGAGAAGACATAATAAAGCTGGGAGCAGAGATGTTCCTTATATTTATTACGATCCTTACTATACAATGAGTTCACTTAGGGAAAATTCATCAGGCTCCACACTTAGAATGTGTGCAATTTAGACCTCAACAAAAAAAGACTTTTGAAAATGCTCCTTACTTAGCAATTCAATGAGAGAGAAAAATTCTCCAAATCAAGCTCTCCTTTCTCCTAAGACCAGAGAAAGGGGCTGCTGCTTTAGTTCCTAAAAGTGAAAATGGAGAAACTAAGAGCTCCTTAGCATCCGCTAGGTACTGCAAAAATAGGAGAGAGAACCAAGACCCAGCCAATCACAGCTTCCGAAAAAGAAGCATAACAGCAATGGATACAGAAAAAGTAAGGACTCGGAAACAAACCCTGAGGAACAAGTGAAAATATTCAAGTTGACCGACTCATCAGGGGAAATGTGGGTGATGGAATAAGCTATGATTTTTTTTTTTCAGGACAACAGAGATAAAAACAAATGTTCAAGCCTTAATCACTTGAAGAAGATAACTCTAGAGCTATCTGACTCAGGAAAGGGAAGATTATATAATATTCCCTCAGTTTACTTTGGACCTAATACAGGCTAGGAATGGTGCCAAGCTGTTCGTATCATTTCAGGTTCACAACTAACCTGAAGTTGGTATTCCTGCCCCCATGTTACAGATGAGAAAACCGAGGCTCAGAGAAATTGCCTAAAGTGCACACATATAATTAATTGTTAATGTGGAAAAGACTGGAACCAGATCTAACTCCAAAGACTTGTAACACATTATGCTTTAATGCCAGGGTAGCTTAGAAGAATGTTTTTGAACAACAGGAGAGGAAAACTGTAAAGTAAGAACTGAAGAAGAATAGAAAGACATAGAGAAAAACATAGGGAAAAAAAAGAAAAACAAACAAACAAAAAAAGAGATACAGCCAGTCTTGCCTAAAGGATAAAAGTAAATCCTTAGAATAAAGCCGTAAACCTAATAATTGATAGTTTTAGATTAACAAACTCTAAGAATCTTAGAGTTGGTAGGGATTAAGATCAACTTAAATTTTAAGAAAAAAAACCAAGAGGTGAATGACACTTTTCAACATAAGACATTCCCCATCCCTGTTTTTGTCTTTCAACAAATGTTTGCTGAGCACTTACTGTGAACTAGGAAATCTTTACTATTCTGATTAATCATCTTCCTTAACTTTCCACCTAAACAGAATGAAGTGATCCGGACTCTATAGACAGAGTTTTTCTTTCTCTCTTTAATGTGCCCAGAGAGATTCATTAAAAAAAAAAAAAAAAAAAAATATATCACTGATTGTTAATGAAGCACTGAATGCAAGCTCTAATTATAGAAATGTTCATATTTCAAAAAATAAACAGATACAAGTTACGATCATCATCACAGACTAAGGGCTCATTTACATCAATGAAGCAGTAACTCCATGTATGACCCTGTCCCAAAATCATGGATTGATCATTGGTGTTAACAAAATTCATGATGTTTTGAGTAACATGTGAATCTGATGAGTACGAGAACTCCCAGGCTTTTCCAGAGGCCTCTTCTCAACTGAATCTGGTTTATTTTTCCTAATTTTGAGAGAAAAGAGGGCTCAAGTAAATTCCAATATGCTTAGACCTTACAATTCCAGTGATGATGGTCATTAAAGGTATACACAGGGATAATACCGTATTTATGAAACTCCAACATTTTTCTGATTCTCCTGAACTGCTGAAATAACAGGAAGGTACATTTAATGCCAGGAATAAAAAAAAAAAAAAAAAAAAACTAGCAAAATGAAACTCACATCACATGCACACCCATTCAGCAAATGAAGAATCTGTGTCTACCATGATTTAACAAGATATTGCAATAAGCTCATTTCCTCCAAATCATATTTCTATGTTCTCCAACTCTGAAAACTTCTTTGACTCATGTCAGTTTCACTGGAATACAATTAGGTTGGATTTTTGTTTTAGTTTTTCTCAGGAGAGATCCTCTAAACACTAATAATATTGACTTTAATTAGCTAATGAAAAATATTTTAAAGATTAAAAAAAAAACTTCATGATAAAGAGCATTTACAAAAACACCTACAACTAGCATCATACTTAATGGTGAAAACTGAAGGCTTTCAATCTAAGATCAGGAATAAGTCAGCATTGGATCGGAGGTCCTAGCCAATGCAATAAGGCAGGAAAAAGGACGAAAAGGCATATAGGTTAGGAAAAAAAAAAGCAAAACTTATTTTTATCTGCAGATGACATGATCAATATGTAGAAAATCCTAAGGCAGCTACAAAATAAAAAGTTACTAGAACTATTAAGTAAATTTAGCAAGGCCAAAGGATACAAAGTCAACATGCAAAAATACAGTATTTTTGTATATAGCAACAAACAATTGGAAAACAAAATTTTTAAAATTAAACTTACAATAGTAAAAAATAGAAGGAATAAATTTAATGATAATTTTACAAGATCTGTTCAAGGACATTACAAGACATTGCTGAGAAAAAGATGCAAATGTATGGAGAGCTATACCATGCTCATAGATTGGAAGACTCACTATTCTTAACATGTGACTTTTCCCAATAATCTATAGATTCAATACAATCCCAATCAAAATACGAGCGGGCACTTTGTAGAAACTGACAAGATGAACCTAAAATTTATGTAGAAATATAAAGGAATGAGAATAGCCAAAACAATTTTGAAAAAATTGAAGAATTTAAACTACATGATTTTAAGACTCACTCTCAACTGTTGAAAAGACAAATGAATTGTGGTACATCTTACTGATGAAGAAAATGAGACTTGTAGAAGCTAAAATAACATTCTCCAAACCCAAGTTTGTCTTACGCCAATCTTCCACCTCTTCCCATAAGGAAGAACTGGAGGAGGGCAACAGGGGATGCATCACGGGGAAACCAGTTAGAGGCTTCCAGAACAGCTCAAGTGACAATGTAAACTTGAATTAAAGCATTTGGGAGAGAGGAAAGGAATGGATTCAAGTAGTATTCATTCATTCATTCATTCATTCATTCAACAAATACTTAAGGCTACATAGCGGGCCCTGTACTGATACTGGGTATACAGTAACAAAGATGATATTAATGGGCTCCACCTTTTTCAGGGAGAACATCAACAAATAAGTAAACACACAAATTTGTCATTCAAATTGAGCTCTACAAAAAACACATTGGGTGCTGTGACACAGAATAGCACGGAGAAAAGGGGGGGGCCTCTTAAAGAGACATTTAAATTGAGTCCTGAAGGATAAGAAGGCGCTTGACATGCAATTAGCAAGGACGATCAGTCCAGATATGGAGGAAAGCTTGGAAAAACATACTGCATAAAGAAAAAGCTCTGTGCACAAGGAACTGAAAGTGGGGCTAGATCACGCAGACCAACATAATCTGCTTGGATATCACTCAAGATCAAATGAGGAATAGTTGGAGGTTCTTAAGTAGACAAATGATGTGATCCACATTATTGTTCAAAGAGCTACATGAAGACCAGATGGGATGAAGTGAATAAAAGAGGGGAAACTGATCAGTAGGCTTTTGCAGTAGTCCAGGTGAGCAACGCTGGTGAGCTGGGCTGAGCTGTGGTAGTGTAGAAGGCGAGAAAACAGATTCACAGCATGTTTGAGAGGCAGAATCAACAGCACTTGCTGATGGATGTTGGGGACTGAATCATGTACCCCACAAAAGACACATTCACGTTCTAACCTGGGGCCTTGTGGATGTGAACCCATTTGTAAACAGGAACTTTGAAGATGTTAGTATTAGTTAAGGGGTAGATATTCATAAATAGGATCTTCAGTGATCCTATTTAGATGAAACCAAACGGAATCAGGGTGGGCTTTAATCCATATGGCTGAAGTCCTTATAAGGAGAGGAAATCTAGACAGAAACACTGGACACTGGGCAGAAGGAGAAGCCAGAAAGAGAAGCCATGTGACCGAGTTGGGGAGGCAAACCAAGAAGCCCCAAGGATTGTGACAAGCCAGCTCCAGAATGCTAGAGACTCTGGGATCTCACCATGCCTGCCCTACTCCTCAGTTCACACCCATGTGCTCCGGGCCTCCAGGGCTTCCCTGTCAGTAGTCAGGTGTGTGTGGGTGTGCAGGGGGAGCTGCTCATTGACCCAGCCTCAGCTCCTTCTTTGGTCCTGAGATTCTTTCTCCACTTCAGATCAAGTTTGTTTGTTCATAGCTTGTCTCACAGTCCCTTTGATGGGTAAAGTTTACCTACAAAAAGATCAAACAGCATAAATGGAGAACTGACCCTCTTGCCAAACTCTATTTCAGAGCACAGAAGTGATATTAACATGTTGCTCCACGTAACACAGCAAAGTGGTTCAGACCCAAACTACCTGGATTCAAATCCAGGCCCTATTGTGTGATCTCAGCCACACTTCTTAACCTCCCTGTGCTTGCATGTCTCCACTGGAAAAACAGGTGTAGCCACATGACCCATCTCGTATGACTTACAATACGTAAAGCGCTTAGAGTCTGGCACACAGGAGGCAATAAATTAGCGTCTGCTGTTATCATCTCCTCTGGGCCAGATATTCATTTAATCCTCATAAGCTGCAAGGTAGGCGTTACTATACCCATTTTCAAGATTGGGAAGAACCCTAGAGAGGTTAATGAACCAGGCCAGGATGCACACCTGGGCTCTCAGATGCCCAAACCCACACTCTGAAGCAGAAGCTCCACAAAGAAGGGTGACTCGGGGGCAGAAAGGATTCATTCCTTTTTTGACAGGCAGAGATGGAGGAGTGAGCAAACACCCGGAAGAAGGTGTCCAGGTGGAAGTTAAAGATACCAGACCCCAGAAGAGAGGTCATGACTACAGGCGTACAGATTGGGCAGTAACTGGCACATATGGATGGTAATTAAAGTTGGGGATGAAGATAAGATTATCCACTAAAGGATAAGGAGGCACCGTAGGGAGAATATCACCATTTGACACCATTTGGGAAGAGGTGGAAAAGGACAGATCAGCAGAGTAAGATGAATGCCAAGAGAAAGGGGTAGGCCCAGAAGCCAACTGTGGAAAACGTTACAAGGAAGAGGAAAGAGACGATAGTGTTTCAGGAAGCAAGCAGGATGCCACAGAATTCCCATCTTGGGCAAACTTTCTTCTTCTGAGGGGACCAACTTAGAAGCTATGCCTTTCTATTCCTTAACGTCTTTGATATCTTTAAACCTGAGGAACTTTCTCTGCTTCTCCTCTGGATTTCAGAACCAATGTGGTATACCAACGACAAGAATAGGGAATATCATAAATTAAAAAAACAGATATTTTAGACCACAGATATTTCAGACCACTGATGACACAGCTCCACAGCATAATAAGACTGCGTCTTATCTTCTTAACTGTCACCACAGGGAGAGAAGCCGGCCACACTTAGGAAATTAAGGTAGCAGGAGACTTAGCCCGGGCTGCTGAGAGCCCACAGAGGCCGCCCAGCAGAAGCCACCCCACACAGGGTCTCCGTGGCCGGCCCCCCAGGAGGGCTCAGGCAGGCTGCAGAGATCCTGGGCTGTCGGTAGCTGTGAGTACATGGATGCAAAAGGGAGCCCAGTGGTGCCAGCCTGTCCCCAGTGTCCAGACAGGGAACCAGGAGACCTGGAAAAAGGCAAAGCAAAACCAGTGTGTCCAGATGTGCACTGAAGATAGACACTAGCAGGCAAACGTGCAAAAGCACCAACGTGTGCAACACGGAGAGGAAACCTGAAGGAGCAGTGTGCCTGGAACCCCAAACTAAAATCATTTAACCCAAACCATTTTCAACTTCAAGTCAGAAAATACTAGGGGAAATGATTCTTTTATTTACCAATAATTCCTTGAGTTTAAATACAAGAAAGTAAAGGGGAGAGGGGAGAGGAAAAGGAAAAGAAAACCTCCTGAGTGTGAAGGAGTGAACAGATGAAGAAAACAAATCCTAATTGTCCTCAAAGGATTTTCCCTGAATTATTCTGGCAGATGTCTTAACTCCACATTTAATTTTGCTTGTGTGGACAGGGATTTAATGATTAATGCTACACATGAAAAGATGACTATCAGTATCCTTACTTTCCAAATGTAAACACGCTGAGTGGTCCACTCCTTCTAACACAGGATGGGGGAGAGAGGGAGGATTACAACTCAACCTTTCCAAACTTTAATTCCTGCTCACAGACAAGCAGGCAGATTCGAGCAGGCTTAAGACATGTCTACGTATAAGGAGGAAACACACAAAACCAGTGAGGAAAACACTTTAGCAAAAAGGCTTGGATTGTTCCACCTAAACATACATCCTTTCAACATGAAGGCAAGCTCTGTCACTGAATTAGATATTTCTTTATCACAGATCTTCTATTCCATATTCTAGAAACTACATGCTGTTCTCTAAGAGGCTCCTTTGCCATATCAAAGCAGTATTTCCTCAATGAATAGCCCCCGGTCTCACTCTGCTCACCTTCAAAATATGAATCAAAATAACTGTTTCATAGATGCTTTTATGTTCCAGGAATTTTCCTTACTTTTGATTCCATCCAAAAATAAGACAAATGAATAAGAAAATTCAAATGAATGATTTTACATTTAAAATCCTCAAGCCCACAATACAGAAATCGACTCTGATATTCTTAGTTTCTTTTATTTAAACTTACACAGTTTTGTCTTTAAAGGCCAGAGAAGCACAATAATAACCACAGGAGCCATCTCTTCATTTTCAAAAACAAACAAAACCTCTTGTGTAATTTGAGGCAACTAATAAGAAAAATTGGAGATAAATTACAAAAGAATAGAAAATAAATTAGTTAAAAATATAGACAACAGTGATTGAATAATTTACTCATTTAGTTTTGTCCATATTAACTCTAATATATATATAACATACACAGTAAGCACAAATGTCGTTAGCCTTTTAAAACAAAGGAACTGGAAACTTTAATGGGTAACTTAATTAACAACTAGAAGTATTTGAGAATGTGCATTTTCACACTGGCAGTTTCAACCTACAAGTCAAAGGGTTAGAAATGTTAAGTGTTCTGTGAATACCAATTGCGTGCAATTTCCTAAAAACTCTCAGCCACATATGACAAAGAGAAACAGCAAGAGTCAGTGAGAATAAAGAGCCTCACCGGAACACATTTACCAAGAATGCGTTTCCAAATTATCACGAACTGATGATTACAAAGTATGGAATAGTTTTAAAACTAAGAAATCACTTTCAGCAGTCTATAAGACATCATCACTGTGTCGGAGAAACTTCCTTACCTTTTATTTCCCAGGTCTTCTAACAAGAAACATCAGAGATTCAGATTCAAACAGTCAGTAGCCTAGAATGAGAGGGTTAATCTTATTTTCTGGAAGGTCATGGAATCTCCCCTGGTTGAGCCATAAACTCAGGCCACACTTCCAAAAAAATTCTACAGTGAACAGGAGATTCCTAATTCTAATCCTCACCCTTATGGAAAAACAGCTTTCCCCCAAGATTTAAAAGTTGGTATTATTCCACAAAAGTGAGGGAAAAGTAGCTAAAACATTCTCCCTCAATCACAGGAGGCATCAGAGAAAATCACATACTGCCAAGCATTCCCAGCAAGACCAAAGGAACGCTTGAGCAGACATCCCTTTAGCAGGGGGTGGCAGAAGGAGGAGCTTTGTGATTCAGAAGTAAGGTAGAAGTGGAGCTCTCCAAATTCCTTCTCACAAGCCAGTCATGGTCAAACCCTTGGTTAGCTTGTCTTCTCAACCTTAAAGTCTCCAGGGGATCAGAGTAACAAAATGTAAACAGGAATTGTAAGACTTGTAAAATCAAGGCAGTACAGTTTCAACATTAACACCTTTAGCTATTTCCTTTTTTTCTAGGAAAAAGGCACTAATATTCATCACAAGTTGGCTGTGAAGCAGTTGG
Organism: Choloepus didactylus; assembly: GCF_015220235.1. Classification (NCBI taxonomy): domain Eukaryota; kingdom Metazoa; phylum Chordata; class Mammalia; order Pilosa; family Megalonychidae; genus Choloepus; species Choloepus didactylus. Next base: position 7,438,288 of record NC_051308.1, on the reverse strand, counting down.
TGAGCAAAATGGATCACTTCCTCTTCACGGAATAATGACACTTGAAGTTCTTAAGCTGGGGGAGACAGGGTTTGGGAGTGTCACTGTCTTCCTTTCGTGGATAATCCCTTTACCTGCCTATTGTAGCCAATCTCTTGCAGGCCCCTTAGAGATACTATTTTACCAGTTAATCTCTTTCCACCATGTTCAACCTTTCCTTCTCCATCAGGGTTTACCTCAACTCCTATCCTTGACCTTTCACCCCTCTCCAGTCACCCCATCACTCCCCCTTTGCTAATTTCTGTAATTTTTTAAAATCATCTTCATCTTAAAAAGTTTCAAGCCCACTTGCTTCTATGAGCTATGACTATGAAACTCAAAGAACAGCAAATCCTTACATTCCCGAGTACAGAAAAGTTTGGAAACTTAGCATTTTATGAACCCTAAGGCAATGAAACAAGACAGATGATACAATGTCTACTTAAAAGATCAAAAATAGAAAACTGAAAGTGTATTAGAATTATTAAGCAACTTCAATAAGGGAACCATAGGATGGATGTACAAAATCAGTAGTCTTCAATACACTAGTAATATCCAATTAAAAATGTAATAGAAGAAAAAACTGTCAGCAGCAGCAAAAATTACTAAATACTAGGAAGAAATTAACTATAACATATAATAGCTATACTTTTAAAAAATATATATTTTACTAAAGGACATAAACGAAGACCTAAAAAATTCTGACATATCCTATGTTCTTAGATAATCTAGGCAGACTCAAATCAATAGGAGGACATCTCTTTAAATTACTATATACTCAATATAATCCCAAATGCATTTTTAAAATTTTTATATATAACATATTTTCCATTTTAATCATTGTAAGTATACAATTTAGTAGCATTAATTATATTTACAATGTTGTGCCACCTTCAACACCATCCATTACCAAAATTATTTCATCTCCCCAAATAGAAACTGTATATACCCATTAAGCAATAACCCCTGTTTCCTCACCCCCCAGCCTCTGGCAACTGCTAATCTATCTTCTGTCTTCATGAATTTGCTTATTCTAGATACTTCACGTAAGTGAAATCATGCAATATTTGTTCTTTTGGGTCTGGCTTATTTCACTCAACATGATGTCTTCAAGCTTCACCCACGTTGTAGCATGTATCAGAACTTCATTCCTTTTAACTGTGATCACATTTTGTTTAATCCTTCATCTTTCAATGGACCCTTGGGTTGCTTCCGTCTTTGGCTAATGTGAATAATGCCACTATGAGCATGAGTGCACAGATACCAAACGGATTTTTAATGCAACTTGACGGACGGATCCTAAAGTTCATCTGAAAAAATAACTTTGTTGAAAACAGCCAAGGAAGAATATTTTGAAACAATAAATAAATAAATAATAAGGGGGGAGCTCCTATCACATAGCAAATATCAGTAAAATTGTGGTTTCAACAGTTTGCTACTGAACAGACATAATCAGTCAAGAAAGAGATCCAAGTTATATAGCAATTTGTAATATGACAAAGGTGACATCTCAAATAAGTACAGAAAAGATGGGCCGGTACAGCAAACGACGTTAGAACACTTTTCTGTTCCCAACCCATGTTCTGTTTTACAATTTCACCAACGCATAAACCAGCAGCTCCCCAGTTTCCCCAATCACATCCGAAGCCTGAGGCCAAAAGGAGCTCAGTTTAGCCTCTTATAAAAGTGCCAACGCAGGACGAGAGTGAGCCCACACTTGATTCGAGCCAGAATCTTCCTCCTACGGTTTAACTTGCCAGTTTTCAAGGCAAGAGCCAAACCTGCCTCTTCATTTTCAGAGCTGTGCTGGGCCAAAGGGGCCACACAAGCTGCTGCCCTTTGAGTCATGGCTGAGTCAGTCCTGAAAGCCACAGCCCTGGCTTGGGTATCTCTGCCTCCAGTATGCAGCCTCCTTGTCACAAAAACATTTCCAGTCCTTCCCCAGCGTTCTATAAGGGTCTATTTCCCTCAGCCCATGATGATGAACCGCAGTGAAGTTTGCAAATAAAAGTAGCTGCTTAGAATTACAACATTCTAGTCCCAGGAGGGGAAAAGAAAAAGTGAGAAACACTCAATTCTCATTGTGAAAGGATGAGTCTCAGGGAGAACATTGGGGGGAACTTGAGAAAAACATGTTAGAAACATATGCCAAGATCGTTTGCACTTGTGGAGGACCAAATAAAGATTTTATCACTTGAAATTGTGAGCACATCCCTAAGGGGGATACTGTTCAGCATTTTATGCTATGAGAGCTTACCTAGGTCTTAAGTACCCCTCTCATTAGAGGTTTCTTTCTATCTAGTACCTTGCCAAAGCTGTGTAGCACTTTAAAAAGACAAAGCAAAATGCTGCCTGGATATAAATTGTTTTATGTTTCCACAGAGAAACCCAACCTGTCATTATCAGAGCTCCAGCAGGGCTCCAAGGCACTTCTAAGCAAGAAACAACTGGAAAATGGTACAGCCGCTGTGGAAAAGTTTGGAGGGTCCTCAGAAAGTTAAGTACGGAATTACCCCAGGACCCAGCAATCCCACTTCTAGGTATATACCCAAGAGATGAAAGCAGGGATTCAACCAGATATTTGTATACCAATATTCATAGCAGCATTACTCATAACAGCCAAAAGATAGAAACAACCCAAATGTTCATCAATGGATGAATGGATAAAGAAAACATGGCATATCCATACAAACGATAGCAATGATGAAAAAAAAAAATAACAATGTAGAATACACATTAAATTTAACACCCCCCCCTTAAAAAATAAAACCAGGTTCTAAAGGATGCTAGATAACTAAAACGACATATAACAGAGTGCCTGAACACCTTACCTCTCTGGATCTATTTCCTCATCTGTAGGATGAATTCTACCAGGTTACAAATTCTGCCACCCGTAAATGTCTCTGCCTCTAATTTTAAAACATTTGCATTCCCCATTCCGTCACTTCAGGACACAAAAGGAAGAGAAAACCAGGAGCATTTGCTTAGTAAAACTGAAATCCTGACTTGGCTCTCCTATGATATCATTTACTTTTTATAGCTTGGTTTTCAAACATAGTAATTGCTTTTTTTTTTGAAGACATGGATATATACCACATTTAATTTGTGTCCCTATATATAGGTTTCAGTCTACTATAATAGCAAATTCACAAGATCCCAGCCCTGAAAATCCAAATATAACAACAGTGTAGGATAAGACCTTCTTTTCATGTAAAGCAAAAATATTAAAGTATATGAAGGTAATTTGTCCATCTGCCACCCAAAGCCTATTCCAAAACCCAGCTTTTATGACACTCTCAGGAAAAAAAAAAATGTGTAATTTCTTCTAGGAAATCTGTTGTCTGAAAATTTTTCTTTGAAATTTAAAAAAATATGACAGTGTATGATTTCATTTCTGGAACCTCTTATAATTTCTGGTCCAGAAATTGATATAGTTTGAAAAGCAGGTCTTCTATACTACTTTTGATTATTATAAAGCCAATGTAGACTTCACTTTTGTTCTCCAGTTAATTATTTCTAACCAAAGAAAAGTGGCAATAAATACTTTTCACAGAATCATAAAACTGCAAGGAACAGCTTGGCACAGTCCAAAGGACAAGTGCTTTGGAGTCAGAATGGGTCAAACACCAGCTATACTGCTTTACTTGTCAACCTCTCTGTTCTAGTTTGCTAACGCTGCCTTTTTGCAAAACACCAAAAATGGACTGGCTTTTATAAAGGATGTTTATTTGGTTACACAGTTACAGTCTTAAGGCCATAAAGTGTCCAAGGTAATGCATCAACAATCGGGTACCCTCACTGGAAGATGGCCAATGGTGTCCAGAAAACCTCTGTTAGCTGGGAAGGCACATGGCTGGCGTCTTCTCCAAAGTTCTCGTTTCAAAATGGCTTTCTCCCAGGACATTCCTCTCTAGGCTGCAGCTACTCTTCAAAACATCACTCAGTTGCTCTTGGGGCATTTGTCTCTCTTAGCTTCTCCAGAGCAAGACTCTGCTTTCAAAGGCCGTCTTCAAACTGTCTCTCATCTGCAGCTCCTCTCTCAGCTCCTGTGCATTCTTCAAAGTGTCCCTCTTGGCTGTAGCAAGCCCACTCCTTCTGTCAGAGCTTATATAGTGCTCCATGCTGAATGGGTGGGGCTACACCTCTGCGGAAATTATCCAATCAGAGTCATCACCCACAGTTGGGTGGGTCACATCTCCATGGAAATACTCAAAGAATTACAATCTAATCAACACTAAAACATCTACCTACACAAGACTGCATCAAAGATAATGGCGTTTTGGGGGACATAATACACCCAAACCAGCATACTCTCTGAGGCTGTGTCCTTCTCTGCATGTTGGGAAAACTGTACAGTAATTAAATGAGATGCTTCACAGGTTCCTACTAAGTCAAAGTGATGATGATGATGCTGATGATGAAGTAGGGCCTTGGAAATACTTTCTCCAATCCATTCTTTTCTCAGAGGAGGAAAAGCGAGGACCAGATAAGTAACATACAAACCACAAATCTGCAGCTCAGCAAGTGGTTGACAGAACAGGGCAATTCAAGGTTTCAGTAAGGACTTCTAAATATCATGAACAAAAGCTTGAAAATATTCAAATTCACATGGGGCTCTGTGCCAGTTTGAATGTATTATGTCCCCCAAAATGCCATGATTTTTGATGCAATCTCATGTAGGCAGACGTATTAGTGTTGATTAGCTTGTAATTCTTTGACTGTTTCCGTGGAGGTGCACCCCACCCAACTGTGGGTGATGACTCAGATTGGATAATTCCATGGAGGTGTGGCCCCACCCATTTATCTTGAGGTCTTGATTAGTTTACTAGAGGACTATATAAGCTCTGACAGAAGGAGCGAGCTTGCTACAGCCAAGAGGGACACTTTGAAGAACACACTGGAACTCAGAGAGGAGCTTCAGCTTACAGAGACATTTTGGAGATGGTCTTTGAAAGCAGACTTTTGCTCCAGAGAACCTAAGAGAGGACAAATGCCCCAAAAGCAACTAAGAGTGACATTTTTGTGGAGCTGCAGCCTAGAGAGGAATGTCCTGGGAGAAAGCCATTTTGAAACCAGAACTCTGGAGCAGACGCCAGCCACGTGCCTTCCCAGCTAACAGAGGTTTTCTGGACGCCATTGGCCATCCTCCAGTGAAGGTACCCGATTATTGATGACTTACCCTGGACACTTTATGGCCTTAAGACTGTAACTCTGTAACCAAATAAACTCCCTTTATAAAAGCCAATCCATTTCTGGTGTTTTGCAAAAAGGCAGCATTAGCAAACAGGAACAGGCTCCAACTCCAAGCAACACTGGCTAAATCTCATTATTACTGAGGGTTTATAGAAATAGGAATTTTTGCCACAAGAGAATGTCTCTAAAGGATGATGGGTAAAATGTGCCTTTATCCAACTGCAAATAACACTTCCTCTTTGCTTGGCCACTGAAGACAAGTGGGTTGTGGCTGGGTCCAGGACAGGACGCGACCCCACATATCAGGACACGGGCAGCACATAGCCACTGTCCAATTTAGCTGTGATGCCCCAGCCCGCACTGCATCGCACTCACAGGACACGCAAACTTTGGCAGAAGTAGCTGAAGAGAATAGAACAGGGGTTCAATATGGAAAGACTGCTAGCAAACTGCAGATTTTAATAAGGACCATTTTTAGTCCCTAAACACAATGACCCCTCACATCAGTCTCTCAATAATCTGCATCATAGTAGAATTCTGCATCTCCAGCTTTAACTTCAGGCTGAGACTGGGCTTAAAGTTAGACTCAGAGACATACAGGCAGTATCTCCAGCTAAAATTCCCTCCCAGCCCAGATTTTCCTAATCATCAACTACAAAATAAACATCCTGAAGTAGTTGAATTCTGCTTTTAGTAAATCCAAGTCAAACTCAGCAATGTTGAAAAAAGAGGAAAAGATTTCAGGTTTCAAAATAAATTCTTTTTCATAGAAAAATAAAAAAGAAGGGAAAATCTGGGTTCTTCCTCTCTCAATGCCCCAGTTTAAAAAACCACTTCTTCAAAATAGAAGCCAGAAAGGAGGAAACCTAAGATGGGTACAAAAAGGAATCCACTTTATAAAGATCCACAGCTACAAAGCCAAACCCAGCAACACAACACAAGCAACCTCCAGTGATACTTGACCAAAAAAAAACAGCCTTAGTCCTAACTTCCACTAACTAGAACCTATATTTAAGCAGTAACCATACTTACTCCAATTCAGTAAACTGTAACTTCTCATAACTCTAAGGAATTTGACAATAGATACTGTATCGCTTCTTCAAAATGGCCACAGGCAATTTTCGATATAAGGTGAAAATCCTTCTAACAGGGCTGAGTATCCTGGTGGTTTATGGGTCC